>NC_134705.1:15202770-15503770 GCF_043290135.1 Rhipicephalus microplus | reverse complement strand
CTAAATGCGAAGTCTCCACTTGTGCAGTCTCTAGTTGTAGAGTTTCTAGTAGTGGAGTTTCTTGTTGTGGAATTTTTTATTGTGGAGTTTCTAGTTGCGGAATCTCTAGTTGTGAAGTTTCTAGTTGTTGATTTTCTAGTTGCGGAGTTTCTAGTTGCAGAGTTTCGAGTTGCAGAGTTTCAAGTTGTGGAGTTTCTAGTTGCGGAGTCTCAAGTTGTGGAGTTTCTAGTTGCGGAGTTTCTAGCTGTGGACTTTCAAGTTCTTGAGTTTCTAGTTGCCGAGTTTCTAGTTGCAAAGTCTCAAGTTGTTGAGTTTCTAGCTGTTAGTTTCTAGTTGCGAAGTTTCTAGTTGCAGAGTTTCTAGTTGTGGAGTTTCCAGTTGTGGAATTTGTAGTTGTGGAGTATCTAGTTGTGGTGTTTCAAGTTGTGGAGTTTCTTGTTAAGAATTTTTATTTGCGGATTTTCTAGTTGTCGAGTTTCTAGTTGCAGAGTTTCTGGTTGTGGAGTTTCTAGTTGTGGAGTTTCTAGTTGTGGAGTCTGTAGTTTTGGAGTCTGTAGTTGTGGAGTTTCTAGTTGTGGAGTTTCTAGTTATGGAGTCTCTAGTTGTGGAGTTTCTAGTTGCGGAGTTTCCAGTTGCGGAGTTTCTAGTTGTGGAGTTTCTAGTTGTGGAATTTGTAGTTGTGGAGTATCTAGTTGTGGACTTTCTAGCTGTAGAGTTTCTAGTTGTGGAGTTTCTAGTTGCAGAGTTTCTAGTTGTTAAGTTTATAGTTGTGGAGTTTATAGTTGCGGAGTTTCTAGTTGTGGAGTTTCTAGTTGTGGAGTTTTTAGTTGTGGTTTTTCTAGTGGAGTCTGAAGTTGTGGAGTCTGTAGTTGTGGAGTTTCTAGTTGTGGAATATCTAGTTGTGGAGTTCCTAGTTGCGGAGTTTCTACTTGCGGAGTTTCTAGTTGCGGAGTTTCTAGTTGTGGAATTTGTAGTTGTGGAGTATCTAGTTGTGGTGTTTCAAGTTGTGGAGTTTCTAGTTGTCAAGTTTCTAGCTGTGGAGTTTCCAGTTCTTCAGTTTCTAGTTGCCGAGTTTCTAGTTGCGAAGTCTCAAGTTGTGGAGTTTCTAGTTGCGAAGTTTCTAGTTGCGAAGTTTCTGGTTGAGGAGTTTCTAGTTGCAGAGTTTCTAGTTGTGAAGTTTATAGTTGTTGAATTTGTAGTTATGGGGTATGTAGTTGTGTTGTTTCATGTTGTGGAGTTTCTAGTTGTGGAGTTTTTAGTTGCGGAAATTCTAGTTACGGAGTTTCTAGTTGCGGAGTTTCTGGTTGTGGAGTATCTAGTTGCGGAATTTCTAGCTGTAGAGTTTCTAGTTGTGGAGTTTCTAGTTGTGGAGTTTCTAGTTGTGGAGTTTCTAGCTGTAGAGTTTCCAGTTCTTGAGTTTCTAGTTGCCGAATTTCTAGTTGCGAAGTCTCAAGTTGTGGAATTTCTAGCTGTGAAGTTTCTAGTTGCGAAGTTTCTAGTTGCGGAGTTTCTAGTTGCAGAGTTTCTAGTTGTGGAGTTTATTTTATTTACAAATACTGCTGTCTCAGTTTTTGAGACATTGCAGGAGTGGAATACAAATGTTCAAACAGTAAAACAAATTAACAGAATACATGACTACGCAACTCTTTTTCGAATTGCAGAGCATCGAGTCTGCGCAGAGACCCATCAAGCTCATTCCATAGATCCACGGTCCACGGAAAAAAGGAAAACCTAAAGCAGTCGAGACTAGCTCTAAAGGGCGTAATGTTTAAGGGATCAAATCGTCGGGTACGGCGCGCAGAAGCTGCAACAAAAGAAATGGGCGCTAGAACACCCAAGCCTGTGTGAACAGTCTTATGCAGGAGGATGATACGATCGCAAGTGCGCCGATGTTCTAGAGACTGCAGTGATAAAACATGCGCATGCGAAGTAGGCGAGAACCGCTGGTCATAGCGACGAAAAATAAACCTTATTGCTTTCTTCTGAACAGATTCTAACATAGCTATGTCATGTTTATGGTGAGGCGACCAAACAACCGACGCATATTCAAGTATGGGCCTGACCAAGGTCTTGTACGCTGTCAATTTGCATTCTTTTGTCGAGTTGTTTAAAGTGCGTCGGAGATACCAAAGTTTTCGAAGAGCCTTGTTGCAGATTGTTTCGACGTGCGTGCGCCATTTTAAGTTTGTTGTCAGAGTTACACCTAGGTATTTAAACTCCGTGACACGAGCTAGACTGACACCATTATTAGTGTATGCAAAACTAAGAGGCTGTTTCTTATTTGAAAAGGTCATGGCTACAGTTTTTTTGAAATTAATTGACATTTGCCAGTTTTCACTCCAATTACAAAACAATGAAAAAACACTGTTCAGGGCTTCCTGATCTTCAACACTAGAGATGGTGTTATAGATAACGCAGTCATCTGCATACATTCTTAGTTTAATTTGTGTGTCACCGATAATTTCTGCTACGTCATTTATGTAGATAATAAACAAGAGCGGCCCAAGCACCGAACCTTGGGGCACCCCTGAAGTGATTTGTACTTCAGACGATTTCACATGGTTAAACGTAACAAATTGTGTGCGTGACCGCAAGTAATCTGCTATCCAGTCAACTAGCTTATTGTCACCAAAAAATGTGCGAAGTTTAACTAAAAGTTTAGCATGGCAAACCAAGTCAAAGGCCTTTGAATAATCAATAAATATGGCGTCAATCTGTCCTCGGTCGTTAAGAGAAGAAGCGACGTCGTGCGTAAATTCAAGCAACTGTGTAACAGTAGAATAGCAAGCACGAAAACCGTGCTGTGATCGGGAAAGTATATTGTGTGCATTTAGGTATTCTACAATATATTTATGAATGATATGCTCCAAAAGTTTAGAGCTGGTAGAAAGTAAAGATATTGGCCTGTAATTTGGTATTAATTGCTTGTTTCCAGACTTAAATACAGGCACGACGTTTGCTAATTTCCACAGCTGGGGAACTGTTGCAGAGATTATTGATTTTTTAAATATTACAGTAAGATAATTAGCACACCACTCTGAATATCTTTTTAGAAAGACATTGTGAATACCGTCTGGGCCAGAGCTTTTAGTTACATCAAGATTTAATATAAGGTTATGTACTCCAGAGGAGCTTACTTCAAGATCAGGAAGAGCAGACAGATTGCTGCATGCAGAAAACGAAGGCTTGATGCCGTTATCAGTGGAAAAAACAGATTTGAAATAATTATTAAAGGCATTTGCTATAGCTTCGGGATTTGAGCAGGATTGGTCATTAACAATAAATGATGAAGGTATAGACGATGCAGGACTAATCGATCTCCAGAACCTGGATGGATTTTTTTTCATAAATCTAGCCAAAGTATTGCTGAAGTAGTAGTTTTTAGCCTCTTTCATTTTAGTGCCTAATTTACTTTTCAATGTATTAAATGAAGAAACATTGTCGTTACACCTGGAATGACGATTTTTACGTAAACGCTTTACGCGACGAGTGAGTTGAATGATTTCTCTATTATACCATGGGTGTCTTGGGTTCCGTTTAATATACTTTCGAGGCACGTACTTTGATTGGCATTCACGCACAATGTCACAAAACTTAAGGAGTAGCGTATCTACATTGCAAAATTCACTGCAATATACAAATTCATCATAAGATGAAGCTAAAGTGTCCAATACGGAAGTATCATCAGCGTTAGAAAAGTTCAAAACAGTTTTTATCTCAGGTCTTTGAGGTGGACACACTAAGTTCAAGGCAACTTCGACAGCTTTATGGTCAGATAACCCATCGATGACTTCGCCTTTTACACCGTGCGATAAGAGTTGCTGGTTTACAAATACAAGGTCCAATATTGCGTCCTTGCGTGTTTCGGTATCTACAACTTGAGTTAACCCAAAAGAAACCGCCAGATCGATCAGGGAAGCGCAAAGTGTCCTGTCACGCCCTGTTGGGATAAGTAAGTTCCAGTTAACGTGCGGGAGATTGAAATCTCCAGCCAAAAGTAACCTACAATCGTATAACTTGTTACTGACAAGGTAATCATTAATAGCAGGGACAATATCATCGGAGTTAGGAGGACGGTAGAGGACACCAATAACTATTACGATACCTTTAATGTATATTTTGCACCAAATGGTTTCTGTACCCGGAAGGTCAGGTAATAAAGAAAATTCAAGATTAGATTTAATTAAAACTGCCACACCGCCTCCACGTCCGGCACGCCTGTCTTTCCGAAGAAGCGCATAACCAGCAGGCGAAATTTCGCTGTCAATAACAGTATCATTTAGCCAGGTCTCAGTAAGGCAGACAATTGATGGGCTGTGGCATTCCACTAAACAGTTCAGAGCTTCAATTTTGTTTAGTATACTCCTCGCATTTAAGTTGAGGACAATTATATTCCGATCACAACGTCAATCAGCCTTCGCGAAAACAGAAGCGGATGAAGCTGAGTTTATACCAAGCGCTTGCGCAGAAGCCGATTTCGCAGAGTCGGACCCCGCTGAAAGCGAGTGCGTAGAAACCTTGATAATGGCTTTTTTATCAGTGTCCCACGTGTAACGAACACCGTCAATTGTGAGGGTGTCGTGTTTAAGCTTCACTTTCCTAGCATTCTTGCGCATATTTTGCGAATTCTGCCACAGCATTTTACGTGCCAGTCGAACCCGAGCAGAGTAGTCCTCATTTATATAAACTTTAGTTCCTTTAAGTTTTCGGACGTTGCTCATGATGGCAATCTTTGACCTGAAGTCCATCAGTTTAATGATTACCGGCCGAGGTTTATCTCTTCTTACTGCTCCAAGCCTGTGGCAACGCTCTATGTCGTCACAATTTACACCGAGTTTAACTGATAGCAGATCCAATACAGACTCAAGCAAATGGTTAGTCGTCTCGGATGGTGTCTCATGCAAACCATGAATTATCAGGTTGTTTTTACGGAGTCTGTTTTCTAGCTCATCGTTCTGACGGTCAAGCTTACCAACTAGTTTTTGAAGCGTACCAACGGTCTGCTCCAGTTCACTTACACGTGGTATGATGTTTGACACAGACGCCGCCATTGCCTCAACATTCATTAGACGATTTTCAAACGATGCAACTGTTTCAGATAGGCTAGCTAATTCCTGGCTGATACGGGCTTGTCCAGACAGTAGTTGCGACAACATTTCATCAACTTTGGGACCGGGATTGGTCTCTATGTCGCCACAAAGTAACAGTAATGATACTCTTAAGCAATGCACCAGATGTGTCACAACGGCAGTAAAGTTCAGAGGGTCCGGTAGCAGCAGCAAACAGCGGTTATCACTTCTGCAGCATTTGTAATTGTATGTTACCTGCAAGATGAAACAGACGTGCTTGAAACGGCAGTTCGCCATGCCGCCACCGGACCCACTGAAGTGATGGTTCCACATTGCCGCTCTTATATCCTTGGGCATCCTCGCTGCCAGCGCCGCCACTGTACCATGCCGTGAACAGTACAGATGGTTGATCGAAATCACGTCAACAGGCGGAAAATCCTGCACACGATCAGCAGCAGCAGATTCCCGCCCCGTCGAAGATTGCACATGGCCGTCAGTACGATCGCCGCTGAATCGTGGTAGGAGCCTGCGCAGTGTGTCGCTTGAAGGGCCATGCATCAGAACATCCGGACAGCCGGCGATAACGGCAATCTGCAAGATGAAACAGACGTGCTTGAAACGGCAGTTCGCCATGCCGCCACCGGACCCACTGAAGTGATGGTTCCACATTGCCGCTCTTATATCCTTGGGCATCCTCGCTGCCAGCGCCGCCACTGTACCATGCCGTGAACAGTACAGATGGTTGATCGAAATCACGTCAACAGGCGGAAAATCCTGCACACGATCAGCAGCAGCAGATTCCCGCCCCGTCGAAGATTGCACATGGCCGTCAGTACGATCGCCGCTGAATCGTGGTAGGAGCCTGCGCAGTGTGTCGCTTGAAGGGCCATGCATCAGAACATCCGGACAGCCGGCGATAACGGCAATCTGCAAGATGAAACAGACGTGCTTGAAACGGCAGTTCGCCATGCCGCCACCGGACCCACTGTAGGGGTCCGGTGGCGTTGTGATGTTTGACACAGACGCCGCCATTGCCTCAACATTCATTAGACGATTTTCAAACGATGCAACTGTTTCAGATAGGATTCGTTCGTTGTGGATTTTGAAGTTGTAGAGTTCCTAGTTGTGGAGTTTCTAGTTGTGGAGTTTCTAGCTGTGGAGTTTCCAGTTGCAGAATTTCTAGTTGCAGAGTTTCTAGTTGTCGGGTTTCTAGTTGCGGAGTTTCTAGTTGTGGAGTTACTAGTTGTGGAGCTTCTAGTTCTGGCGTTTTTAGTTGGCGTTATTGTTGTGGAGTATCTACTTGAGAAGTTTCAAATTGTGAAGTTTTTCGTTGTGGATTTTGAAGTTGTAGAGTTCCTAGTTGTGGAGTTTCTAGTTGTGGAGTTTCTAGCTGTGGAGTTTCCAGTTGCAGAATTTCTAGTTGCAGAGTTTCTAGTTGTCGGGTTTCTAGTTGCGGAGTTTCTAGTTGTGGAGTTACTAGTTGTGGAGCTTCTAGTTCTGGCGGTTTTAGTTGTGGACTCTCTAGTTGTGGAGTCTCTAGCTGTGGAATTTCTAGTTGCGGAGTTTTTAGTTGCGGAGTTTCTAGTTGCGGAGTTTCTAGTAGCGGAGTTTCTAGTTGCGGAGTTTCTGGTTGTGGAGTTTCTAGTTGTGGAGTTTCTAGTTGTGAAGTCTGTAGTTGCGGAGTTTCTAGTTGTGGAGTTTCTAGTTGTGGAATTGGTAGGTGTTGAGTATCTAGCTGTGAAGTTTCTAGTTGCGAAGTTTCTAGTTGCGGAGTTTCTAGTTGCAGAGTTTCTAGTTGTGGAGTTTATAGTTGCGGAGTATCTACTTGTGAAGTTTCAAGTTGTGAAGTTTTTCGTTGTGGATTTTGAAGTTGTAGAGTTCCTAGTTGCGGAGTGTTTAAATGTGGAGTTCCTAGTTGCGGAGTTTCTAGTTGTGGAGTTTCTAGTTGTGGAGCTTCTAGTTCTGGCATTTTTAGTTGTGGACTCTCTAGTTGTGGAGTCTCTAGCTGTGGAATTTCTAGTTACGGAGTTTTTAGTTGGGGAGTTTCTAGTTGCGGAGTTTCTAGTAGCGGAGTTTCTAGTTGCGGAGTTTCTGGTTGTGGATTTTCTAGTTGTGGAGTTTCTAGTTGTGAAGTCTGTAGTTGCGGAGTTTCTAGTTGTGGAGTTTCTAGTTGTGGAATTGGTAGGTGTTGAGTATCTAGTTGTGGTGTTTCAAGTTGTGGAGTTTCTAGTTGTGGAGTTTCTAGCTATGGAGTTTCCAGTTCTTGAGTTTCTAGTTGCCGAATTTCTAGTTGCGAAGTCTCAAGTTGTGGAATTTCTAGCTGTGAAGTTTCTAGTTGCGAAGTTTCTAGTTGCGGAGTTTCTAGTTGCAGAGTTTCTAGTTGTGGAGTTTATTGTTGTGGAGTATCTACTTGAGAAGTTTCAAATTGTGAAGTTTTTCGTTGTGGATTTTGAAGTTGTAGAGTTCCTAGTTGTGGAGTTTCTAGTTGTGGAGTTTCTAGCTGTGGAGTTTCCAGTTGCAGAATTTCTAGTTGCAGAGTTTCTAGTTGTCGGGTTTCTAGTTGCGGAGTTTCTAGTTGTGGAGTTACTAGTTGTGGAGCTTCTAGTTCTGGCGTTTTTAGTTGTGGACTCTCTAGGTGTGGAGTCTCTAGCTGTGGAATTTCTAGTTGCGGAGTTTTTAGTTGCGGAGTTTCTAGTTGCGGAGTTTCTAGTAGCGGAGTTTCTAGTTGCAGAGTTTCTGGTTGTGGAGTTTCTAGTTGTGGAGTTTCTAGTTGTGAAGTCTGTAGTTGCGGAGTTTCTAGTTGTGGAGTTTCTAGTTGTGGAATTGGTAGGTGTTGAGTATCTAGCTGTGAAGTTTCTAGTTGCGAAGTTTCTAGTTGCGGAGTTTCTAGTTGCAGAGTTTCTAGTTGTGGAGTTTATAGTGGCGGAGTATCTACTTGTGAAGTTCTAAGTTGTGAAGTTTTTCGTTGTGGATTTTGAAGTTGTAGAGTTCCTAGTTGCGGAGTGTTTAAATGTGGAGTTCCTAGTTGCGGAGTTTCTAGTTGTGGAGTTTCTAGTTGTGGAGCTTCTAGTTCTGGCATTTTTAGTTGTGGACTCTCTAGTTGTGGAGTCTCTAGCTGTGGAATTTCTAGTTACGGAGTTTTTAGTTGCGGAGTTTCTAGTTGCGGAATTTCTAGTAGCGGAGTTTCTAGTTGCGGAGTTTCTGGTTGTGGATTTTCTAGTTGTGGAGTTTCTAGTTGTGAAGTCTGTAGTTTCGGAGTTTCTAGTTGTGGAGTTTCTAGTTGTGGAATTGGTAGGTGTTGAGTATCTAGTTGTGGTGTTTCAAGTTGTGGAGTTTCTAGTTGTGGAGTTTCTAGCTATGGAGTTTCCAGTTCTTGAGTTTCTAGTTGCCGAGTATCTAGTTCTGAAGTCTCAAGTTGTGGAGATTCTAGTTGTGGAGTTTCCAGCTGTGGAGTTTCCAGTTGTTGAGTTCCTAGTTGCCGAGTTTCTAATTGCGAAGTCTCAAGTTGTGGAGTTTCTAGCTGTGAAGATTCTAGTTGCGAAGTTTCTAGTTGCGGAGTTTCTAGTTGCAGAGTTTCTAGTTGTGGAGTTTCTAGTTGTGGAATTTGTAGTTGTGGAGTATCTAGTTGTGGTGTTTCAAGTTGTGGAGTTTCTAGTTGTAGAGTCTGTAGTTGTGGAGTCGGTAGTTGTGGAGTTTCTAGTTGTGGAGTTTCTAGTTATGGTGTCTCTAGTTGCAAAGTCTCAAGATGTGGAGTTTCTTGTTGTGGAGTTTATATTTGTGGAGTTTCTCGTCAAGGAGTTTCTAGTTGCGGAGTTTCTAGTTGCGGAGTTTTCTAGTTGCGGAGTTTCTAGTTGCGGAGTTTCTAGTTGTGTGGTTTCTAGTTGTTGAAATTCTAGCTGTGGAGTTTCTACTTATGGACTCTCTAGTCATGGAGTTTATAGTTGTGTTGTTTCTATCTGAGGAGTTTCGAAATGTGAAGTCTCCAGTTGTGCAGTCTCTTGTTGTGGAGTTTCTAGTTGTGGAGTTTCTAGTTGTGGAGTTTCTAGTTGGAGTTTTTAGTTTTCGAGTTTCTAGTTGTTATTTTCTAGTTGCGGAGTTCCTAGTTGCGGAGTTTCTAGTTGTGTAGTTTCTATCTGAAGAGTTTTTAACTGCGAAGTCTCCAGTTGTGCAGTCTCTAGTTGTGGAGTTTCTAGTAGTGGAGTTTCTAGTTGTGGAGTTTCTAGTTGTGGAGTTTCTTATTGTGGAGTTTCTAGTTGCGGCGTCTCTAGTTGGGAAGTTTCTAGTTGTGGATTTTCTAGTTGCGGAGTTTCTAGTTGCGGATTTTCTAGTTGTGTAGTTTCTAGTCGGAGAGTTTGTACTTGAGTTTATAGTTGTGGAGTTTCTAGTTGCGAAGTTTTCTAGTTGTGGAGACTCTAGTTGTGGAATTTCTAGTTGCGAAGTGTCTAGTTGTGCAGTTTCTAGTTGTGGAGTTTTTAGTTGGAGTATCTAGTTGGAGTTTTTAGTTTTCGAGTTTCTAGTTGTAGATTTTCTAGTTGCGGAGTTCCTAGTTGCCGAGTTTTTAGTTGTGGGGTTTCTAGTTGTTGAAATTCTAGCTGTGGAGTTTCTACTTATGGACTCTCTAGTCGTGAAGTTTTTAGTTGCGTAGTTTTTATCTGAGGAGTTTCTAAATGCGAAGTCTCCACTTGTGCAGTCTCTAGTTGTAGAGTTTCTAGTAGTGGAGTTTCTAGTTGTGGAATTTCTTATTGTGGAGTTTCTAGTTGCGGAGTCTCTAGTTGTGAAGTTTCTAGTTGTTGATTTTCTAGTTGCGGAGTTTCTAGTTGCAGAGTTTCGAGTTGCAGAGTTTCAAGTTGTGGAGTTTCTAGTTGCGGAGTTTCTAGTTGTGGAGTTTCTAGTTGCGGAGTTTCTAGCTGTGGACTTTCAAGTTCTTGAGTTTCTAGTTGCCGAGTTTCTAGTTGCGAAGTCTCAAGTTGTTGAGTTTCTAGCTGTTAGTTTCTAGTTGCGAAGTTTCTAGTTGCAGAGTTTCTAGTTGTGGAGTTTCCAGTTGTGGAATTTGTAGTTGTGGAGTATCTAGTTGTGGTGTTTCAAGTTGTGGAGTTTCTTGTTAAGAATTTTTAGTTGCGGATTTTCTAGTTGTGGAGTTTCTAGTTGCAGAGTTTCTGGTCGTGGAGTCTGTAGTTGTGGAGTCTGTAGTTGTGGAGTTTCTAGTTGTGGAGTTTCTAGTTATGGAGTCTCTAGTTGTGGAGTTTCTAGTTGCGGAGTTTCCAGTTGCGGAGTTTCTAGTTGTGGAGTTTCTAGTTGTGGAATTTGTAGTTGTGGAGTATCTAGTTGTGGACTTTCTAGCTGTAGAGTTTCTAGTTGTGTAGTTTCTAGTTGCAGAGTTTCTAGTTGTTAAGTTTATAGTTGTGGAGTTTATAGTTGCGGAGTTTCTAGTTGTGGAGTTTCTAGTTGTGGAGTTTTTAGTTGTGGTTTTTCTAGTGGAGTCTGAAGTTGTGGAGTCTGTAGTTGTGGAGTTTCTAGTTGTGGAATATCTAGTTGTGGAGTTCCTAGTTGCGGAGTTTCTACTTGCGGAGTTTCTAGTTGCGGAGTTTCTAGTTGTGGAATTTGTAGTTGTGGAGTATCTAGTTGTGGTGTTTCAAGTTGTGGAGTTTCTAGTTGTCAAGTTTCTAGCTGTGGAGTTTCCAGTTCTTCAGTTTCTAGTTGCCGAGTTTCTAGTTGCGAAGTCTCAAGTTGTGGAGTTTCTAGTTGCGAAGTCTCCAGTTGTGCAGTCTCTAGTTGTGGAGTTTCTAGTAGTGGAGTTTCTAGTTGTGGAGTTTCTAGTTGTGGAGTTTCTTATTGTGGAGTTTCTAGTTGCGGCGTCTCTAGTTGGGAAGTTTCTAGTTGTGGATTTTCTAGTTGCGGAGTTTCTAGTTGCGGATTTTCTAGTTGTGTAGTTTCTAGTCGGAGAGTTTGT
Source organism: Rhipicephalus microplus (assembly GCF_043290135.1). NCBI lineage: Eukaryota > Metazoa > Arthropoda > Arachnida > Ixodida > Ixodidae > Rhipicephalus > Rhipicephalus microplus. The sequence continues at coordinate 15,492,751 of NC_134705.1, read as the reverse complement.
ACTTGAGTTTATAGTTGTGGAGTTTCTAGTTGCGAAGTTTTCTAGTTGTGGAGACTCTAGTTGTGGAATTTCTAGTTGCGAAGTGTCTAGTTGTGCAGTTTCTAGTTGTGGAGTTTTTAGTTGGAGTATCTAGTTGGAGTTTTTAGTTTTCGAGTTTCTAGTTGCAGATTTTCTAGTTGCGGAGTTCCTAGTTGCTGAGTTTTTAGTTGTGGGGTTTCTAGTTGTTGAAATTCTAGCTGTGGAGTTTCTACTTATGGACTCTCTAGTCGTGAAGTTTTTAGTTGCGTAGTTTTTATCTGAGGAGTTTCTAAATGCGAAGTCTCCACTTGTGCAGTCTCTAGTTGTAGAGTTTCTAGTAGTGGAGTTTCTAGTTGTGGAATTTCTTATTGTGGAGTTTCTAGTTGCGGAGTCTCTAGTTGTGAAGTTTCTAGTTGTTGATTTTCTAGTTGCGGAGTTTCTAGTTGCAGAGTTTCGAGTTGCAGAGTTTCAAGTTGTGGAGTTTCTAGTTGCGGAGTCTCTAGTTGTGGAGTTTCTAGTTGCGGAGTTTCTAGCTGTGGACTTTCAAGTTCTTGAGTTTCTAGTTGCCGAGTTTCTAGTTGCGAAATCTCAAGTTGTTGAGTTTCTAGCTGTTAGTTTCTAGTTGCGAAGTTTCTAGTTGCAGAGTTTCTAGTTGTGGAGTTTCCAGTTGTGGAATTTGTAGTTGTGGAGTATCTAGTTGTGGTGTTTCAAGTTGTGGAGTTTCTTGTTAAGAATTTTTAGTTGCGGATTTTCTAGTTGTGGAGTTTCTAGTTGCAGAGTTTCTGGTCGTGGAGTCTGTAGTTGTGGAGTCTGTAGTTGTGGAGTTTCTAGTTGTGGAGTTTCTAGTTATGGAGTCTCTAGTTGTGGCGTTTCTAGTTGCGGAGTTTCCAGTTGCGGAGTTTCTAGTTGTGGAGTTTCTAGTTGTGGAATTTGTAGTTGTGGAGTATCTAGTTGTGGACTTTCTAGCTGTAGAGTTTCTAGTTGTGGAGTTTCTAGTTGCAGAGTTTCTAGTTGTTAAGTTTATAGTTGTGGAGTTTATAGTTGCGGAGTTTCTAGTTGTGGAGTTTCTAGTTGTGGAGTTTTTAGTTGTGGTTTTTCTAGTGGAGTCTGAAGTTGTGGAGTCTGTAGTTGTGGAGTTTCTAGTTGTGGAATATCTAGTTGTGGAGTTCCTAGTTGCGGAGTTTCTACTTGCGGAGTTTCTAGTTGCGGAGTTTCTAGTTGTGGAATTTGTAGTTGTGGAGTATCTAGTTGTGGTGTTTCAAGTTGTGGAGTTTCTAGTTGTCAAGTTTCTAGCTGTGGAGTTTCCAGTTCTTCAGTTTCTAGTTGCCGAGTTTCTAGTTGCGAAGTCTCAAGTTGTGGAGTTTCTAGTTGCGATGTTTCTAGTTGCGAAGTTTCTGGTTGCGGAGTTTCTAGTTGCAGAGTTTCTAGTTGTGGAGTTTATAGTTGTGGAGTATCTACTTGAGAAGTTTCAAGTTGTTAAGTTTTTCGTTGTAGATTTTGAAGTTGTAGAGTTCGTAGTTGTGGAGTTTCTAGTTGTGGAGTTTCTAGTTGCGGAGTTTCCAGTTGCAGAGTTTCTAGTTGTCGGGTTTCTAGTTGCGGAGTTTCTAGTTGTGGAGTTACTAGTTGTGGAGCTTCTAGTTCTGGCGTTTTTAGTTGTGGACTCTCTAGTTGTGGAGTCTCTAGCTGTGGAATTTCTAGTTGCGGAGTTTTTAGTTGCGGAGTTTCTAGTTGCGGAGTTTCTAGTAGCGGAGTTTCTAGTTGCGGAGTTTCTGGTTGTGGAGTTTCTAGTTGTGGAGTTTCTAGTTGTGAAGTCTGTAGTTGCGGAGTTTCTAGTTGTGGAGTTTCTAGTTGCCGAGAATCTAGTTGTGAAGACTCAAGTTGTGGAGTTTCTAGTTGTGGAGTTTCTAGCTGTGGAGTTTCCAGTGCTTGAGTTCCTAGTTGCGGAGTTTCTAGTTGTGGAGTTTCTAGTTGCCGAGAATCTAGTTGTGAAGACTCAAGTTGTGGAGTTTCTAGTTGTGGAGTTTCTAGCTGTGGAGTTTCCAGTGCTTGAGTTCCTAGTTGCCGAGTTTCTAGTTGCGAAGTCTCAAGTTGTGGAGTTTCTAGTTGTGAAGATTCTAGTGGCGAAGTTTCTAGTTGCGGAGTTTCTAGTTGCAGAGTTTCTAGTTGTGTAGTTTCTACTTGTGGAGTTTTTAGTTGCGGAAATTCTAGTTACGGAGTTTCTAGTTGCGGAGTTTCTGGTTGTGGAGTTTCTAGTTGTGGAGTTTCTAGTTGTAGAGTCTGTAGTTGTGGAGTCTGTAGTTGTGGAGTTTCTAGTTGTGGAGTTTCTAGTTATGGAGTCTCTAGTTGTGGAGTTTCTAGTTGCGGAGTTTCTAGTTGCGGAGTTTCCAGTTGTGGAGTTTCTAATTGTGGAATTTGTAGTTGTGGAGTATCTAGTTGCGGACTTTCTAGCTGTAGAGTTTCTAGTTGTGGAGTTTTTAGTTGCAGAGTTTCTAGTTGTGGAGTTTCTAGTTGTGTAATTTGTAGTTGTGGAGTATCTAGTTGTGGTGTTCCAAGTTGTGGAGTTGCTAGTTGTGGAGTTTCTAGTTGTGGAGTTTCTAGTTGTGGAGTTTCTAGTTGTTGAGTTGCTAGTTGTCGAGTTCTAGTTGCAAAGTCTCAAATTGTGGAGTTTCTCGTTGTGGAGTTTTTATTTGTGGAGTTTCTCGTCAAGGAGTTTCTAGTTGTGGAGTCTCTAGTTGTGGAGTTTCTAGTTGTAGAGTTTCTAGCTGTGGAGTTTCTAGTTGCGGAGTTTCTAGTTGCGGAGTTTCTAGTTGCGGAGTTTTCTAGTTGCGGAGTTTCTAGTTGCGGAGTTTCTAGTTGTGCGGTTTCTAGTTGTTGAAATTCTAGCTGTGGAGTTTCTACTTATGGACTCTCTAGTCGTGGAGTTTATAGTTGTGTTGTTTCTATCTGAGGAGTTTCGAAATGTGAAGTCTCCAGTTGTGCAGTCTCTAGTTGTGGAGTTTCTAGTTGTGGAGTTTCTAGTTGTGGAGTTTCTGGTTGTGGAGTTTCTAGTTATGGAGTTTCTAGTTGGAGTTTTTATTTTTCGAGTTTCTAGTTGTAGATTTTCTAGTTGCGGAGTTCCTAGTTGCGGAGTTTCTAGTTGTGTAGTTTCTATCTGAAGAGTTTTTAACTGCGAAGTCTCCAGTTGTGCAGTCTCTTGTTGTGGAGTTTCTAGTAGGGGAGTTTCTAGTTGTGGAGTTTCTAGTTGTGGAGTTTCTTATTGTGGAGTTTCTAGTTGCGGAGTCTCTAGTTGGGAAGTTTCTAGTTGCGGATTTTCTAGTTGTGTAGTTTCTAGTTGGAGAGTTTGTACTTGAGTTTATAGTTGTGGACTTTCTAGTTGCGAAGTTTTCTAGTTGTGGAGACTCTAGTTGTGGAATTTCTAGTTGCGAAGTGTCTAGTTGTGGAGTTTCTAGTTGTGGAGTGTTTAGTTGGAGTTTATAGTTGGAATTTTTAGTTTTCAAGTTTTTAGTTGTATATTTTCTAGTTGCGGAGTTCCTAGTTGCCGAGTTTTTAGTTGTGGGGTTTCTAGTTGTTGAAATTCTAGCTGTGGAGTTTCTACCTATGGACACTCTAGTCGTGGAGTTTCTAGTTGTGTAGTTTCTATCTGAGGAGTTTCTAAATGTGAAGTCTCCAGTTGTGCAGTCTCTAGTTGTGGAGCTTCTAGTTGTGGAGTTTCTTATTGTGGAGTTTCTAGTTGCGGAATCTCTAGTTGTGAAGTTTCTAGTCGTGGATTTTCAAGTTGCGGAATTTCTAGTCAGAGTTTCTAGTTGTGGAGTTTCTAGTTGTTGAATTTGTAGTTATGGGGTATCTAGTTGTGGTGTTTCATGTTGTGGAGTTTCTAGTTGTGGAGTTTTTAGTTGCGGAAATTCTAGTTACGGAGTTTCTAGTTGCGGAGTTTCTGGTTGTGGAGTCTGTAGTTGTGGAGTCTGTAGTTGTGGAGTTTCTAGTTGTGGAGTTTCTAGTTATGGAGTCTCTAGTTGTGGAGTCTCTATTTGCGGAGTTTCTAGTTGCAGTGTTTCTAGTTGTGGAGTTTCTAGTTGCGGAATTTGTCGTTGTGGAGTATCTAGTTGCGGAATTTCTAGCTGTAGAGTTTCTAGTTGTGGAGTTTCTAGTTGTGGAGTTTCTAGCTATGTGGTTTCTAGTTATTGAAATTCTAGCTGTGGAGTTTCTACTTATGGACTCTCTAGTCGTGGAGTTTATAGTTGTGTTGTTTCTATCTGAGGAGTTTCGAAATGTGAAGTCTCCAGTTGTGCAGTCTCTTGTTGTGGAGTTTCTAGTTGTGGAGTTTCTAGTTGTGGAGTTTTTAGTTTTCGAGTTTCTAGTTGTTATTTTCTAGTTGCGGAGTTCCTAGTTGCGGAGTTTCTAGTTGTGTCGTTTCTATCTGAAGAGTTTTTAACTGCGATGTCTCCAGTTGTGCAGTCTCTAGTTGTGGAGTTTCTAGTAGTGGAGTTTCTAGTTGTGGAGTTTCTAGTTGTGGAGTTTCTTATTGTGGAGTTTCTAGTTGCGGCGTCTCTATTAGGGAAGTTTCTAGTTGTGGATCTTCTAGTTGCGGAGTTTCTAGTTGCGGATTTTCTAGTTGTGTAGTTTCTAGTCGGAGAGTTTGTACTTGAGTTTATAGTTGTGGAGTTTCTAGTTGCGAAGTTTTCTAGTTGTGGAGACTCTAGTTGTGGAATTTCTAGTTGCGAAGTGTCTAGTTGTGGAGTTTCTAGTTGTGGAGATTTTAGTTGGAGTTTTTAGTTTTCGAGTTTCTAGTTGTAGATTTTCTAGTTGCGGAGTTCCTAGTTGCCGAGTATTTAGTTGTGGGGTTTCTAGTTGTTGAAATTCTAGCTGTGGAGTTTCTACTTATGGACTCTCTAGTAGTGAAGTTTTTAGTTGCGTAGTTTTTATCTAAGGAGTTTCTAAATGCGAAGTCTCCACTTGTGCAGTCTCTAGTTGTAGAGTTTCTAGAAGTGGAGTTTCTAGTTGTGGAATTTCTTATTGTGGAGTTTCTAGCTGCAGAGTCTCTAGTTGTGAAGTTTCTAGTTGTTGATTTTCTAGTTGCGGAGTTTCTAGTTGCACAGTTTCGAGTTGCAGAGTTTCAAGTTGTGGAGTTTCTAGTTGCGGAGTCTCTAGTTGTGGAGTTTCTAGTTGCGGAGTTTCTAGCTGTGGACTTTCAAGTTCTCGAGTTTCTAGTTGCCGAGTTTCTACTTGCGAAGTCTCAAGTTGTTGAGTTTCTAGCTGTTAGTTTCTAGTTGCGAAGTTTCTAGTTGCAGAGTTTCTAGTTGTGGAGTTTCCAGTTGTGGAATTTGTAGTTGTGGAGTATCTAGTTGTGGTGTTTCAAGTTGTGGAGTTTCTTGTTAAGAATTTTTAGTTGCGGAGTTTCTAGTTGTGGAGTTTCTAGTTGCAGAGTTTCTGGTTGTGGAGTTTCTAGTTGTGGAGTTTCTAGTTGTGGAGTCTGTAGTTTGGAGTCTGTAGTTGTGGAGTTTCTAGTTGTGGAGTTTCTAGTTATGGAGTCTCTAGTTGTGGAGTTTCTAGTTGCGGAGTTTCCAGTTGCGAAATTTCTAGATGTGGAGTTTCTAGTTGTGGAATTTGTAGTTGTGGAGTATCTAGTTGTGGACTTTCTAGCTGTAGAGTTTCTAGTTGTGGAGTTTCTGGTTGCAGAGTTTCTAGTTGTTAAGTTTATAGTTGTGGAGTTTATAGTTACGGAGTTTCTAGTTGTGGAGTTTCTAGTTGTGGAGTTTCAAGTTGTGGAGTTTCTAGTTGCGGAGTCTCTAGTTGTGGAGTTTCTAGTTGTGGAGTTTCTAGCTGTGGACTTTCAAGTTCTTGAGTTTCTAGTTGCCGAGTTTCTAGTTGCGAAGTTTCTAGTTGCGAAGTTTCTAGTTGCAGAGTTTCTAGTTGTGGAGTTTCCAGTTGTGGAATTTGTAGTTGTGGAGTATCTAGTTGTGGTGTTTCAAGTTGTGGAGTTTCTTGTTAAGAATTTTTAGTTGCGGAGTTTCTAGTTGTGGAGTTTCTAGTTGCAGAGTTTCTGGTTGTGGAGTTTCTAGTTGTGGAGTTTCTAGTTGTGGAGTCTGTAGTTGTGGAGTCTGTAGTTGTGGAGTTTCTAGTTGTGGAGTTTCTAGTTATGGAGTCTCTAGTTGTGGAGTTTCTAGTTGCGGAGTTTCCAGTTGCGAAGTTTCTAGTTGTGGAGTTTCTAGTTGTGGAATTTGTAGTTGTGGAGTATCTAGTTGTGGACTTTCTAGCTGTAGAGTTTCTAGTTGTGGAGTTTCTAGTTTCAGAGTTTCTAGTTGGTAAGTTTATAGTTGTGGAGTTTATAGTTGCGGAGTTTCTAGTTGTGGAGTTTCTAGTTGTGGAGTTTTTAGTTGTGGTTTTTCTAGTGGAGTCTGAAGTTGTGAAGTCTGTAGTTGTGGAGTTTCTAGTTGTGGAATATCTAGTTGTGGAGTTCCTAGTTGCGGAGTTTCTACTTGCGGAGTTTCTAGTTGCGGAGTTTCTAGTTGTGGAGTTTCTAGTTGTGGAGTTTCTAGCTGTAGAGTTTCCAGTTCTTGAGTTTCTAGTTGCCGAGTTTCTAGTTGCGAAGTCTCAAGTTGTGGAATTTCTAGCTGTGAAGTTTCTAGTTGCGAAGTTTCTAGTTGCGGAGTTTCTAGTTGCAGAGTTCCTAGTTGTGGAGTTTATAGTTGTGGAGTATCTACTTGTGAAGTTTCAAGTTGTGCAGTTTTTCGTTGTGGATTTTGAAGTTGTAGAGTTCCTAGTTGTGGAGTTTCTAGTTGTGGAGTTTCTAGCTGTGGAGTTTCCAGTTGCAGAGTTTCTAGTTGCAGAGTTTCTAGTTGTCGGGTTTCTAGTTGCGGAGTTTCTAGTTTTGGAGTTACTAGTTGTGGAACTTCTAGTTCTGGCGTTTTTAGTTGTGGACTCTCTAGTTGTGGAGTCTCTAGCTGTGGAATTTTTAGTTGCGGAGTTTTTAGTTGCGGAGTTTCTAGTTGCGGAGTTTCTAGTAGCGGAGTTTCTAGTTGCGGAGTTTCTGGTTGTGGAGTTTTTAGTTGTGGAGTTTCTAGTTGTGAAGTCTGTAGTTGCGGAGTTTCTAGTTGTGGAGTTTCTAGTTGTGGAATTGGTAGGTGTTGAGTATCTAGTTGTGGTGTTTCAAGTTGTGGAGTTTCTAGTTGTGGAGTTTCTAGCTATGGAGTTTCCAGTTCTTGAGTTTCTAGTTGCCGAGAATCTAGTTGTGAAGTCTCAAGTTGTGGAGTTTCTAGTTGTGGAGTTTCTAGCTGTGGAGTTTCCAGTTCTTGAGTTCCTAGTTGCTGAGTTTCTAGTTGCGAAGTCTCAAGTTGTGGAGTTTCTAGCTGTGAAGATTCTAGTGGCGAAGTTTCTAGTTGCGGAGTTTCTAGTTGCAGAGTTTCTAGTTGTGGAGTTTCTAGTTGCGGAATTTGTAGTTGTGGAGTATCTAGTTGTGGTGTTTCAAGTTGTGGAGTTTCTAGTTGTAGAGTCTGTAGTTGTGGAGTCTGTAGTTGTGGAGATTCTAGTTGTGGAGTTTCTAGTTATGGAGTCTCTAGTTGTGGAGTTTCTAGTTGCGGAGTTTCTAGTTGCGGAGTTTCCAGTTGTGGAGTTTCTAATTGTGGAATTTGTAGTTGTGGAGTATCTAGTTGCGGACTTTCTAGCTGTAGAGTTTCTAGTTGTGGAGTTTTTAGTTGTAGAGTTTCTAGTTGTGGAGTTTCTAGTTGTGTAATTTGTAGTTGTGGAGTATCTAGTTGTGGTGTTCCAAGTTGTGGAGTTGCTAGTTGTGGAGTTTCTAGTTGTGGAGTTTCTAGTTGTGGAGTTTCTAGTTGTTGAGTTGCTAGTTGTCGAGTTCTAGTTGCAAAGTCTCAAGTTGTGGAGTTTCTCGTTGTGGAGTTTTTATTTGTGGAGTTTCTCGTCAAGGAGTTTCTAGTTGCGGAGTTTCTAGTTGTGCGGTTTCTAGTTGTTGAAATTCTAGCTGTGGAGTTTCTACTTATGGACTCTCTAGTCGTGGAGTTTATAGTTGTGTTGTTTCTATCTGAGGAGTTTCGAAATGTGAAGTCTCCAGTTGTGCAGTCTCTAGTTGTGGAGTTTCTAGTAGTGGAGTTTCTAGTTGTGGAGTTTCTTGTTGTGGAGTTTCTAGTTATGGAGTTTCTAGTTGGAGTTTTTATTTTTCGAGTTTCTAGTTGTAGATTTTCTAGTTGCGGAGTTCCTAGTTGCGGAGTTTCTAGTTGTGTAGTTTCTATCTGAAGAGTTTTTAACGGCGAAGTCTCCAGTTGTGCAGTCTCTAGTTGTGGAGTTTCTAGTAGGGGAGTTTCTAGTTGCGGAGTCTCTAGTTGGGAAGTTTCTAGTTGCGGATTTTCTAGTTGTGTAGTTTCTAGTTGGAGAGTTTGTACTTGAGTTTATAGTTGTGGAGTTTCTAGTTGCGAAGTTTTCTAGTTGTGGAGAATCTAGTTGTGGAATTTCTAGTTGCGAAGTGTCTAGCTGTGGAGTTTCTAGTTGTGGAGTGTTTAGTTGGAGTTTATAGTTGGAATTTTTAGTTTTCGAGTTTTTAGTTGTATATTTTCTAGTTGCGGAGTTCCTAGTTGCCGAGTTTTTAGTTGTGGGGTTTCTAGTTGTTGAAATTCTAGCTGTGGAGTTTCTACCTATGGACACTCTAGTCGTGGAGTTTCTAGTTGTGTAGTTTCTATCTGAGGAGTTTCTAAATGTGAAGTCTCCAGTTGTGCAGTCTCTAGTTGTGGAGCTTCTAGTTGTGGAGTTTCTTATTGTGGAGTTTCTAGTTGCGGAATCTCTAGTTGTGAAGTTTCTAGTCGTGGATTTTCAAGTTGTGGAGTTTCTAGTCAGAGTTTCTAGTTGTGGAGTTTCTAGTTGTTGAATTTGTAGTTATGGGGTATCTAGTTGTGGTGTTTCATGTTGTGGAGTTTCTAGTTGTGGAGTTTTTAGTTGCGGAAATTCTAGTTACGGAGTTTCTAGTTGCGGAGTTTCTGGTTGTGGAGTTTCTAGTTGTGGAGTTTCTAGTTGTGGAGTCTGTAGTTGTGGAGTTTCTAGTTGTGGAGTTTCTAGTTATGAAGTCTCTAGTTGTGGAGTCTCTATTTGCGGAGTTTCTAGTTGCAGTGTTTCTAGTTGTGGAGTTTCTAGTTGCGGAATTTGTCGTTGTGGAGTATCTAGTTGCGGAATTTCTAGCTGTAGAGTTTCTAGTTGTGGAGTTTCTAGTTGTGGAGTTTCTAGCTATGTGGTTTCTAGTTGTTGAAATTCTAGCTGTGGAGTTTCTACTTATGGACTCTCTAGTCGTGGAGTTTATAGTTGTGTTGTTTCTATCTGAGCAGTTTCGAAATGTGGTCTCCAGTTGTGCAGTCTCTTGTTGTGGAGTTTCTAGTTGTGGAGTTTCTAGTTGTGGAGTTTCTAGTTGGAGGTTTTAGTTTTCGAGTTTCTAGTTGTTATTTTCTAGTTGCGGAGTTCGTAGTTGCGGAGTTTCTAGTTGTGTCGTGTCTATCTGAAGAGTTTTACACTGCGAAGTCTCCAGTTGTGCAGTCTCTAGTTGTGGAGTTTCTAGTAGTGGAGTTTCTAGTTGTGGAGTTTCTAGTTGTGGAGTTTCTTATTGTGGAGTTTCTAGTTGCGGCGTCTCTATTTGGGAAGTTTCTAGTTGTGGATTTTCTAGTTGCGGAGTTTCTAGTTGCGGATTTTCTAGTTGTGTAGTTTCTAGTCAGAGAGTTTGTACTTGAGTTTATAGTTGTGGAGTTTCTAGTTGCGAAGTTTTCTAGTTGTGGAGACTCTAGTTGTGGAATTTCTAGTTGCGAAGTGTCTAGTTGTGGAGTTTCTAGTTGTGGAGATTTTAGTTGGAGTATCTAGTTGGAGTTTTTAGTTTTCGAGTTTCTAGTTGTAGATTTTCTAGTTGCGGAGTTCCTAGTTGCCGAGTTTTTAGTTGTGGGGTTTCTAGTTGTTGAAATTCTAGCTGTGGAGTTTCTACTTATGGACTCTCTAGTCGTGAAGTTTTTAGTTGCGTAGTTTTTATCTAAGGAGTTTCTAAATGCGAAGTCTCCACTTCTGCAGTCTCTAGTTGTAGAGTTTCTAGTAGTGGAGTTTCTAGTTGTGGAATTTCTTATTGTGGAGTTTCTAGTTGCGGAGTCTCTAGTTGTGAAGTTTCTAGTTGTTGATTTTCTAGTTGCGGAGTTTCTAGTTGCAGAGTTTCGAGTTGCAGAGTTTCAAGTTGTGGAGTTTCTAGTTGCGGAGTCTCTACTTGTGGAGTTTCTAGTTGCGGAGTTTCTAGCTGTGGACTTTCAAGTTCTTGAGTTTCTAGTTGCCGAGTTTCTACTTGCGAAGTCTCAAGTTGTTGAGTTTCTAGCTGTAGAGTTTCTAGTTGTGGAGTTTCTAGTTGTGGAGTTTCTAGCTGTGGAGTTTCCAGTTCTTGAGTTTCTAGTTGCCGAGTTTCTAGTTGCGAAGTCTCAAGTTGTGGAGTTTCTAGCTGTGAAGTTTCTAGTTGCGAAGTTTCTAGTTGCGGAGTTTCTAGTTGCAGAGTTTCTAGTTGTGGAGTTTATAGTTGTGGAGTATCTACTTGTGAAGTTTCAAGTTGTGAAGTTTTTCGTTGTGGATTTTGAAGTTGTAGAGTTCTTAGTTGCGGAGTGTCTAAATGTGGAGTTCCTAGTTGCGGAGTTTCTAGTTGTGGAGTTTCTAGTTGTGGAGCTTCTAGTTCTGGCGTTTTTAGTTGTGGACTCTCTAGTTGTGGAACCTCTAGCTGTGGAATTTCTAGTTACGGAGTTTTTAGTTGCGGAGTTTCTAGTTGCGGAGTTTCTAGTAGCGGAGTTTCTAGTTGCGGAGTTTCTGGTTGTGGAGTTTCTAGTTGTGGAGTTTCTAGTTGTGAAGTCTGTAGTTGCGGAGTTTCTAGTTGTGGAGTTTCTAGTTGTGGAATTGGTAGGTGTTGAGTATCTAGTTGTGGTGTTTCAAGTTGTGGAGTTTCTAGTTGTGGAGTTTCTAGCTATGGAGTTTCCAGTTCTTGAGTTTCTAGTTGCCGAGTATCTAGTTCTGAAGTCTCAAGTTGTGGAGATTCTAGTTGTGGAGTTTCTAGCTGTGGAGTTTCCAGTTGTTGAGTTCCTAGTTGCCGAGTTTCTAATTGCGAAGTCTCAAGTTGTGGAGTTTCTAGCTGTGAAGATTCTAGTTGCGAAGTTTCTAGTTGCGGAGTTTCTAGTTGCAGAGTTTCTAGTTGTGGAGTTTCTAGTTGTGGAATTTGTAGTTGTGGAGTATCTAGTTGTGGTGTTTCAAGTTGTGGAGTTTCTAGTTGTAGAGTCTGTAGTTGTGGAGTCTGTAGTTGTGGAGTTTCTAGTTGTGGAGTTTCTAGTTATGGAGTCTCTAGTTGCAAAGTCTCAAGATGTGGAGTTTCTTGTTGTGGAGTTTATATTTGTGGAGTTTCTCGTCAAGGAGTTTCTAGTTGTGGAGTCTCTAGTTGTGGAGTTTCTTGTTGTAGAGTTTCTAGCTGTGGAGTTTCTAGTTGCGGAGTTTCTAGTTGCGGAGTTTCTAGTTGCGGAGTTTTCTAGTTGCGGAGTTTCTAGTTGTGTGGTTTCTAGTTGTTGAAATTCCAGCTGTGGAGTTTCTACTTATGGACTCTCTAGTCGTGGAGTTTATAGTTGTGTTGTTTCTATCTGAGGAGTTTCGAAATGTGACGTCTCCAGTTGTGCAGTCTCTTGTTGTGGAGTTTCTAGTTGTAGAGTTTCTAGTTGGAGTTTTTAGTTTTCGAGTTTCTAGTTGTAGATTTTCTAGTTGCGGAGTTCCTAGTTGCGGAGTTTCTAGTTGTGTAGTTTCTATCTGAAGAGTTTCTAACTGCGAAGTCTCCAGTTGTGCAGTCTCTAGTTGTGGAGTTTCTAGTAGTGGAGTTTCTAGTTGTGGAGTTTCTAGTTGTGGAGTTTCTTATTGTGGAGTTTCTAGTTGCGGCGTCTCTAGTTGGGAAGTTTCTAGTTGTGGATTTTCTAGTTGCGGAGTTTTTAGTTGCGGATTTTCTAGTTGTGTAGTTTCTAGTCGGAGAGTTACTTGAGTTTATAGTTGTGGAGTTTCTAGTTGCGAAGTTTTCTAGTTGTGCACTTTCTAGTTGTGGAGTTTTTAGTTGGAGTATCTAGTTGGAGTTTTTAGTTTTCGAGTTTCTAGTTGTAGATTTTCTAGTTGCGGAGTTCCTAGTTGCCGAGTTTTTAGTTGTGGGGTTTCTAGTTGTTGAAATTCTAGCTGTGGAGTTTCTACTTATGGACTCTCTAGTCGTGAAGTTTTTAGTTGCGTAGTTTTTATCTGAGGAGTTTCTAAATGCGAAGTCTCCACTTGTGCAGTCTCTAGTTGTAGAGTTTCTAGTAGTGGAGTTTCTAGTTGTGGAATTTCTTATTGTGGAGTTTCTAGTTGCGGAGTCTCTAGTTGTGAAGTTTCTAGTTGTTGATTTTCTAGTTGCGGAGTTTCTAGTTGCAGAGTTTCGAGTTGCAGAGTTTCAAGTTGTGGAGTTTCTAGTTGCGGAGTCTCTAGTTGTGGAGTTTCTAGTTGCGGAGTTTCTAGCTGTGGACTTTCAAGTTCTTGAGTTTCTAGTTGCCGAGTTTCTAGTTGCGAAGTCTCAAGTTGTTGAGTTTCTAGCTGTTAGTTTCTAGTTGCGAAGTTTGTAGTATCAGAGTTTCTATTTGTGGAGTTTCTAGTTGTGGAGTTTCTAGTTGTGGAGTCTGTAGTTGTGGAGTCTGTAGTTGTGGAGTTTCTAGTTGTGGAGTTTCTAGTTATGGAGTCTCTAGTTGTGGAGTTTCTAGTTGCGGAGTTTCCAGTTGCGGAGTTTCTAGTTGTGGAGTTTCTAGTTGTGGAATTTGTAGTTGTGGAGTATCTAGTTGTGGACTTTCTAGCTGTAGAGTTTCTAGTTGTGGAGTTTCTAGTTGCAGAGTTTCTAGTTGTTAAGTTTATAGTTGTGGAGTTTATAGTTGCGGAGTTTCTAGTTGTGGAGTTTCTAGTTGTGGAGTTTTTAGTTGTGGTTTTTCTAGTGGAGTCTGAAGTTGTGGAGTCTGTAGTTGTGGAGTTTCTAGTTGTGGAATATCTAGTTGTGGAGTTCCTAGTTGCGGAGTTTCTACTTGCGGAGTTTCTAGTTGCGGAGTTTCTAGTTGTGGAATTTGTAGTTGTGGAGTATCTAGTTGTGGAGTTTCTAGTTGTCAAGTTTCTAGCTGCGGAGTTTCCAGTTCTTCAGTTTCTAGTTGCCGAGTTTCCAGTTGCGAAGTCTCAAGTTGTGGAGTTTCTAGTTGCGAAGTTTCTAGTTGCGAAGTTTCTGGTTGCGGAGTTTCTAGTTGCAGAGTTTCTAGTTGTGAAGTTTATAGTTGTTGAATTTGAAGTTATGGGCTATGTAGTTGTGTTGTTTCATGTTGTGGAGTTTCTAGTTGTGGAGTTTTTAGTTGCGGAAATTCTAGTTACGGAGTTTCTAGTTGCGGAGTTTCTGGTTGTGGAGTATCTAGTTGCGGAATTTCTAGCTGTAGAGTTTCTAGTTGTGGAGTTTCTAGTTGTAGAGTTTCTAGTTGTGGAGTTTCTAGCTGTAGAGTTTCCAGTTCTTGAGTTTCTAGTTGCCGAGTTTCTAGTTGCGAAGTCTCAAGTTGTGGAATTTCTAGCTGTGAAGTTTCTAGTTGCGAAGTTTCTAGTTGCGGAGTTTCTAGTTGCAGAGTTTCTAGTTTTGGAGTTTATAGTTGTGGAGTATCTACTTGAGAAGTTTCAAGTTGTGAAGTTTTTCGTTGTGGATTTTGAAGTTGTAGAGTTCCTAGTTGTGGAGTTTCTAGTTGTGGAGTTTCAAGCTGTGGAGTTTCCAGTTGCAGAGTTTCTAGTTGCAGAGTTTCTAGTTGTCGGGTTTCTAGTTGCGGAGTTTCTAGTTGTGGAGTTACTAGTTGTGGAGCTTCTAGTTCTGGCGTTTTTAGTTGTGGACTCTCTAGTTGTGGAGTCTCTAGCTGTGGAATTTCTAGTTGCGGAGTTTTTAGTTGCGGAGTTTCTAGTTGCGGAGTTTCTAGTAGCGGAGTTTCTAGTTGCGGAGTTTCTGGTTGTGGAGTTTCTAGTTGTGGAGTCTCTAGTTGTGGAGTTTCTAGTTGCGGAGTTTCCAGTTGCGGAGTTTCTAGTTGTGGAGTTTCTAGTTGTGGAATTTGTAGTTGTGGAGTATCTAGTTGTGGACTTTCTAGCTGTAGAGTTTCTAGTTGTGAAGTTTCTAGTTTCAGAGTTTCTAGTTGTTAAGTTTATAGTTGTGGAGTTTATAGTTGCGGAGTTTCTAGTTGTGGAGTTTCTAGTTGTGGAGTTTTTAGTTGTGGTTTTTCTAGTGGAGTCTGAAGTTGTGAAGTCTGTAGTTGTGGAGTTTCTAGTTGTGGAATATCTAGTTGTGGAGTTCCTAGTTGCGGAGTTTCTACTTGCGGAGTTTCTAGTTGCGGAGTTTCTAGTTGTGGAGTTTCTAGTTGTGGAGTTTCTAGCTGTAGAGTTTCCAGTTCTTGAGTTTCTAGTTGCCGAGTTTCTAGTTGCGAAGTCTCAAGTTGTGGAATTTCTAGCTGTGAAGTTTCTAGTTGCGAAGTTTCTAGTTGCGGAGTTTCTAGTTGCAGAGTTTCTAGTTGTGGAGTTTATAGTTGTGGAGTATCTACTTGTGAAGTTTCAAGTTGTGAAGTTTTTCGTTGTGGATTTTGAAGTTGTAGAGTTCCTAGTTGTGGAGTTTCTAGTTGTGGAGTTTCTAGCTGTGGAGTTTCCAGTTGCAGAGTTTCTAGTTGCAGAGTTTCTAGTTGCAGAGTTTCTAGTTGTCGGGTTTCTAGTTGCGGAGTTTCTAGTTTTGGAGTTACTAGTTGTGGAGCTTCTAGTTCTGGCGTTTTTAGTTGTGGACTCTCTAGTTGTGGAGTCTCTAGCTGTGGAATTTTTAGTTGCGGAGTTTTTAGTTGCGGAGTTTCTAGTTGCGGAGTTTCTAGTAGCGGAGTTTCTAGTTGCGGAGTTTCTGGTTGTGGAGTTTCTAGTTGTGGAGTTTCTAGTTGTGAAGTCTGTAGTTGCGGAGTTTCTAGTTGTGGAGTTTCTAGTTGTGGAATTGGTAAATGTTGAGTATCTAGTTGTGGTGTTTCAAGTTGTGGAGTTTCTAGTTGTGGAGTTTCTAGCTATGGAGTTTCCAGTTCTTGAGTTTCTAGTTGCCGAGAATCTAGTTGTGAAGTCTCAAGTTGTGGAGTTTCTAGTTGTGGAGTTTCTAGCTGTGGAGTTTCCAGTTCTTGAGTTCCTAGTTGCTGAGTTTCTAGTTGCGAAGTCTCAAGTTGTGGAGTTTCTAGCTGTGAAGATTCTAGTGGCGAAGTTTCTAGTTGCGGAGTTTCTAGTTGCAGAGTTTCTAGTTGTGGAGTTTCTAGTTGCGGAATTTGTAGTTGTGGAGTATCTAGTTGTGGTGTTTCAAGTTGTGGAGTTTCTAGTTGTAGAGTCTGTAGTTGTGGAGTCTGTAGTTGTGGAGTTTCTAGTTGTGGAGTTTCTAGTTATGTAGTCTCTAGTTGTGGAGTTTCTAGTTGCGGAGTTTCTAGTTGCGGAGTTTCCAGTTGTGGAGTTTCTAATTGTGGAATTTGTAGTTGTGGAGTATCTAGTTGCGGACTTTCTAGCTGTAGAGTTTCTAGTTGTGGAGTTTTTAGTTGTAGAGTTTCTAGTTGTGGAGTTTCTAGTTGTGTAATTTGTAGTTGTGGAGTATCTAGTTGTGGTGTTCCAAGTTGTGGAGTTGCTAGTTGTGGAGTTTCTAGTTGTGGAGTTTCTAGTTGTGGAGTTTCTAGTTGTTGAGTTGCTAGTTGTCGAGTTCTAGTTGCAAAGTCTCAAGTTGTGGAGTTTCTCGTTGTGGAGTTTTTATTTGTGGAGTTTCTCGTCAAGGAGTTTCTAGTTGTGGAGTCTCTAGTTGTGGAGTTTCTAGTTGTAGAGTTTCTAGCTGTGGAGTTTCTAGTTGCGGAGTTTCTAGTTGCGGAGTTTCTAGTTGCGGAGTTTTCTAGTTGCGGAGTTTCTAGTTGCGGAGTTTCTAGTTGTGCGGTTTCTAGTTGTTGAAATTCTAGCTGTGGAGTTTCTACTTATGGACTCTCTAGTCGTGGAGTTTATAGTTGTGTTGTTTCTATCTGAGGAGTTTCGAAATGTGAAGTCTCCAGTTGTGCAGTCTCTAGTTGTGGAGTTTCTAGTTGTGGAGTTTCTTGTTGTGGAGTTTCTAGTTATGGAGTTTCTAGTTGGAGTTTTTATTTTTCGAGTTTCTAGTTGTAGATTTTCTAGTTGCGGAGTTCCTAGTTGCGGAGTTTCTAGTTGTGTAGTTTCTATCTGAAGAGTTTTTAACGGCGAAGTCTCCAGTTGTGCAGTCTCTAGTTGTGGAGTTTCTAGTAGGGGAGTTTCTAGTTGCGGAGTCTCTAGTTGGGAAGCTTCTAGTTGCGGATTTTCTAGTTGTGTAGTTTCTAGTTGGAGAGTTTGTACTTGAGTTTATAGTTGTGGAGTTTCTAGTTGCGAAGTTTTCTAGTTGTGGAGACTCTAGTTGTGGAATTTCTAGTTGCGAAGTGTCTAGTTGTGGAGTTTCTAGTTGTGGAGTGTTTAGTTGGAGTTTATAGTTGGAATTTTTAGTTTTCGAGTTTTTAGTTGTATATTTTCTAGTTGCGGAGTTCCTAGTTGCCGAGTTTTTAGTTGTGGGGTTTCTAGTTGTTGAAATTCTAGCTGTGGAGTTTCTACCTATGGACACTCTAGTCGTGGAGTTTCTAGTTGTGTAGTTTCTATCTGAGGAGTTTCTAAATGTGAAGTCTCCAGTTGTGCAGTCTCTAGTTGTGGAGCTTCTAGTTGTGGAGTTTCTTATTGTGGAGTTTCTAGTTGCGGAATCTCTAGTTGTGAAGTTTCTAGTCGTGGATTTTCAAGTTGCGGAGTTTCTAGTCAGAGTTTCTAGTTGTGGAGTTTCTAGTTGTTGAATTTGTAGTTATGGGGTATCTAGTTGTGGTGTTTCATGTTGTGGAGTTTCTAGTTGTGGAGTTTTTAGTTGCGGAAATTCTAGTTACGGAGTTTCTAGTTGCGGAGTTTCTGGTTGTGGAGTTTCTAGTTGTGGAGTTTCTAGTTGTGGAGTCTGTAGTTGTGGAGTTTCTAGTTGTGGAGTTTCTAGTTATGAAGTCTCTAGTTGTGGAGTCTCTATTTGCGGAGTTTCTAGTTGCAGTGTTTCTAGTTGTGGAGTTTCTAGTTGCGGAATTTGTCATTGTGGAGTATCTAGTTGCGGAATTTCTAGCTGTAGAGTTTCTAGTTGTGGAGTTTCTAGTTGTGGAGTTTCTAGCTATGTGGTTTCTAGTTGTTGAAATTCTAGCTGTGGAGTTTCTACTTATGGACTCTCTAGTCGTGGAGTTTATAGTTGTGTTGTTTCTATCTGAGTAGTTTCGAAATGTGGTCTCCAGTTGTGCAGTCTCTTGTTGTGGAGTTTCTAGTTGTGGAGTTTCTAGTTGTGGAGTTTCTAGTTGGAGGTTTTAGTTTTCGAGTTTCTAGTTGTTATTTTCTAGTTGCGGAGTTCGTAGTTGCGGAGTTTCTAGTTGTGTCGTGTCTATCTGAAGAGTTTTACACTGCGAAGTCTCCAGTTGTGCAGTCTCTAGTTGTGGAGTTTCTAGTAGTGGAGTTTCTAGTTGTGGAGTTTCTAGTTGTGGAGTTTCTTATTGTGGAGTTTCTAGTTGCGGCGTCTCTATTTGGGAAGTTTCTAGTTGTGGATTTTCTAGTTGCGGAGTTTCTAGTTGCGGATTTTCTAGTTGTGTAGTTTCTAGTCGGAGAGTTTGTACTTGAGTTTATAGTTGTGGAGTTTCTAGTTGCGAAGTTTTCTAGTTGTGGAGACTCTAGTTGTGGAATTTCTAGTTGCGAAGTGTCTAGTTGTGGAGTTTCTAGTTGTGGAGATTTTAGTTGGAGTATCTAGTTGGAGTTTTTAGTTTTCGAGTTTCTAGTTGTAGATTTTCTAGTTGCGGAGTTCCTAGTTGCCGAGTTTTTAGTTGTGGGGTTTCTAGTTGAAATTCTAGCTGTGGAGTTTCTACTTATGGACTCTCTAGTCGTGAAGTTTTTAGTTGCGTAGTTTTTATCTAAGGAGTTTCTAAATGCGAAGTCTCCACTTCTGCAGTCTCTAGTTGTAGAGTTTCTAGTAGTGGAGTTTCTAGTTGTGGAATTTCTTATTGTGGAGTTTCTAGTTGCGGAGTCTCTAGTTGTGAAGTTTCTAGTTGTTGATTTTCTAGTTGCGGAGTTTCTAGTTGCAGAGTTTCGAGTTGCAGAGTTTCAAGTTGTGGAGTTTCTAGTTGCGGAGTCTCTACTTGTGGAGTTTCTAGTTGCGGAGTTTCTAGCTGTGGACTTTCAAGTTCTTGAGTTTCTAGTTGCCGAGTTTCTACTTGCGAAGTCTCAAGTTGTTGAGTTTCTAGCTGTAGAGTTTCTAGTTGTGGAGTTTCTAGTTGTGGAGTTTCTAGCTGTGGAGTTTCCAGTTCTTGAGTTTCTAGTTGCCGAGTTTCTAGTTGCGAAGTCTCAAGTTGTGGAGTTTCTAGCTGTGAAGTTTCTAGTTGCGAAGTTTCTAGTTGCGGAGTTTCTAGTTGCAGAGTTTCTAGTTGTGGAGCTTATAGTTGTGGAGTATCTACTTGTGAAGTTTCAAGTTGTGAAGTTTTTCGTTGTGGATTTTGAAGTTGTAGAGTTCTTAGTTGCGGAGTGTCTAAATGTGGAGTTCCTAGTTGCGGAGTTTCTAGTTGTGGAGTTTCTAGTTGTGGAGCTTCTAGTTCTGGCGTTTTTAGTTGTGGACTCTCTAGTTGTGGAGTCTCTAGCTGTGGAATTTCTAGTTACGGAGTTTTTAGTTGCGGAGTTTCTAGTTGCGGAGTTTCTAGTAGCGGAGTTTCTAGTTGCGGAGTTTCTGGTTGTGGAGTTTCTAGTTGTGGAGTTTCTAGTTGTGAAGTCTGTAGTTGCGGAGTTTCTAGTTGTGGAGTTTCTAGTTGTGGAATTGGTAGGTGTTGAGTATCTAGTTGTGGTGTTTCAAGTTGTGGAGTTTCTAGTTGTAGAGTTTCTAGCTATGGAGTTTCCAGTTCTTGAGTTTCTAGTTGCCGAGTATCTAGTTCTGAAGTCTCAAGTTGTGGAGATTCTAGTTGTGGAGTTTCTAGCTGTGGAGTTTCCAGTTGTTGAGTTCCTAGTTGCCGAGTTTCTAATTGCGAAGTCTCAAGTTGTGGAGTTTCTAGCTGTGAATATTCTAGTTGCGAAGTTTCTAGTTGCGGAGTTTCTAGTTGCAGAGTTTCTAGTTGTGGAGTTTCTAGTTGTGGAATTTGTAGTTGTGGAGTATCTAGTTGTGGTGTTTCAAGTTGTTGAGTTTCTAGTTGTAGAGTCTGTAGTTGTGGAGTCTGTAGTTGTGGAGTTTCTAGTTGTGGAGTTTCTAGTTATGGAGTCTCTAGTTGCAAAGTCTCAAGATGTGGAGTTTCTTCTTGTGGAGTTTATATTTGTGGAGTTTCTCGTCAAGGAGTTTCTAGTTGTGGAGTCTCTAGTTGTGGAGTTTCTTGTTGTAGAGTTTCTAGCTGTGGAGTTTCTAGTTGCGGAGTTTCTAGTTGCGGAGTTTCTAGTTGCGGAGTTTTCTAGTTGCGGAGTTTCTAGTTGCGGAGTTTCTAGTTGTGTGGTTTCTAGTTGTTGAAATTCCAGCTGTGGAGTTTCTACTTATGGACTCTCTAGTCGTGGAGTTTATAGTTGTGTTGTTTCTATCTGAGGAGTTTCGAAATGTGACGTCTCCAGTTGTGCAGTCTCTTGTTGTGGAGTTTCTAGTTGTAGAGTTTCTAGTTGGAGTTTTTAGTTTTCGAGTTTCTAGTTGTTATTTTCTAGTTGCGGAGTTCCTAGTTGCGGAGTTTCTAGTTGTGTCGTTTCTATCTGAAGAGTTTTTAACTGCGAAGTCTCCAGTTGTGCAGTCTCTAGTTGTGGAGTTTCTAGTAGTGGAGTTTCTAGTTGTGGAGTTTCTAGTTGTGGAGTTTCTTATTGTGGAGTTTCTAGTTGCGGCGTCTCTATTAGGGAAGTTTCTAGTTGTGGATCGTCTAGTTGCGGAGTTTCTAGTTGCGGATTTTCTAGTTGTGTAGTTTCTAGTCGGAGAGTTTGTACTTGAGTTTATAGTTGTGGAGTTTCTAGTTGCGAAGTTTTTTAGTTGTGGAGACTCTAGTTGTGGAATTTCTAGTTGCGAAGTGTCTAGTTGTGGAGTTTCTAGTTGTGGAGATTTTAGTTGGAGTATCTAGTTGGAGTTTTTAGTTTTCGAGTTTCTAGTTGTAGATTTTCTAGTTGCGGAGTTCCTAGTTGCCGAGTTTTTAGTTGTGGGGTTTCTAGTTGTTGAAATTCTAGCTGTGGAGTTTCTACTTATGGACTCTCTAGTCGTGAAGTTTTTAGTTGCGTAGTTTTTATCTAAGGAGTTTCTAAATGCGAAGTCTCCACTTGTGCAGTCTCTAGTTGTAGAGTTTCTAGTAGTGGAGTTTCTAGTTGTGGAATTTCTTATTGTGGAGTTTCTAGCTGCGGAGTTTCTAGTTGTGAAGTTTCTAGTTGTTGATTTTCTAGTTGCGGAGTTTCTAGTTGCAGAGTTTCGAGTTGCAGAGTTTCAAGTTGTGGAGTTTCTAGTTGCGGAGTCTCTAGTTGTGGAGTTTCTAGTTGCGGAGTTTCTAGCTGTGGACTTTCAAGTTCTTGAGTTTCTAGTTGCCGAGTTTCTACTTGCGAAGTCTCAAGTTGTTGAGTTTCTAGCTGTTAGTTTCTAGTTGCGAAGTTTCTAGTGGCAGAGTTTCTAGTTGTGGAGTTTCCAGTTGTGGAATTTGTAGTTGTGGAGTATCTAGTTGTGGTGTTTCAAGTTGTGGAGTTTCTTGTTAAGAATTTTTAGTTGCGGAGTTTCTAGTTGTGGAGTTTCTAGTTGCAGAGTTTCTGGTTGTGGAGTTTCTAGTTGTGGAGTTTCTAGTTGTGGAGTCTGTAGTTCGGAGTCTGTAGTTGTGGAGTTTCTAGTTGTGGAGTTTCTAGTTATGGAGTCTCTAGTTGTGGAGTTTCTAGTTGCGGAGTTTCTAGTTGCAGAGTTTCTAGTTGTGGAGTTTCTAGTTGTGGAATTTGTAGTTGTGGAGTATCTAGTTGTGGTGTTTCAAGTTGTGGAGTTTCTAGTTGTAGAGTCTGTAGTTGTGGAGTCTGTAGTTGTGGAGTTTCTAGTTGTGGAGTTTCTAGTTGTTGAGTTGCTAGTTGTCAAGTTCTAGTTGCAAAGTCTCAAGTTGTGGAGTTTCTCGTTGTGGAGTTTTTATTTGTGGAGTTTCTCGTCAAGGAGTTTCTAGTTGTGGAGTCTCTAGTTGTGGAGTTTCTAGTTGTAGAGTTTCTAACTGTGGAGTTTCTAGTTGCAGAGTTTCTAGTTGCGGAGTTTCTAAATGCGGAGTTTTCTAGTTGCGGAGTTTCTAGTTGCGGAGTTTCTAGTTGTGCGGTTTGTAGTTGTTGAAATTCTAGCTGTGGAGTTTCTACTTATGGACTCTCTAGTCGTGGAGTTTATAGTTGTGTTGTTTCTATCTGAGGAGTTTCGAAATGTGAAGTCTCCAGTTGTGCAGTCTCTAGTTGTGGAGTTTCTAGTTGTGGAGTTTCTAGTTGTGGAGTTTCTTGTTGTGGAGTTTCTAGTTATGGAGTTTCTAGTCGTGGATTTTCAAGTTGCGGAGTTTCTAGTCAGAGTTTCTAGTTGTGGAGTTTCTAGTTGTTGAATTTGTAGTTATGGGGTATCTAGTTGTGGTGTTTCATGTTGTGGAGTTTCTAGTTGTGGAGTTTTTAGTTGCGGAAATTCTAGTTACGGAGTTTCTAGTTGCGGAGTTTCTGGTTGTGGAGTTTCTAGTTGTGGAGTTTCTAGTTGTGGAGTCTGTAGTTGTGGAGTGTGTAGTTGTGGAGTTTCTAGTTGTGGAGTTTCTAGTTATGGAGTCTCTAGTTTTGGAGTCTCTATTTGCGGAGTTTCTAGTTGCAGAGTTTCTAGTTGTGGAGTTTCTAGTTGCGGAATTTGTCGTTGTGGAGTATCTAGTTGCGGAATTTCTAGCTGTAGAGTTTCTAGTTGTGGAGTTTCTAGTTGTGGAGTTTCTAGCTGTGGAGTTTCCAGTTCTTGAGTTTCTAGTTGCAGAGTTTCTAGTTGCGAAGTCTCAAGTTGTGGAGTTTCTAGCTGTGAAGTTTCTAGTTGCGAAGTTTCTAGTGGCAGAGTTTCTAGTTGTGGAGTTTCCAGTTGTGGAATTTGTAGTTGTGGAGTATCTAGTTGTGGTGTTTCAAGTTGTGGAGTTTCTTGTTAAGAATTTTTAGTTGCGGAGTTTCTAGTTGTGGAGTTTCTAGTTGCAGAGTTTCTGGTTGTGGAGTTTCTAGTTGTGGAGTTTCTAGTTGTGGAGTCTGTAGTTCGGAGTCTGTAGTTGTGGAGTTTCTAGTTGTGGAGTTTCTAGTTATGGAGTCTCTAGTTGTGGAGTTCCTAGTTGCGGAGTTTCTAGTTGCAGAGTTTCTAGTTGTGGAGTTTCTAGTTGTGGAATTTGTAGTTGTGGAGTATCTAGTTGTGGTGTTTCAAGTTGTGGAGTTTCTAGTTGTAGAGTCTGTAGTTGTGGAGTCTGTAGTTGTGGAGTTTCTAGTTGTGGAGTTTCTAGTTGTGGAGTTTCTAGTTGTTGAGTTGCTAGTTGTCAAGTTCTAGTTGCAAAGTCTCAAGTTGTGGAGTTTCTCGTTGTGGAGTTTTTATTTGTGGAGTTTCTCGTCAAGGAGTTTCTAGTTGTGGAGTCTCTAGTTGTGGAGTTTCTAGTTGTAGAGTTTCTAACTGTGGAGTTTCTAGTTGCAGAGTTTCTAGTTGCGGAGTTTCTAAATGCGGAGTTTTCTAGTTGCGGAGTTTCTAGTTGCGGAGTTTCTAGTTGTGCGGTTTGTAGTTGTTGAAATTCTAGCTGTGGAGTTTCTACTTATGGACTCTCTAGTCGTGGAGTTTATAGTTGTGTTGTTTCTATCTGAGGAGTTTCGAAATGTGAAGTCTCCAGTTGTGCAGTCTCTAGTTGTGGAGTTTCTAGTTGTGGAGTTTCTAGTTGTGGAGTTTCTTGTTGTGGAGTTTCTAGTTATGGAGTTTCTAGTCGTGGATTTTCAAGTTGCGGAGTTTCTAGTCAGAGTTTCTAGTTGTGGAGTTTCTAGTTGTTGAATTTGTAGTTATGGGGTATCTAGTTGTGGTGTTTCATGTTGTGGAGTTTCTAGTTGTGGAGTTTTTAGTTGCGGAAATTCTAGTTACGGAGTTTCTAGTTGCGGAGTTTCTGGTTGTGGAGTTTCTAGTTGTGGAGTTTCTAGTTGTGGAGTCTGTAGTTGTGGAGTTTCTAGCTGTTAGTTTCTAGTTGCGAAGTTTCTAGTGGCAGAGTTTCTAGTTGTGGAGTTTCCAGTTGTGGAATTTGTAGTTGTGGAGTATCTAGTTGTGGTGTTTCAAGTTGTGGAGTTTCTTGTTAAGAATTTTTAGTTGCGGAGTTTCTAGTTGTGGAGTTTCTAGTTGCAGAGTTTCTGGTTGTGGAGTTTCTAGTTGTGGAGTTTCTAGTTGTGGAGTCTGTAGTTCGGAGTCTGTAGTTGTGGAGTTTCTAGTTGTGGAGTTTCTAGTTATGGAGTCTCTAGTTGTGGAGTTTCTAGTTGCGGAGTTTCTAGTTGCAGAGTTTCTAGTTGTGGAGTTTCTAGTTGTGGAATTTGTAGTTGTGGAGTATCTAGTTGTGGTGTTTCAAGTTGTGGAGTTTCTAGTTGTAGAGTCTGTAGTTGTGGAGTCTGTAGTTGTGGAGTTTCTAGTTGTGGAGTTTCTAGTTGTGGAGTTTCTAGTTGTTGAGTTGCTAGTTGTCAAGTTCTAGTTGCAAAGTCTCAAGTTGTGGAGTTTCTCGTTGTGGAGTTTTTATTTGTGGAGTTTCTCGTCAAGGAGTTTCTAGTTGTGGAGTCTCTAGTTGTGGAGTTTCTAGTTGTAGAGTTTCTAACTGTGGAGTTTCTAGTTGCAGAGTTTCTAGTTGCGGAGTTTCTAAATGCGGAGTTTTCTAGTTGCGGAGTTTCTAGTTGCGGAGTTTCTAGTTGTGCGGTTTGTAGTTGTTGAAATTCTAGCTGTGGAGTTTCTACTTATGGACTCTCTAGTCGTGGAGTTTATAGTTGTGTTGTTTCTATCTGAGGAGTTTCGAAATGTGAAGTCTCCAGTTGTGCAGTCTCTAGTTGTGGAGTTTCTAGTTGTGGAGTTTCTAGTTGTGGAGTTTCTTGTTGTGGAGTTTCTAGTTATGGAGTTTCTAGTCGTGGATTTTCAAGTTGCGGAGTTTCTAGTCAGAGTTTCTAGTTGTGGAGTTTCTAGTTGTTGAATTTGTAGTTATGGGGTATCTAGTTGTGGTGTTTCATGTTGTGGAGTTTCTAGTTGTGGAGTTTTTAGTTGCGGAAATTCTAGTTACGGAGTTTCTAGTTGCGGAGTTTCTGGTTGTGGAGTTTCTAGTTGTGGAGTTTCTAGTTGTGGAATCTGTAGTTGTGGAGTCTGTAGTTGTGGAGTTTCTAGTTGTGGAGTTTCTAGTTATGGAGTCTCTAGTTTTGGAGTCTCTATTTGCGGAGTTTCTAGTTGCAGAGTTTCTAGTTGTGGAGTTTCTAGTTGCGGAATTTGTCGTTGTGGAGTATCTAGTTGCGGAATTTCTAGCTGTAGAGTTTCTAGTTGTGGAGTTTCTAGTTGTGGAGTTTCTAGCTGTGGAGTTTCCAGTTCTTGAGTTTCTAGTTGCAGAGTTTCTAGTTGCGAAGTCTCAAGTTGTGGAGTTTCTAGCTGTGAAGTTTCTAGTTGCGAAGTTTCTAGTTGCGGAGTTTCTAGTTGCAGAGTTTCTAGTTGTGGAGTTTATAGTTGTGGAGTATCTACTTGTGAAGTTTCAAGTTGTGAAGTTTTTCGTTGTGGATTTTGAAGTTGTAGAGTTCCTAGTTGCGGAGTGTCTAAATGTGGAGCTCCTAGTTGTGGAGTTTCTAGTTGCGGAGTTTCTAGTTGCGGAGTCTGTAGTTGTGGAGTTTTTAGTTGTGGAGTTTCTAGTTGTGGAGTTTCTAGCTGTGGAGTTTCTAGTTGCAGAGTTTCTAGTTGCAGAGTTTGTAGTTGCGGACTTCCTAGCTGTGGAGTTTCTAGTTGCGAGGTTTCTAGTTGTGGAGCTTCCAGTTGTGAATTTTCAAGTTGTGGAATTTATAGGTGTGGAGTTTCTAGTTGTGGAGTTTCTAGTTGTCGGGTTTCTAGTTGCGGAGTTTCTAGTTGTGGAGTTTCTAGTTGTGGAGCTTCTAGTTCTGGCGTTTTTAGTTGTGGACTCTCTAGTTGTGGAGTCTCTAGCTGTGGAATTTCTAGTTGCGGAGTTTTTAGTTGCGCAGTTTCTAGTTGCGAAGTTTCTAGTAGCGGAGTTTCTAGTTGCGGAGTTTCTGGTTGTGGAGTTTCTAGTTGTGGAGTTTCTAGTTGTGAAGTCTGTAGTTGCGGAGTTTCTAGTTGTAGAGTTTCTAATTGTGGAATTGGTAGGTGTTGAGTATCTAGTTGTGGTGTTTCAAGTTGTGGAGTTTCAAGTTGTGGAGTTTCTAGCTATGGAGTTTCCAGTTCTTGAGTTTCTAGTTGCCGAGTATCTAGTTGGGAAGTCTCAAGTTGTGGAGTTTCTAGTTGTGGAGTTTCTAGCTGTGGAGTTTCCAGTTGTTGAGTTCCTAGTTGCCGAGTTTCTAATTGCGAAGTCTCAAGTTGTGGAGTTTCTAGCTGTGAAGATTCTAGTTGCGAAGTTTCTAGTTGCGGAGTTTCCAGTTGCAGAGTTTCTAGTTGTGGAGCTTCTAGTTGTGGAATTTGTAGTTGTGGAGTATCTAGTTGTGGTGTTTCAAGTTGTGGAGTTTCTAGTTGTAGAGTCTGTAGTTGTGGAGTCTGTAGTTGGGGAGTTTCTAGTTGTGGAGTTTCTAGTTATGGAGTCTCTAGTTGCAAAGTCTCAAGTAGTGGAGTTTGTTGTTGTGGAGTTTTTATTTGTGGAGTTTCTCGTCAAGGAGTTTCTAGTTGTGGAGTCTCTAGTCGTGGAGTTTCTAGTTGTAGAGTTTCTAGCTGTGGAGTTTCTAGTTGCGGAGTTTCTAGTTGCGGAGTTTCTAGTTGCGGAGTTTTCTAGTTGCGGAGTTTCTAGTTGCGGAGTTTCTAGTTGTGCAGTTTCTAGTTGTAGAAATTCTAGCTGTGGAGTTTCTACTTATGGACTCTCTAGTCGTGGAGTTTATAGTTGTGTTGTTTCTATCTGAGGAGTTTCGAAATGTGAAGTCTCCAGTTGTGCAGTCTCTTGTTGTGGAGTTTCTAGTTGTGGAGTTTCTAGTTGTGGAGTTTCTAGTTGGAGTTTTTAGTTTTCGAGTTTCTAGTTGCGGAGTTCCTAGTTGCGGAGTTTCTAGTTGTGTAGTTTCTATCTGAAGAGTTTTTAACTGCGAAGTCTCCAGTTGTGCAGTCTCTAGTTGTGGAGTTTCTAGTAGTGAAGTTTCTAGTTGTGGAGTTTCTAGTTGTGGAGTTTCTTAGTGATGAGTTTCTAGTGGCGGAGTCTCTGGTTGGGAAGTTTCTAGTTGTGGATTTTCTAGTTGCGGAGTTTATAGTTGAGGATTTTCTAGTTGTGTAGTTTCTAGTTGGAGAGTTTGTACTTGAGTTTATAGTTGTGGAGTTTCTAGTTGCGAAGTTTTCTAGTTGTGGAGACTCTAGTTGTGGAATTTCTAGTTGCGAAGTGTCTAGTTGTGGAGTTTCTAGTTGTGGAGTTTTTAGTTGGAGTTTCTAGTTGGAGTTTTTAGTTTTTGAGTTTCTAGTTGTAGATTTTCTAGTTGCGGAGTTCCTAGTTGCCGAGTTTTTAGTTGTGAGGTTTCTAGTTGTTGAAATTCTAGCTGTGGAGTTTCTACTTATGGACACTCTAGTCGTGGAGTTTCTAGTTGTGGAGTTTCTATCTGAGGAGTTTCTAAATGTGAAGTCTCCAGTTTTGCAGTCTCCAGCTGTGCAGTCTCTAGTTGTGGAGCTTCTAGTTGTGGAGTTTCTTATTGTGGAGTTTCTAGTTGCGGATTTTCAAGTTGCGGAGTTTCTAGTTGCAGAGTTTCTAGTTTTGTAGTTTCTAGTTGGGGAGTTTCTACTTGAGTTTTTAGTTGTGGAGTTTCTAGTTGCAGAATTTCGAGTTGCAGAGTTTGATTGATTGATATGTGGGGTTTAATGTCCCAAAATCACTATATGATTATGAGAGACGCCGTAGTGAAGGGCCTCGGAAATTTAGACCACCTGGGGTTCTTTAACGTGCACCCAAATCTGAGTACACGGGCCTACAACATTACCGCCTCCATCGGAAATGCAGCCGCCGCAGCCGGAATTCAAACCCGCGCCCAGCGGGTCAGCAGCCGAGTACCTTAGCCACTAGACCACCGCAGTGGGGCAGAGTTGCAGAATTTCAAGTGGTGGAGTTTCAAGTTGTGGAGTTTCTAGTTGTGGAGTTTTTAGTTGCGGAGTTTCTAGTTGTGGAGATTCTAGTTGCGGAGTTTCTGGTTGTGGAGTTTCTAGTTGTGGAGTTTCAAGTTGTGGAGTCTGTAGTTGTGGAGTCTGTAGTTCTGGAGCTTCTAGTTGTGGAGTTTCTAGTTATGGAGTCTCTAGGTGTGGAGTTTCTAGTTGCAGAGTTTCTAGTTGTGGAGTTTCTAGTTGTGGAATGAGTAGTTGTGGATTATGTAGCTGCGGACTTTCTAGCTGTAGAGGTTCTAGTTGTGGAGTTTCTGGTTGCAGAGTTTTTAGTTGCGGAGTTTCTAGGCTTGTTGTTTCTAGTTGCGGAGTTTCTAGTTGTGCAGTTTCTAGTTGTAGAAATTCTAGCTGTGGAGTTTCTACTTATGGACTCTCTAGTCGTGGAGTTTATAGTTGTGTTGTTTCTATCTGAGGAGTTTCGAAATGTGAAGTCTCCAGTTGTGCAGTCTCTTGTTGTGGAGTTTCTAGTTGTGGAGTTTCTAGTTGTGGAGTTTCTAGTTGGAGTTTTTAGTTTTCGAGTTTCTAGTTGCGGAGTTCCTAGTTGCGGAGTTTCTAGTTGTGTAGTTTCTATCTGAAGAGTTTTTAACTGCGAAGTCTCCAGTTGTGCAGTCTCTAGTTGTGGAGTTTCTAGTAGTGGAGTTTCTAGTTGTGGAGTTTCTAGTTGTGGAGTTTCTTATTGATGAGTTTCTAGTGGCGGAGTCTCTGGTTGGGAAGTTTCTAGTTGTGGATTTTCTAGTTGCGGAGTTTATAGTTGAGGATTTTCTAGTTGTGTAGTTTCTAGTTGGAGAGTTTGTACTTGAGTTTATAGTTGTGGAGTTTCTAGTTGCGAAGTTTTCTAGTTGTGGAGACTCTAGTTGTGGAATTTCTAGTTGCGAAGTGTCTAGTTGTGGAGTTTCAAGTTGTGGAGTTTTTAGTTGGAGTTTCTAGTTGGAGTTTTTAGTTTTTGAGTTTCTAGTTGTAGATTTTCTAGTTGCGGAGTTCCTAGTTGCCGAGTTTTTAGTTGTGAGGTTTCTAGTTGTTGAAATTCTAGCTGTGGAGTTTCTACTTATGGACACTCTAGTCGTGGAGTTTCTAGTTGTGGAGTTTCTATCTGAGGAGTTTCTAAATGTGAAGTCTCCAGTTTTGCAGTCTCCAGCTGTGCAGTCTCTAGTTGTGGAGCTTCTAGTTGTGGAGTTTCTTATTGTGGAGTTTCTAGTTGCGGATTTTCAAGTTGCGGAGTTTCTAGTTGCAGAGTTTCTAGTTTTGTAGTTTCTAGTTGGGGAGTTTCTACTTGAGTTTTTAGTTGTGGAGTTTCTAGTTGCAGAATTTCGAGTTGCAGAGTTTGATTGATTGATATGTGGGGTTTAATGTCCCAAAATCACTATATGATTATGAGAGACGCCGTAGTGAAGGGCCTTGGAAATTTAGACCACCTGGGGTTCTTTAACGTGCACCCAAATCTGAGTACACGGGCCTACAACATTACCGCCTCCATCGGAAATGCAGCCGCCGCAGCCGGAATTCAAACCCGCGCCCAGCGGGTCAGCAGCCGAGTACCTTAGCCACTAGACCACCGCAGTGGGGCAGAGTTGCAGAATTTCAAGTGGTGGAGTTTCAAGTTGTGGAGTTTCTAGTTGTGGAGTTTTTAGTTGCGGAGTTTCTAGTTGTGGAGTTTCTAGTTGCGGAGTTTCTGGTTGTGGAGTTTCTAGTTGTGGAGTTTCAAGTTGTGGAGTCTGTAGTTGTGGAGTCTGTAGTTCTGGAGCTTCTAGTTGTGGAGTTTCTAGTTATGGAGTCTCTAGGTGTGGAGTTTCTAGTTGCAGAGTTTCTAGTTGTGGAGTTTCTAGTTGTGGAATGAGTAGTTGTGGATTATGTAGCTGCGGACTTTCTAGCTGTAGAGGTTCTAGTTGTGGAGTTTCTGGTTGCAGAGTTTTTAGTTGCGGAGTTTCTAGGCTTGTTGTTTCTAGTTGCGGAGTTTCTAGTTGTGCAGTTTCTAGTTGTAGAAATTCTAGCTGTGGAGTTTCTACTTATGGACTCTCTAGTCGTGGAGTTTATAGTTGTGTTGTTTCTATCTGAGGAGTTTCGAAATGTGAAGTCTCCAGTTGTGCAGTCTCTTGTTGTGGAGTTTCTAGTTGTGGAGTTTCTAGTTGTGGAGTTTCTAGTTGGAGTTTTTAGTTTTCGAGTTTCTAGTTGCGGAGTTCCTAGTTGCGGAGTTTCTAGTTGTGTAGTTTCTATCTGAAGAGTTTTTAACTGCGAAGTCTCCAGTTGTGCAGTCTCTAGTTGTGGAGTTTCTAGTAGTGGAGTTTCTAGTTGTGGAGTTTCTAGTTGTGGAGTTTCTTATTGATGAGTTTCTAGTGGCGGAGTCTCTGGTTGGGAAGTTTCTAGTTGTGGATTTTCTAGTTGCGGAGTTTATAGTTGAGGATTTTCTAGTTGTGTAGTTTCTAGTTGGAGAGTTTGTACTTGAGTTTATAGTTGTGGAGTTTCTAGTTGCGAAGTTTTCTAGTTGTGGAGACACTAGTTGTGGAATTTCTAGTTGCGAAGTGTCTAGTTGTGGAGTTTCTAGTTGTGGAGTTTTTAGTTGGAGTTTCTAGTTGGAGTTTTTAGTTTTTGAGTTTCTAGTTGTAGATTTTCTAGTTGCGGAGTTCCTAGTTGCCGAGTTTTTAGTTGTGAGGTTTCTAGTTGTTGAAATTCTAGCTGTGGAGTTTCTACTTATGGACACTCTAGTCGTGGAGTTTCTAGTTGTGGAGTTTCTATCTGAGGAGTTTCTAAATGTGAAGTCTCCAGTTTTGCAGTCTCCAGCTGTGCAGTCTCTAGTTGTGGAGCTTCTAGTTGTGGAGTTTCTTATTGTGGAGTTTCTAGTTGCGGATTTTCAAGTTGGGGAGTTTCTAGTTGCAGAGTTTCTAGTTGTGCGGTTTGTAGTTGTTGAAATTCTAGCTGTGGAGTTTCTACTTATGGACTCTCTAGTCGTGGAGTTTATAGTTGTGTTGTTTCTATCTGAGGAGTTTCGAAATGTGAAGTCTCCAGTTGTGCAGTCTCTAGTTGTGGAGTTTCTAGTTGTGGAGTTTCTAGTTGTGGAGTTTCTTGTTGTGGAGTTTCTAGTTATGGAGTTTCTAGTCGTGGATTTTCAAGTTGCGGAGTTTCTAGTCAGAGTTTCTAGTTGTGGAGTTTCTAGTTGTTGAATTTGTAGTTATGGGGTATCTAGTTGTGGTGTTTCATGTTGTGGAGTTTCTAGTTGTGGAGTTTTTAGTTGCGGAAATTCTAGTTACGGAGTTTCTAGTTGCGGAGTTTCTGGTTGTGGAGTTTCTAGTTGTGGAGTTTCTAGTTGTGGAGTCTGTAGTTGTGGAGTGTGTAGTTGTGGAGTTTCTAGTTGTGGAGTTTCTAGTTATGGAGTCTCTAGTTTTGGAGTCTCTATTTGCGGAGTTTCTAGTTGCAGAGTTTCTAGTTGTGGAGTTTCTAGTTGCGGAATTTGTCGTTGTGGAGTATCTAGTTGCGGAATTTCTAGCTGTAGAGTTTCTAGTTGTGGAGTTTCTAGTTGTGGAGTTTCTAGCTGTGGAGTTTCCAGTTCTTGAGTTTCTAGTTGCAGAGTTTCTAGTTGCGAAGTCTCAAGTTGTGGAGTTTCTAGCTGTGAAGTTTCTAGTTGCGAAGTTTCTAGTGGCAGAGTTTCTAGTTGTGGAGTTTCCAGTTGTGGAATTTGTAGTTGTGGAGTATCTAGTTGTGGTGTTTCAAGTTGTGGAGTTTCTTGTTAAGAATTTTTAGTTGCGGAGTTTCTAGTTGTGGAGTTTCTAGTTGCAGAGTTTCTGGTTGTGGAGTTTCTAGTTGTGGAGTTTCTAGTTGTGGAGTCTGTAGTTCGGAGTCTGTAGTTGTGGAGTTTCTAGTTGTGGAGTTTCTAGTTATGGAGTCTCTAGTTGTGGAGTTCCTAGTTGCGGAGTTTCTAGTTGCAGAGTTTCTAGTTGTGGAGTTTCTAGTTGTGGAATTTGTAGTTGTGGAGTATCTAGTTGTGGTGTTTCAAGTTGTGGAGTTTCTAGTTGTAGAGTCTGTAGTTGTGGAGTCTGTAGTTGTGGAGTTTCTAGTTGTGGAGTTTCTAGTTGTGGAGTTTCTAGTTGTTGAGTTGCTAGTTGTCAAGTTCTAGTTGCAAAGTCTCAAGTTGTGGAGTTTCTCGTTGTGGAGTTTTTATTTGTGGAGTTTCTCGTCAAGGAGTTTCTAGTTGTGGAGTCTCTAGTTGTGGAGTTTCTAGTTGTAGAGTTTCTAACTGTGGAGTTTCTAGTTGCAGAGTTTCTAGTTGCGGAGTTTCTAAATGCGGAGTTTTCTAGTTGCGGAGTTTCTAGTTGCGGAGTTTCTAGTTGTGCGGTTTGTAGTTGTTGAAATTCTAGCTGTGGAGTTTCTACTTATGGACTCTCTAGTCGTGGAGTTTATAGTTGTGTTGTTTCTATCTGAGGAGTTTCGAAATGTGAAGTCTCCAGTTGTGCAGTCTCTAGTTGTGGAGTTTCTAGTTGTGGAGTTTCTAGTTGTGGAGTTTCTTGTTGTGGAGTTTCTAGTTATGGAGTTTCTAGTCGTGGATTTTCAAGTTGCGGAGTTTCTAGTCAGAGTTTCTAGTTGTGGAGTTTCTAGTTGTTGAATTTGTAGTTATGGGGTATCTAGTTGTGGTGTTTCATGTTGTGGAGTTTCTAGTTGTGGAGTTTTTAGTTGCGGAAATTCTAGTTACGGAGTTTCTAGTTGCGGAGTTTCTGGTTGTGGAGTTTCTAGTTGTGGAGTTTCTAGTTGTGGAGTCTGTAGTTGTGGAGTTTCTAGCTGTTAGTTTCTAGTTGCGAAGTTTCTAGTGGCAGAGTTTCTAGTTGTGGAGTTTCCAGTTGTGGAATTTGTAGTTGTGGAGTATCTAGTTGTGGTGTTTCAAGTTGTGGAGTTTCTTGTTAAGAATTTTTAGTTGCGGAGTTTCTAGTTGTGGAGTTTCTAGTTGCAGAGTTTCTGGTTGTGGAGTTTCTAGTTGTGGAGTTTCTAGTTGTGGAGTCTGTAGTTCGGAGTCTGTAGTTGTGGAGTTTCTAGTTGTGGAGTTTCTAGTTATGGAGTCTCTAGTTGTGGAGTTTCTAGTTGCGGAGTTTCTAGTTGCAGAGTTTCTAGTTGTGGAATTTGTAGTTGTGGAGTATCTAGTTGTGGTGTTTCAAGTTGTGGAGTTTCTAGTTGTAGAGTCTGTAGTTGTGGAGTCTGTAGTTGTGGAGTTTCTAGTTGTGGAGTTTCTAGTTGTGGAGTTTCTAGTTGTTGAGTTGCTAGTTGTCAAGTTCTAGTTGCAAAGTCTCAAGTTGTGGAGTTTCTCGTTGTGGAGTTTTTATTTGTGGAGTTTCTCGTCAAGGAGTTTCTAGTTGTGGAGTCTCTAGTTGTGGAGTTTCTAGTTGTAGAGTTTCTAACTGTGGAGTTTCTAGTTGCAGAGTTTCTAGTTGCGGAGTTTCTAAATGCGGAGTTTTCTAGTTGCGGAGTTTCTAGTTGCGGAGTTTCTAGTTGTGCAGTTTCTAGTTGTAGAAATTCTAGCTGTGGAGTTTCTACTTATGGACTCTCTAGTCGTGGAGTTTATAGTTGTGTTGTTTCTATCTGAGGAGTTTCGAAATGTGAAGTCTCCAGTTGTGCAGTCTCTTGTTGTGGAGTTTCTAGTTGTGGAGTTTCTAGTTGTGGAGTTTCTAGTTGGAGTTTTTAGTTTTCGAGTTTCTAGTTGCGGAGTTCCTAGTTGCGGAGTTTCTAGTTGTGTAGTTTCTATCTGAAGAGTTTTTAACTGCGAAGTCTCCAGTTGTGCAGTCTCTAGTTGTGGAGTTTCTAGTAGTGGAGTTTCTAGTTGTGGAGTTTCTAGTTGTGGAGTTTCTTATTGATGAGTTTCTAGTGGCGGAGTCTCTGGTTGGGAAGTTTCTAGTTGTGGATTTTCTAGTTGCGGAGTTTATAGTTGAGGATTTTCTAGTTGTGTAGTTTCTAGTTGGAGAGTTTGTACTTGAGTTTATAGTTGTGGAGTTTCTAGTTGCGAAGTTTTCTAGTTGTGGAGACTCTAGTTGTGGAATTTCTAGTTGCGAAGTGTCTAGTTGTGGAGTTTCAAGTTGTGGAGTTTTTAGTTGGAGTTTCTAGTTGGAGTTTTTAGTTTTTGAGTTTCTAGTTGTAGATTTTCTAGTTGCGGAGTTCCTAGTTGCCGAGTTTTTAGTTGTGAGGTTTCTAGTTGTTGAAATTCTAGCTGTGGAGTTTCTACTTATGGACACTCTAGTCGTGGAGTTTCTAGTTGTGGAGTTTCTATCTGAGGAGTTTCTAAATGTGAAGTCTCCAGTTTTGCAGTCTCCAGCTGTGCAGTCTCTAGTTGTGGAGCTTCTAGTTGTGGAGTTTCTTATTGTGGAGTTTCTAGTTGCGGATTTTCAAGTTGCGGAGTTTCTAGTTGCAGAGTTTCTAGTTTTGTAGTTTCTAGTTGGGGAGTTTCTACTTGAGTTTTTAGTTGTGGAGTTTCTAGTTGCAGAATTTCGAGTTGCAGAGTTTGATTGATTGATATGTGGGGTTTAATGTCCCAAAATCACTATATGATTATGAGAGACGCCGTAGTGAAGGGCCTTGGAAATTTAGACCACCTGGGGTTCTTTAACGTGCACCCAAATCTGAGTACACGGGCCTACAACATTACCGCCTCCATCGGAAATGCAGCCGCCGCAGCCGGAATTCAAACCCGCGCCCAGCGGGTCAGCAGCCGAGTACCTTAGCCACTAGACCACCGCAGTGGGGCAGAGTTGCAGAATTTCAAGTGGTGGAGTTTCAAGTTGTGGAGTTTCTAGTTGTGGAGTTTTTAGTTGCGGAGTTTCTAGTTGTGGAGTTTCTAGTTGCGGAGTTTCTGGTTGTGGAGTTTCTAGTTGTGGAGTTTCAAGTTGTGGAGTCTGTAGTTGTGGAGTCTGTAGTTCTGGAGCTTCTAGTTGTGGAGTTTCTAGTTATGGAGTCTCTAGGTGTGGAGTTTCTAGTTGCAGAGTTTCTAGTTGTGGAGTTTCTAGTTGTGGAATGAGTAGTTGTGGATTATGTAGCTGCGGACTTTCTAGCTGTAGAGGTTCTAGTTGTGGAGTTTCTGGTTGCAGAGTTTTTAGTTGCGGAGTTTCTAGGCTTGTTGTTTCTAGTTGCGGAGTTTCTAGTTGTGCAGTTTCTAGTTGTAGAAATTCTAGCTGTGGAGTTTCTACTTATGGACTCTCTAGTCGTGGAGTTTATAGTTGTGTTGTTTCTATCTGAGGAGTTTCGAAATGTGAAGTCTCCAGTTGTGCAGTCTCTTGTTGTGGAGTTTCTAGTTGTGGAGTTTCTAGTTGTGGAGTTTCTAGTTGGAGTTTTTAGTTTTCGAGTTTCTAGTTGCGGAGTTCCTAGTTGCGGAGTTTCTAGTTGTGTAGTTTCTATCTGAAGAGTTTTTAACTGCGAAGTCTCCAGTTGTGCAGTCTCTAGTTGTGGAGTTTCTAGTAGTGGAGTTTCTAGTTGTGGAGTTTCTAGTTGTGGAGTTTCTTATTGATGAGTTTCTAGTGGCGGAGTCTCTGGTTGGGAAGTTTCTAGTTGTGGATTTTCTAGTTGCGGAGTTTATAGTTGAGGATTTTCTAGTTGTGTAGTTTCTAGTTGGAGAGTTTGTACTTGAGTTTATAGTTGTGGAGTTTCTAGTTGCGAAGTTTTCTAGTTGTGGAGACACTAGTTGTGGAATTTCTAGTTGCGAAGTGTCTAGTTGTGGAGTTTCTAGTTGTGGAGTTTTTAGTTGGAGTTTCTAGTTGGAGTTTTTAGTTTTTGAGTTTCTAGTTGTAGATTTTCTAGTTGCGGAGTTCCTAGTTGCCGAGTTTTTAGTTGTGAGGTTTCTAGTTGTTGAAATTCTAGCTGTGGAGTTTCTACTTATGGACACTCTAGTCGTGGAGTTTCTAGTTGTGGAGTTTCTATCTGAGGAGTTTCTAAATGTGAAGTCTCCAGTTTTGCAGTCTCCAGCTGTGCAGTCTCTAGTTGTGGAGCTTCTAGTTGTGGAGTTTCTTATTGTGGAGTTTCTAGTTGCGGATTTTCAAGTTGGGGAGTTTCTAGTTGCAGAGTTTCTAGTTGTGCGGTTTGTAGTTGTTGAAATTCTAGCTGTGGAGTTTCTACTTATGGACTCTCTAGTCGTGGAGTTTATAGTTGTGTTGTTTCTATCTGAGGAGTTTCGAAATGTGAAGTCTCCAGTTGTGCAGTCTCTAGTTGTGGAGTTTCTAGTTGTGGAGTTTCTAGTTGTGGAGTTTCTTGTTGTGGAGTTTCTAGTTATGGAGTTTCTAGTCGTGGATTTTCAAGTTGCGGAGTTTCTAGTCAGAGTTTCTAGTTGTGGAGTTTCTAGTTGTTGAATTTGTAGTTATGGGGTATCTAGTTGTGGTGTTTCATGTTGTGGAGTTTCTAGTTGTGGAGTTTTTAGTTGCGGAAATTCTAGTTACGGAGTTTCTAGTTGCGGAGTTTCTGGTTGTGGAGTTTCTAGTTGTGGAGTTTCTAGTTGTGGAGTCTGTAGTTGTGGAGTGTGTAGTTGTGGAGTTTCTAGTTGTGGAGTTTCTAGTTATGGAGTCTCTAGTTTTGGAGTCTCTATTTGCGGAGTTTCTAGTTGCAGAGTTTCTAGTTGTGGAGTTTCTAGTTGCGGAATTTGTCGTTGTGGAGTATCTAGTTGCGGAATTTCTAGCTGTAGAGTTTCTAGTTGTGGAGTTTCTAGTTGTGGAGTTTCTAGCTGTGGAGTTTCCAGTTCTTGAGTTTCTAGTTGCAGAGTTTCTAGTTGCGAAGTCTCAAGTTGTGGAGTTTCTAGCTGTGAAGTTTCTAGTTGCGAAGTTTCTAGTGGCAGAGTTTCTAGTTGTGGAGTTTCCAGTTGTGGAATTTGTAGTTGTGGAGTATCTAGTTGTGGTGTTTCAAGTTGTGGAGTTTCTTGTTAAGAATTTTTAGTTGCGGAGTTTCTAGTTGTGGAGTTTCTAGTTGCAGAGTTTCTGGTTGTGGAGTTTCTAGTTGTGGAGTTTCTAGTTGTGGAGTCTGTAGTTCGGAGTCTGTAGTTGTGGAGTTTCTAGTTGTGGAGTTTCTAGTTATGGAGTCTCTAGTTGTGGAGTTCCTAGTTGCGGAGTTTCTAGTTGCAGAGTTTCTAGTTGTGGAGTTTCTAGTTGTGGAATTTGTAGTTGTGGAGTATCTAGTTGTGGTGTTTCAAGTTGTGGAGTTTCTAGTTGTAGAGTCTGTAGTTGTGGAGTCTGTAGTTGTGGAGTTTCTAGTTGTGGAGTTTCTAGTTGTGGAGTTTCTAGTTGTTGAGTTGCTAGTTGTCAAGTTCTAGTTGCAAAGTCTCAAGTTGTGGAGTTTCTCGTTGTGGAGTTTTTATTTGTGGAGTTTCTCGTCAAGGAGTTTCTAGTTGTGGAGTCTCTAGTTGTGGAGTTTCTAGTTGTAGAGTTTCTAACTGTGGAGTTTCTAGTTGCAGAGTTTCTAGTTGCGGAGTTTCTAAATGCGGAGTTTTCTAGTTGCGGAGTTTCTAGTTGCGGAGTTTCTAGTTGTGCGGTTTGTAGTTGTTGAAATTCTAGCTGTGGAGTTTCTACTTATGGACTCTCTAGTCGTGGAGTTTATAGTTGTGTTGTTTCTATCTGAGGAGTTTCGAAATGTGAAGTCTCCAGTTGTGCAGTCTCTAGTTGTGGAGTTTCTAGTTGTGGAGTTTCTAGTTGTGGAGTTTCTTGTTGTGGAGTTTCTAGTTATGGAGTTTCTAGTCGTGGATTTTCAAGTTGCGGAGTTTCTAGTCAGAGTTTCTAGTTGTGGAGTTTCTAGTTGTTAAATTTGTAGTTATGGGGTATCTAGTTGTGGTGTTTCATGTTGTGGAGTTTCTAGTTGTGGAGTTTTTAGTTGCGGAAATTCTAGTTACGGAGTTTCTAGTTGCGGAGTTTCTGGTTGTGGAGTTTCTAGTTGTGGAGTTTCTAGTTGTGGAGTCTGTAGTTGTGGAGTTTCTAGCTGTTAGTTTCTAGTTGCGAAGTTTCTAGTGGCAGAGTTTCTAGTTGTGGAGTTTCCAGTTGTGGAATTTGTAGTTGTGGAGTATCTAGTTGTGGTGTTTCAAGTTGTGGAGTTTCTTGTTAAGAATTTTTAGTTGCGGAGTTTCTAGTTGTGGAGTTTCTAGTTGCAGAGTTTCTGGTTGTGGAGTTTCTAGTTGTGGAGTTTCTAGTTGTGGAGTCTGTAGTTCGGAGTCTGTAGTTGTGGAGTTTCTAGTTGTGGAGTTTCTAGTTATGGAGTCTCTAGTTGTGGAGTTTCTAGTTGCGGAGTTTCTAGTTGCAGAGTTTCTAGTTGTGGAGTTTCTAGTTGTGGAATTTGTAGTTGTGGAGTATCTAGTTGTGGTGTTTCAAGTTGTGGAGTTTCTAGTTGTAGAGTCTGTAGTTGTGGAGTCTGTAGTTGTGGAGTTTCTAGTTGTGGAGTTTCTAGTTGTGGAGTTTCTAGTTGTTGAGTTGCTAGTTGTCAAGTTCTAGTTGCAAAGTCTCAAGTTGTGGAGTTTCTCGTTGTGGAGTTTTTATTTGTGGAGTTTCTCGTCAAGGAGTTTCTAGTTGTGGAGTCTCTAGTTGTGGAGTTTCTAGTTGTAGAGTTTCTAACTGTGGAGTTTCTAGTTGCAGAGTTTCTAGTTGCGGAGTTTCTAAATGCGGAGTTTTCTAGTTGCGGAGTTTCTAGTTGCGGAGTTTCTAGTTGTGCGGTTTGTAGTTGTTGAAATTCTAGCTGTGGAGTTTCTACTTATGGACTCTCTAGTCGTGGAGTTTATAGTTGGGTTGTTTCTATCTGAGGAGTTTCGAAATGTGAAGTCTCCAGTTGTGCAGTCTCTAGTTGTGGAGTTTCTAGTTGTGGAGTTTCTAGTTGTGGAGTTTCTTGTTGTGGAGTTTCTAGTTATGGAGTTTCTAGTCGTGGATTTTCAAGTTGCGGAGTTTCTAGTCAGAGTTTCTAGTTGTGGAGTTTCTAGTTGTTGAATTTGTAGTTATGGGGTATCTAGTTGTGGTGTTTCATGTTGTGGAGTTTCTAGTTGTGGAGTTTTTAGTTGCGGAAATTCTAGTTACGGAGTTTCTAGTTGCGGAGTTTCTGGTTGTGGAGTTTCTAGTTGTGGAGTTTCTAGTTGTGGAATCTGTAGTTGTGGAGTCTGTAGTTGTGGAGTTTCTAGTTGTGGAGTTTCTAGTTATGGAGTCTCTAGTTTTGGAGTCTCTATTTGCGGAGTTTCTAGTTGCAGAGTTTCTAGTTGTGGAGTTTCTAGTTGCGGAATTTGTCGTTGTGGAGTATCTAGTTGCGGAATTTCTAGCTGTAGAGTTTCTAGTTGTGGAGTTTCTAGTTGTGGAGTTTCTAGCTGTGGAGTTTCCAGTTCTTGAGTTTCTAGTTGCAGAGTTTCTAGTTGCGAAGTCTCAAGTTGTGGAGTTTCTAGCTGTGAAGTTTCTAGTTGCGAAGTTTCTAGTTGCGGAGTTTCTAGTTGCAGAGTTTCTAGTTGTGGAGTTTATAGTTGTGGAGTATCTACTTGTGAAGTTTCAAGTTGTGAAGTTTTTCGTTGTGGATTTTGAAGTTGTAGAGTTCCTAGTTGCGGAGTGTCTAAATGTGGAGCTCCTAGTTGTGGAGTTTCTAGTTGCGGAGTTTCTAGTTGCGGAGTCTGTAGTTGTGGAGTTTTTAGTTGTGGAGTTTCTAGTTGTGGAGTTTCTAGCTGTGGAGTTTCTAGTTGCAGAGTTTCTAGTTGCAGAGTTTGTAGTTGCGGACTTCCTAGCTGTGGAGTTTCTAGTTGCGAGGTTTCTAGTTGTGGAGCTTCCAGTTGTGAATTTTCAAGTTGTGGAATTTATAGGTGTGGAGTTTCTAGTTGTGGAGTTTCTAGTTGTCGGGTTTCTAGTTGCGGAGTTTCTAGTTGTGGAGTTTCTAGTTGTGGAGCTTCTAGTTCTGGCGTTTTTAGTTGTGGACTCTCTAGTTGTGGAGTCTCTAGCTGTGGAATTTCTAGTTGCGGAGTTTTTAGTTGCGCAGTTTCTAGTTGCGAAGTTTCTAGTAGCGGAGTTTCTAGTTGCGGAGTTTCTGGTTGTGGAGTTTCTAGTTGTGGAGTTTCTAGTTGTGAAGTCTGTAGTTGCGGAGTTTCTAGTTGTAGAGTTT
The DNA here is from genome assembly GCF_043290135.1 of Rhipicephalus microplus. Lineage (NCBI taxonomy): Eukaryota > Metazoa > Arthropoda > Arachnida > Ixodida > Ixodidae > Rhipicephalus > Rhipicephalus microplus. The sequence continues at coordinate 15,453,306 of NC_134705.1, read as the reverse complement.
CTAATTGTGGAATTGGTAGGTGTTGAGTATCTAGTTGTGGTGTTTCAAGTTGTGGAGTTTCAAGTTGTGGAGTTTCTAGCTATGGAGTTTCCAGTTCTTGAGTTTCTAGTTGCCGAGTATCTAGTTGGGAAGTCTCAAGTTGTGGAGTTTCTAGTTGTGGAGTTTCTAGCTGTGGAGTTTCCAGTTGTTGAGTTCCTAGTTGCCGAGTTTCTAATTGCGAAGTCTCAAGTTGTGGAGTTTCTAGCTGTGAAGATTCTAGTTGCGAAGTTTCTAGTTGCGGAGTTTCCAGTTGCAGAGTTTCTAGTTGTGGAGCTTCTAGTTGTGGAATTTGTAGTTGTGGAGTATCTAGTTGTGGTGTTTCAAGTTGTGGAGTTTCTAGTTGTAGAGTCTGTAGTTGTGGAGTCTGTAGTTGGGGAGTTTCTAGTTGTGGAGTTTCTAGTTATGGAGTCTCTAGTTGCAAAGTCTCAAGTAGTGGAGTTTGTTGTTGTGGAGTTTTTATTTGTGGAGTTTCTCGTCAAGGAGTTTCTAGTTGTGGAGTCTCTAGTCGTGGAGTTTCTAGTTGTAGAGTTTCTAGCTGTGGAGTTTCTAGTTGCGGAGTTTCTAGTTGCGGAGTTTCTAGTTGCGGAGTTTTCTAGTTGCGGAGTTTCTAGTTGCGGAGTTTCTAGTTGTGCAGTTTCTAGTTGTAGAAATTCTAGCTGTGGAGTTTCTACTTATGGACTCTCTAGTCGTGGAGTTTATAGTTGTGTTGTTTCTATCTGAGGAGTTTCGAAATGTGAAGTCTCCAGTTGTGCAGTCTCTTGTTGTGGAGTTTCTAGTTGTGGAGTTTCTAGTTGTGGAGTTTCTAGTTGGAGTTTTTAGTTTTCGAGTTTCTAGTTGCGGAGTTCCTAGTTGCGGAGTTTCTAGTTGTGTAGTTTCTATCTGAAGAGTTTTTAACTGCGAAGTCTCCAGTTGTGCAGTCTCTAGTTGTGGAGTTTCTAGTAGTGGAGTTTCTAGTTGTGGAGTTTCTTAGTGATGAGTTTCTAGTGGCGGAGTCTCTGGTTGGGAAGTTTCTAGTTGTGGATTTTCTAGTTGCGGAGTTTATAGTTGAGGATTTTCTAGTTGTGTAGTTTCTAGTTGGAGAGTTTGTACTTGAGTTTATAGTTGTGGAGTTTCTAGTTGCGAAGTTTTCTAGTTGTGGAGACTCTAGTTGTGGAATTTCTAGTTGCGAAGTGTCTAGTTGTGGAGTTTCTAGTTGTGGAGTTTTTAGTTGGAGTTTCTAGTTGGAGTTTTTAGTTTTTGAGTTTCTAGTTGTAGATTTTCTAGTTGCGGAGTTCCTAGTTGCCGAGTTTTTAGTTGTGAGGTTTCTAGTTGTTGAAATTCTAGCTGTGGAGTTTCTACTTATGGACACTCTAGTCGTGGAGTTTCTAGTTGTGGAGTTTCTATCTGAGGAGTTTCTAAATGTGAAGTCTCCAGTTTTGCAGTCTCCAGCTGTGCAGTCTCTAGTTGTGGAGCTTCTAGTTGTGGAGTTTCTTATTGTGGAGTTTCTAGTTGCGGATTTTCAAGTTGCGGAGTTTCTAGTTGCAGAGTTTCTAGTTTTGTAGTTTCTAGTTGGGGAGTTTCTACTTGAGTTTTTAGTTGTGGAGTTTCTAGTTGCAGAATTTCGAGTTGCAGAGTTTGATTGATTGATATGTGGGGTTTAATGTCCCAAAATCACTATATGATTATGAGAGACGCCGTAGTGAAGGGCCTCGGAAATTTAGACCACCTGGGGTTCTTTAACGTGCACCCAAATCTGAGTACACGGGCCTACAACATTACCGCCTCCATCGGAAATGCAGCCGCCGCAGCCGGAATTCAAACCCGCGCCCAGCGGGTCAGCAGCCGAGTACCTTAGCCACTAGACCACCGCAGTGGGGCAGAGTTGCAGAATTTCAAGTGGTGGAGTTTCAAGTTGTGGAGTTTCTAGTTGTGGAGTTTTTAGTTGCGGAGTTTCTAGTTGTGGAGATTCTAGTTGCGGAGTTTCTGGTTGTGGAGTTTCTAGTTGTGGAGTTTCAAGTTGTGGAGTCTGTAGTTGTGGAGTCTGTAGTTCTGGAGCTTCTAGTTGTGGAGTTTCTAGTTATGGAGTCTCTAGGTGTGGAGTTTCTAGTTGCAGAGTTTCTAGTTGTGGAGTTTCTAGTTGTGGAATGAGTAGTTGTGGATTATGTAGCTGCGGACTTTCTAGCTGTAGAGGTTCTAGTTGTGGAGTTTCTGGTTGCAGAGTTTTTAGTTGCGGAGTTTCTAGGCTTGTTGTTTCTAGTTGCGGAGTTTCTAGTTGTGCAGTTTCTAGTTGTAGAAATTCTAGCTGTGGAGTTTCTACTTATGGACTCTCTAGTCGTGGAGTTTATAGTTGTGTTGTTTCTATCTGAGGAGTTTCGAAATGTGAAGTCTCCAGTTGTGCAGTCTCTTGTTGTGGAGTTTCTAGTTGTGGAGTTTCTAGTTGTGGAGTTTCTAGTTGGAGTTTTTAGTTTTCGAGTTTCTAGTTGCGGAGTTCCTAGTTGCGGAGTTTCTAGTTGTGTAGTTTCTATCTGAAGAGTTTTTAACTGCGAAGTCTCCAGTTGTGCAGTCTCTAGTTGTGGAGTTTCTAGTAGTGGAGTTTCTAGTTGTGGAGTTTCTAGTTGTGGAGTTTCTTATTGATGAGTTTCTAGTGGCGGAGTCTCTGGTTGGGAAGTTTCTAGTTGTGGATTTTCTAGTTGCGGAGTTTATAGTTGAGGATTTTCTAGTTGTGTAGTTTCTAGTTGGAGAGTTTGTACTTGAGTTTATAGTTGTGGAGTTTCTAGTTGCGAAGTTTTCTAGTTGTGGAGACTCTAGTTGTGGAATTTCTAGTTGCGAAGTGTCTAGTTGTGGAGTTTCTAGTTGTGGAGTTTTTAGTTGGAGTTTCTAGTTGGAGTTTTTAGTTTTTGAGTTTCTAGTTGTAGATTTTCTAGTTGCGGAGTTCCTAGTTGCCGAGTTTTTAGTTGTGAGGTTTCTAGTTGTTGAAATTCTAGCTGTGGAGTTTCTACTTATGGACACTCTAGTCGTGGAGTTTCTAGTTGTGGAGTTTCTATCTGAGGAGTTTCTAAATGTGAAGTCTCCAGTTTTGCAGTCTCCAGCTGTGCAGTCTCTAGTTGTGGAGCTTCTAGTTGTGGAGTTTCTTATTGTGGAGTTTCTAGTTGCGGATTTTCAAGTTGGGGAGTTTCTAGTTGCAGAGTTTCTAGTTTTGTAGTTTCTAGTTGGGGAGTTTCTACTTGAGTTTTTAGTTGTGGAGTTTCTAGTTGCAGAATTTCGAGTTGCAGAGTTTGATTGATTGATATGTGGGGTTTAATGTCCCAAAATCACTATATGATTATGAGAGACGCCGTAGTGAAGGGCCTTGGAAATTTAGACCACCTGGGGTTCTTTAACGTGCACCCAAATCTGAGTACACGGGCCTACAACATTACCGCCTCCATCGGAAATGCAGCCGCCGCAGCCGGAATTCAAACCCGCGCCCAGCGGGTCAGCAGCCGAGTACCTTAGCCACTAGACCACCGCAGTGGGGCAGAGTTGCAGAATTTCAAGTGGTGGAGTTTCAAGTTGTGGAGTTTCTAGTTGTGGAGTTTTTAGTTGCGGAGTTTCTAGTTGTGGAGTTTCTAGTTGCGGAGTTTCTGGTTGTGGAGTTTCTAGTTGTGGAGTTTCAAGTTGTGGAGTCTGTAGTTGTGGAGTCTGTAGTTCTGGAGCTTCTAGTTGTGGAGTTTCTAGTTATGGAGTCTCTAGGTGTGGAGTTTCTAGTTGCAGAGTTTCTAGTTGTGGAGTTTCTAGTTGTGGAATGAGTAGTTGTGGATTATGTAGCTGCAGACTTTCTAGCTGTAGAGGTTCTAGTTGTGGAGTTTCTGGTTGCAGAGTTTTTAGTTGCGGAGTTTCTAGGCTTGTTGTTTCTAGTTGCGGAGTTTCTGGTTGTGGAGTTTCTAGTTGTGGAGTTTCTAGTTGTGGAGTTTCTAGTGGCAGAGTTTCTAGCTGTGGAGTTTCAAGTTGTGTAATTTGTAGTTGTGGAGTACCTAGTTGTGGTGTTCCAAGTTGTGGAGTTTCTAGTTGTGGAGTTTCTAGTTGTGGAGTTTCTAGTTTTGGAGTTTCTAGTTGTGGAGTTTCTAGTTGTTGGGTTTCTAGTTGGCGAGTTTCTAGTTGCAAAGTCTCAAGTTGTGGAGTTTCTAGTTGTGGAGTCTCTAGTTTAGGAGTTTCTAGTGGTGGAGTTTCTAGCTGTGGAGTTTCTAGTTGCGGAGTTTCTAGTTGCGGAGTTCCTAGTTGCGGAGTTTTCTAGTTGCGGAGTTTCTAGTTGCGGAGTTTCTAGTTGCGGAGTTTTAAAGTGTGGAGTTTCTACTTGTGAAGTTTCTAGTTGTGGAGTTTATAGTTGTGGAGTATCTAGTTGTGGATTTTCAAGTTTTGAAGTTTCTCGTTGTGGATTTTGAAGTTGTAGAGTTCCTAGTTGCGGAGTGTCTAGTTGTGGAGTTCCTAGTTGTGGAGTTTCTAGTTGCGGAGTTTTCTAGTTGCGGAGTCTGTAGTTGTGGAGTTTCTAGTTGTGGAGTTTCTAGTTCTGGAGTTTCTAGCTGTGGAGTTTCTAGTTGCAGAGTTTCTAGTTGCAGAGTTTCTAGTTGCGGACTTTCTAGCTGTGAAGTTTCTAGTTGCGGAGTTTCTAGTTGTGGAGTTTCTAGTTGTGGAGCTTCCAGTTGTGAAGTTTCAAGTTGTGGAATTTATAGGTGTGAAGTTTCTAGTTGTGGAGTTTCTAGGTTTCGGGTTTCTAGTAGCGGAGTTTCTAGTTGTGGAGTTTCTAGTTGTGGAGTTTGTAGTTGTGGAGTATCTAGTCGTGGAGTTTCTAGCTGCGAAGTTTTCTAGTTGTGGAGACTCTAGTTGTTGAGTCTGTAGTAGTGGAGTCTGTAGTTGAGGAGTTTCTAGTTGTGGAGTATCTTGTTATGGAGTCTCTAGTTGTGGAGTTTCTAGTTGCGGAGTTTCTAGTTGCGGAGTTTCTAGTCAAGAGTGTTCTGAAAGTGTTGTCACATACTACGTAGGGTAGCGACAGGCAATGTCTCATAAATTTGTATAGAAGCCTCATTCGCACACCACTAGATTATGGGGCAAGTGTTTATCAGACTGCGACTCAAAGCCCTTTGAAGATGCTGGATCCCGTGCACCGTTTGGGCATCCGCCTTTCTACGGGTGCTTTTCGCACCAGCCGTGTATAAAGCTTTACGTTGAGTCAAATGAGTGGTCGCTTCATCTGCGAAGAACTTACATGTCCTTTGTATATTTCCTTAAGGTAAAAGCAGATGAGAAGCACCCCTCGTACTCTACCTATAACGATTTGTTGAGCTCCATTCTGTTTCAATACAGGCCTTCGATGAGGCAGTCTTTCTCAGTTCGCGTATAGGGTCTAGCTGAAGAAACTGAAGTGTCCCTTGAACACAGTTTATTGGTTCCTGTAGCATACCCGCCACTGTGGCAGTGGCAGACTATAAACGGGGATGTGTCTTTCCTATAAGTTAGAAAACATGCGCCCATTGCCCATATCTGAACATACTTCCTCAAACTTCAACACAAATACACACGTCTTGTGTTCTCCACAGATGCCTCTAAGTCTAACTCCTCTGTGCCCTACGCTGCTGTTGGCCCATCCTTTTCGGATGCTGGCGCTCTGCATTCATGCACAATTATTTTCACAGTGGAAGCTTACGCAATAATTGTGGCAGCTAAACACATCAAACAATTACAAATACAAATACAGCCATTTATACGGACTCCCTCAGTGTGGTAACAGCTCTGCACAATATAAAAAAACAGAAAACGCTCCCCGCAGGGGTGTCTGCGCAAGCAGGTGTTTGGTGTGTAGCGGCACCATAGACCCGAGCTCACGGGCGGGGGGGGTCGACTTTCTCCTACGGCCAGCCGTGCGTGGCTTTGCCGTGACTGAGGAAAAGGGAATCCTGAGGTTGAGCTGACGCTGGGTGATTGGAGCCTTAAGGCCCCCCGGCAGAGTTAAGACACCCCTTTGGCCCCAGCTTCACGTAGACAGCACTCCTGGGGTGACCCACCGATGAGAAATCGGCAGTCGCCTTTCCTATCTCTCTCTTCCTACGTCTTCGTTTCTGTCTCCCACTTTTTGATCGGTCCTGTCATCTTCTCTCTTCCATGTACGTCCAAATTTCCACGCAGCAAGGGGTAACCTTGTGGGCTTATCCAACCTAGGATAAACGATAATAGGTTATAGTGATGGCGTACTGCTGGCGTTGCGCAGACGTGTTCACATGCTCTGCCACGTTCCTAGTAGGTCTCCGTGGTGGGTGGTAGGCGCCGTTGCCGAACAAACACTTTCTTTCATGGGATCACCAAACCCCTTCCTAAGTTATCGCCCCCAGAAAAGGGGGCGCACCGAGGCATCCCCACATTTCATTTGGTCCTTGCGCTTCAAGACACCGCTCATCATCATCATCACAGTGCGTATTGAAGAATCAAGATTTGTTCCCAAAATATCATGTCATACATTGAGAAACCACAGAAAAAAAACGCAACAAACATATCACCGTTTCTAGTTTCCAGATGCCTCACTGATTCCATCGGAACTGGCTACAAAGCCACCAAGATCGCCAGTAGCGAGCTGCTAATAGAAGTCAAAGACAAAATCCAGTCATTTATTTATTTACAACATACTGCGGTCTTGAAAAGACCAAGCAACAGAAGCACAAAAATTAAGTGGAAAACACATGTAAGCGTGATAGCTGAATGATGTGCACGAAATGCAAGAAGATATGTACATTTTACAGAGATATATAGATGAGCTTAAACACAGAATAATACGACCTTCAGAACAACGGAGATGTGTCTATCTCCCTATTATACATTGAAAATTGCGATAACCGGTAAAGAAAATCGAGTACAGACTACAGTACAGACAATAAGGCACGCTCAACATGGCAAATAGAATGAGATGTGGAGACCACTTCAGGCAGTGAATTCCATTCCGATACTGTACATAGAAAAAACGAATTCTTGAACATGCTTGTGTAGGCTCAATACGAAAGCAAATTGTGCGTGGGCCGATGTTTCGTGGGGCGCGATTGAAATGACTGAATGTATACCGATGTATTTCCCTTTGTGGAACCAGTATAAAGAGCAAACAGCAGATTCAGCCTATCAATTTTTCGTCTTCCTTCCAGAGTTGAAATGCTATTCACCAGCATTAGAGAAGTTGGTGAGTCAGTGGTCCTATGTTTGTTGAAAATGAAGCGTGTAGCGCGTCTTTTTACCATTTCAAGCCGGTATTTATCTTTTTCAAGGCAGAGAACCCATACGACCGAAGCTTATTGCAGTTTAGGAAGTATTATCATTTTGAAGGCCAGTAATTTGACAACAGTTGGTGACACTTTGAGTTTAAGCCGTAAAAAGCCTAACTTGCGTGTGGCAGATGCGCAGAGTTCTAGGTGCTTCGACCACGACAGAGTATTGGTGAACGTTATCCCGAGGTATTCGTACTGGATTTTTTCTAGCATTGGTGCACCATTTATTGAATAAGAAATTTTAAAGGGTTGTTTTTTCTTTGTTACACGAAGTAGAAGTATTTTGTCAGCGTTCAAGCTCAAACCCAAAGTAGTGCACTACTGACCGATTCCCGTCAAACTGTTATTTAACAAGACTTGGTCATCGGTGCCCGTGATTTTCTTGAAAACAAGACATTCGTCTGCAAATAATTTTATGGAAACTCTCGGGTAAATAGCAGATGTTATGTCATTGATGTAAATTAAAAAAACGGTCCCAAAACACTGCCCTGTGGAACGCCGATGTTACACCCAGTCTTTCAAATGCGCACCCTTCGTCATCCACAAACAGTGTTCTGTTTGTTAAATATGATTTGATTCAGCTAATTTTAAACGCGGTAAGGCCCAAAGCAGAAAGCTTAGTGAGTAGTTTATCTTGAGGTACGCGATCAAAGGCTTTATTGAAGTCCAGAAAGACTAAATCCATTTGGCTGGATGAATCTAAAGCTTGTGCAATTTCATGAGTGGTTGTAACAAGTTGAGTAGTGGTAGAAAGGCCTTTGCGGAACCCATGTTGAAACTCGGAAAGGATGCAGTTTGTTTCCAGAATTTCGTTAATAAGGGAGCCGATTATGTGTTCCAAAATTTTGCAGCAGTAGAGAGATGGGTCGATAATTTTCCGTTTTCAAGCTAGTTCCTTTTTTAAGGACAGCCACAACGCGAGCTAGGCGCCAATCATTATGCAAGGCTGAGTGGCGCAAGCATAAACGAAAGATGGCGGTCAAAATGTGCGATATCGGCTCGGCATAACGGCGCAAAAAGCATTTAGAATTAGGTCTGGCCCTTCTGACGACTTCTCATTTATTACCAGTAGAAGTGACAGAACGCCTTCGCAAAATATAAATTCACGATCAATATCTGTCACATTCGTTGATTGATTGATTGATTGATTTCTGGGGTTTAACGTCCCAAAACCACCATATGATTATGAGAGACGCCGTAGTGGAGGGCTCCGGAAATTTCGACCACCTGGGGTTCTTTAACGTGCACCCAAATCTGAGCACACGGGCCTCGACATTTCCGCCTCCATCGGAAATGCAGCCGCCGCAGCCGGGATTTGAACCCGCGACCTGCGGGTCAGCAGCCGAGTACCTTAGCCACTAGACCACCGCGGCGGGGCGCTCTCTGTCACATTCGTGAACAGCCTCTTCATTTCAGTCTGGGGAGGGAAGACTGAATGGAAATACTCGTTCATTGTATTAGCAATGGTCTTCGGTAGAGTTATAAGGACGTTGGTTTGTCCAATTTGTTCAAAGTGCTTTTTACTGCCGCCCAGATAGTGCCAGAGCTTTTGTGGTTGTGTTTTTATAAAATTTGGCAACGTGGTCAAAAATGTTTCCGGCTCTAGATAAACTTGCGGAAATCTGTGTTTTAAGACTCTGAATGAGTTGGCTCAAGTTAGTTTGTTTTCTTGGCCTGTTTCAGTTTGCGCTTTAAATGAACGATAGTCCTATCTACCCAGAAACTGGCTCGGTTTGTTTTGATTTTTTTACGAGGGACATAGGCACGAATACAATCGAGGACCATCCTGTTAAATTCAAGCCATAGTAAGGGGGATTTTCATTTGATACGCTGTCAAAAAACCCCCAAAGCTGGTCTATGATTGCCTAGTTGTCAGCAAGGGCAAAGTTACAAATAACTTTTGCCTTGGACTTGGCGTTTTTATCACAGTTTTCAGCGTAACAACTAAAAAAACAAGCTTATGGTTCGATAGACCCTCTCATATGCAAACATTATGCTGTAACGTAGCTTTGCTGATAAAAACGAGATCCAAAATTGTGCCACCATCACCCGACAGACGGGTGACCTCCTTTTATCACTTGGTCCAAGTCACATGTCATCATTATGTCAAGAAGTGGGTTATTCTCTGTTTGAGAAAGATGGTCAGTTGTCCAGTTGGTAGATGGCATGTTAAAATCACCTGCCATATTATTCTTGCCCAGATTTGTTGCTGTAATATAATACAAAAGCATCGTTAGAAACTCGGGTACGGAAGACGGTGGCCTGTATACCGTGCTAACTCTAAACACATGACCCCAGAAAGTTACCTTCAAAAAGAGGCTTTCATGAGAACGAATCTGTGGAAGCAGAGTGACTGAAAACAATTTTTTTAATATGACAGCAACTCCTCCACCCAGAGAAGGGCAGTCGCGACGGAATATTTGGTGCGAGTCAGGTACAATACAGTCATCGCTGACACCACCATGCAACCATATTTCACTTATGACCATCAGATGGCGATCACATTTGTACAAGAAACTTTCTAACTCGGCAGCTTTATTTGCTATGTTTCGGGCATTCACATTTAGGATCCTTAGCTCTTTTGGTGCTCCGCAAGCTTCCCGTCAAGGCTCGGCAGGTGTGAATGTTTGTAGATCCCATATGCGCATAACCCGGAAAGGGTTTAACACGAGTTACACGAGTGCTCAAGGCGATGCATTGTTGCCAAGTGTCATCCCAGGTATAAATTACGCCATCAATCTTCAGCTTATCATAGATAAGCGAGACACTTTTGCCGTTTGCCTTGTCTGTTTTCGCGAATCGTCAAAACAGTTTGCGCTTGCGTAGTGTGGATTGACTAAAATCGTTTTGAATGAATATATTAGTGCCTTTGAGTTTGCTGGCACTTGAAAATCTTGAAAATATATGGTCACTGGTCTATTTACATCTCGTTTCCCGAGACGGTGAATTCTTGCAGCGAATGTGCTGGGTTGTTTGAGTATTTTTGTGAGCATATTATTGATGAATTGCGCACGCAATACTTGATCACTTTCATCAGCCTGGTTCTCAATACTATAACCAACAAGATTGCACCGTCGACTGCAGTCTTCAAGGTCAGTTATTTTGCTTATCTGTTGCTCAATCACATTCTCAAGGGAAAGTACTTTATCCTGTAGTGTCTGAAATTGCGAAGATTTTTCACGTACATTGTGTAATACCTTATCCAGTTCGGTCCAACGGTTATTTAACAAAGTGACAGCCTTTTCGGTGTCAGCCTACTTCGAATATCAGAAAGCTCTGTTATAACTGATGACTGACCCTTCAATAGTTGCTCAAACATTTATTCGACTGTTGGGCCAGGACTTTCTTCTACGTCACCGTAGTCGGCGAGATTACAGGCATGAAAACAACTGTACGCAATGAGAACACATGTCCGTAGGCATGGCAGAACAAGGAGTGTACGATCATTGCGTACTTTGGAATAGGTTGAACTAACCTGGATAGTGAAGAAGAATTGCTTGGTTATCGGCATGTTCCCTGCCTCTTCGCCGTACCCACTGAAGAAGAAATGCTGTGGGCCGTTCTTTACAGCCAGCAGTGGTGTTGTCCCGGTCGAGAGTAGGTCACGAGGTCCAATGAGATGTAGAACCGTTGGTGACCAATTCTGCCAGAATACGGGGCCGTATCTTGCGTGGTGCTCAGGAAACGCTTGACACGTGCTGGCTTTGATGACTAGCAGGGAAGCCTGGACAGTGATGAAGAATTGCTTGGTTATCGGCATGTTCCCTGCCGTTTCGCCGTGCCCACTCCAAAGGTTTCGTAGTATGAGAAACTCAGTAACCTTGTTGCGTTTGGGGCCAAACCTCTCACCGTTACCGCTCACCGGACATTGAACAAAGTGAAAGGTTGATTTGTAGGGTTTAACTTCCCAAAACCATCATATGATTTTGAGAGACGCCGTAGTGGAGGGCTCCGGAAATTTTGACCACCTGGGGTTCTTTAACGTGCACCCAAGTCTGAGCACACGGGCCTCGACATTTCCGCCTCCATCGGAAATGCAGCCGCCACAGCCGGGATTTGAACCCGCGACCTGCGGGTCAGCAGCCGAGTACCTTATCCACTATACCACCGCGGCGGGGCACAGTGAAAGGTGTTGTATCAGATGAAGCTCTTGTAGGCCTTACGGACGAAGCACTTTTGCACGGCTCGAAAGACGAGAATGTCATACATGTGCAGCGCATTAAAAAAGGCAAAATACTGCAGAACGCCCCATAAAACACAATGTACTGACGTTTGGAGCAAACACACTCACAGAAACAGACGGTACAGGCTATCTCATGCTCCGTGTTCGACCATATATGCCAAACCCGAGACGCTGCTTCAAGTGCCAATGATTTGGCCACGCTTCCCAGAGCTGTCAAGGGCAGCTCATGTGCGCAAGCTGCGCCACCCCGGGGCACTCTGCTGATTGTAAGTCTGAGGCTGAGGCCCATTGCGCGAACTGTGATCGTGACCATTGCGCTTATTCTCGCTCATGCCCAGCCTGGAAAAGAGTAAAGAAATTCTCACAAATAAATTCCATGAAAATGTCTGTTTCAGGGAAGCCCGACAGCGCGCATCGCACACTATTCTGCAGAAGTCAGTCGCCGAAGTGGTGCAAGGGTGTCAGCACCACTACGGTTTTCAGGGAAGCCCCGGAAGATGCCTGGCGTGCCGAGGCAACCACCAGCAGACCCCACTGGAGAAGCAGCCCTGGCTGCTCCGCCTTCTTCGAACACGGCCTTACCAAAGGCCCCTGTGAACCCTGGCAGCAGCCAGGGCAACACACACACTAAAGAGGTCCCCTTGACCTTGGTGGGGGCGAAGGCTTTGTCCGCCAAGACAAAACCTACCCCACGTACACGACTGCCTGGTGCCTCTCCAGAGGCGATGGACACCACTGACCCACTGGTGCAGACTGCGCCGAAGGAGTGGCGAGAGCCCCTTGACCGCTCCAAAAAAACACACCAATTTCTCCCAATCCGTATGCAGAGCACTACTTTACACCCAATATGAAAACACAAATTATACAATGGAACGTCAGAGGACTGCTTAGAAACCTTGACGGTGTCTAAGAAATTTTACACAAACACTCACCAAAAGTGGTGTGTGTACAAGAAACACACTTGAAACCAAAACATACGAATTTCCTTAGGGACCACATCATGTTCCGCAAAGATCGAGATGATGCAATCGCATCACCAGGTGGCTTTGCCTTTATATTAAACAAATGCATAGCGTGTCAAGATTTGCAGATACAAAAGGCCCTCGAAGCAGTGGCCATTCGTACAGTTGTCTTAGGGAAACTTGGTACCAATTGCTCAGGGTACCTTTCTTCTCATTATCAGCTGCAGAAACAAGAATTTAAGTCTTTTATGGATCAACTACCTGAAGCATATATGGTCCTTGGCATTTTGATGCCCACAGCCTTTTGTGGAGTTGTCGAGGAGTGATGCGCGAGGCTGCTAGATTGAGAACTTTATTCTTTCCTCAGATGCATACATTTTTAATAAGAAAGAGCCAACAGTTTTTAGCCTGGCAAACAAAACATATTCGTGCATTGATCTTAGCATTGGTTCTCCTACACTTTTACCTGATTTTATTTGGTAGGTTAATAAAAACCCCTATGGGAGTGATCAGTTTCCCATATTACGGAAGACGCCAAAAATGAATTTCTACCTCAGGCTCCATCTTGGAAGGTAGACAGAGCAGATTGGGAGAACTACCAGTCCTAGTACTGTATTGTGGGCCGAGATTTCCTCTCTAGGAATCGACTCTGCCGCTATGTATTTCACTGCTTTTCTTATTGACGCTGCTTCAAAGTGCATCGCCAGACAAGTTGTGGTACCTGCAGACGTCGTGTCCCGTGGTGGAACGATGACTGCAAGATTGCTCACAAAAAGCAGAACAAAGTGTGGGGTCTCTTGCGTGACTACCCAATGGCAGAGAATCTGATCAACTTCAAACAAGTAAATTCTTAAGGGCAAACGACGCGCCGACAGGCTAGGAGAGAAAGCTTGCAGAAGTTTTTGTCAGGCAATAATTCCTATACTACTGAAGTTCAGGTCTGGAGCAGAGTGAATAGGATAAGAGGCTGTTAGGCACACTCACTCCCTCTAGTAGACACAGAGAGTAATAGCCTTGAGGATGAAGCAGACTCCCTGGGATATACTTTGAACACGTGTCCAGCTCATCGCATTATTCCGATACATTCAAAGGATACAAAGGGAGAGTGGAAAGGCAAAAACGTGAACGCAAATGGGAAACAATTGAGCCATACAACAGACCTTTCCGCTTGGCTGAGTTGCAGGCAACGCTAAACTGCTGCAAAAAATCAGCCCCAAGCTCGGACCGTGTTATATACCAGGTGCTTAAATACTTACCTCATGAAACACATGAAGCTCTCCTCTGTCTGTATAACTCCATATGGGCTTCTGGCGAGATTCCCTCTGCGTGGAAAGAGGGCATAGTATTACCTATTCTTAAGAAGGGCAAGGATCCATCTTCCTTATCGAGTTACAGACCTGATGCTCTGACTAGTTGCATCTGCAAACTATTCGAAAAGATGAAAAAGTGCGGATTATTACAGTTTTTGGAATCAAACAAACTCCTCGACCAATATCAGTGCGGATTTAGAGAGGGTCAGTCCACCACAGACCATCTCATCCGCATACAGGCGCAAATACGCGAAGCTTTCATTCATAAGCAGATTTTTCTACCTCTCTTCCTTGACATGGACAAGGCATACGATACAACGTGGCATTTTGGAATATTGAGAGACCCACACATTTAGGTATACGAGGAAATATCCTAAATGCATTACAAAGTTATCTGTCCAGTCGTACATTTCGTGTTTGAATGGGCAATGCGTTGTCACGTCCATTCGTGCAAGAAACGGGAGTACACCAGGGCGGTGTTTTCAGTAGTACTCTCTTTGTAGTCAAAATAAATTTCCTGCGATTGTGCATCCCGCGTCACTTCTTTTATTCGGCATCGTTGATGATGGACAGATAGGTTTTATATCCTCTAATCTCTCGGCTTGCGAGCGAAAGGTTCAGCTCAGTGTTAACAAGGTCTGTAAATGGGCAGATGAGAACGGTTTCAGTCTGAATCCACTAAAGAGCTCCCATGTTCTGTTTTCTAGGAAGAGAGGCCTCTACCCTGATCCCCATATAGAGTTGCAGTATTAGCGCGTAGCTGTCAGGAGTGAACAAAAATTTTTAGGCGAAAATTCTAGACACGAAGCTCACGTTTTTAACACACAATAAGTACCTTAAGGAGAAATGCATGAAAACAATGAACATCCTAAAGGTGCGGTCCCGCACAAGTTCGGGCAGCGAAAAAAATGTCTTATGAGCCTCTACAAAATCCTTATCCGCACGCGTCTAGACTATGGGGCGATAGTGTAAGAGTGTATTTGTGGGGTTGAACGTCCCAAAACCACCATATGATTATGAAAGACGCCATAGTGGAGGGCTCCGGAAATTTCGACCACCTGGGGTTCTTTAACGTGCACCCAAATCTGAGCACACGGGCCTACAACATTACCGCCTTCATCGGAAATGCAGCCGCCGCAGCCGGGATTCGAACCCGCGACCTGCGGGCCAGCAGCCGAGTACCTTAGCCACTAGACCACCGTGGTGGGGCGGCGATGCACGAGGTCGCCTAATCAAACAGTTCTTCTTTTCTTCGCGTGCGTGTCTGTTGAATAGGTTTGGCAGCCAACATACCTTCTGGTCTACGAATTATAGTTTGGGCTTAGAGAGGGTAGATCCACCACCGACCATCTGGTGCGCAGTGAGGCAGATATTCGAGATGTTTTCGTCCACAAACAATTATTCCTCTCTGTGTTTCTCGATAATGAGAAGGCATACGAGACAACATGACATTTTGGCATATTAGGAGACTTGTCTCAACTGGGTGTGTGCGGTAGAATGTTTTTCATAATCGAGGATTACTTGTCCAATCGGACATTCTGTGTCCGTGTGGGCAGTGTTCTCTCCCAATCAGTTGTCCGAAAAACGGGAGTACCGCGAGTTGGTGTACTTAGTTGTACACTTTTTATTATCAAAATGAATTCCTTGCACCTCTCCATCTCACGCAATATGTTCTATTGAACATATGTCGATTACGTCCAGCTTGGCAGTAAGTTATGCAACCTGGCAATGTGTGAGCAGCAGGTTCAGTTAGGTTTAAACAAGGTCTCTAAATGGGTAGACAAAAACGGATTCCGACTGATCCCACAAAAAAGCACATGTATCTTGTTCTCCCGAAAGAGAGGCATGCACTCAGAACCTGATATTCAATTGAATGAACAACGTCTGTCTGTTAATGCCGAGCATAAACTTTTAGACCTAATCTTAAAGCACAAGCTAATATTCATACGACACATCAAGTATTTAAAAACAAATAGGTTAAAAGCCATGAATGTTTCAAAAGTGTTGTCACGTACTACGTGGGGTAGTGACAGGCAATGTCGCCGGAGTCTGTATGGAAGCGTCATTCGCACCCGCTTAGAATATGGGGCCGTTATTTATCAGTCTGCGACTCAAAGTGCTTTGAAGATGCTGGACCCTAAGCACCATTTGGGCATCCGCCTTTCTTCGAGTGCTTTTTGCACCAGCCCCGTAGAAAGCTTTTACGTTGATTCAAATGAGTGGTCACTTCACTTGCAGAGAACTTGCATGTTCTTTGTATGTTTTCTTAAGGTGAAAGCAGGTAAGAAGCACCCTTCATATTCCACCTATAATGATTTGTTGAGCTCCATACTGTTATAAAACAGGCCTTCGATGAGGCCACCCTACTAAGTTCGCTGCACAAGTCTAGCGGAGAAAACTGGTGTGTCACTGGAACACAGTTTATTGGCTCCTGTAGCCCCGCAGGGGCGTCTGAGTAAGCAGGCGTTTGGTGTGTAGCGACGCCACGGACCCGAGATAACCGGGGCGGGAGGGGGGGTTGGACTCTCTCCCACGCCTAGCCATGCGTAGTTTTGTCGTATCCGGGGAAAAGGGGATTCTGTGGGTTGAGCCGACGCCGGGTGACTCGACGTTTAAGGCCCCCCGGCAGAGGTAACACACCCCTTTTGCCCCGGCTTCACGTAGACGGCGCCCCTGGACTGACCCACCCATGAGAAATTGGCAGTCGTCTCTTCCTGTCTTTTTCTCTGCCTCTTAATCTTCGCCTTTTCTATCACTTTTGATCTTTCTTGTCTTCTCCTTACTTCTATTTACTTCCACAAGTTTCGGTGGCAATGGTGAACCTGGTATAGATATCCAACCTTGGGTAGATATATTAGGTTATAGCGGCCATGTCCGGCTGGCGCTTGCGTCTCCTTTGCGTCTCGCAGTGTCCCCTTTTTGGTCTCCGTGGTGGGTGGCTGGCATGGCCGCTGAGTAAGCTACCTAATACATGGGAACTCCTAGCCCTCTCACAACAAATCACCCCTCCAAGAAATGGCGCACCGATGCAGTTTTTGAATTTTTACCAAACAAATAAAATTACTTCCCAAAATACCACATGATCCACTGTGAAAGTACTGAAAAGAAAGCTAGAACCTTTTCATCTTTTCTTGTGTCAAAATGCCTTATTGAAACGCTAGGGGCGGCCTACAAAGCCACAAAGACTGCCAGTGGAGTCCTGCTACTCGAAATAAAAGACTAGGCACAATGCCAGAGACTACATCACCTTACATTATTTGGTGAACAGCCTATCACAATCACACCGCATCAAACCATGAACAACGTGAACGGTGTTGTATCAGATGGAGACCTGACGGACCTCTCTGATGAGGAACTTCTCACAGGCTGGAAAGACTAAATTGTCATCTGGGTGCAGCAAATCAAAATAAAAAGAGAAAAGAAAGAATCGCCAACGAAACACAATATACTCACTTTCGCATCTAGCACTCTCCTCACTGAAATAGCAACAAGATATCTTAAATTGGCAGTCAGAGCATACATACCCATCCCGCGGCGTGTTTTAAATATTAGAGGTTCAGACACAGCTCCCAGAGCTGCCGAGGACAGCTTACCTGCGCGAAATGTGGCACCAGAGGCCATACCGCTGACGATGGCTGTAAGTTACAGGTCCACTGTGCAAACTGTGAGGTTGACCATCCCGCATATTCCAGGTCATGCGTGGCCAGCAAAAGAGAAAAAGCAATGAAAAACCACAAAGTTTAAATCGAACATTAGCTTCCGTGAAGCGCGGCGCCGCCATTCCGCGCATTTTGCTGGAAACATCTCGTATGCCGTAGTGGTGCGAGGGGGGTCAGAACCACTTCGGGTTTCGGCAATGCCTTGGACCACGCCTAGCTTACCGAGGCAAACGCCCCAAGCCCCCACAGGGGGAGCTGCCTCGGGTGCCCCACACTCCTTTAATACAGCCCCACTGAGGGCTCCGTGAACCCTTGCAGCAGCCAGGGCACCACACAAACTAAAGAGGTCCTCTCGACATCCAGCCCAGTTGTGTCGAAGCCTCCATCTGTCACGATGAAGCCTACAACGAAAACAACATTGTCTGTCGTCTCTCCTGAGGCGATGAACAAATCCACTTGACAGGCGCAAACTGCGCCAAAGGAACGACGAGGTTCCCTCGACCACTCTAAATAAGACAAAACGGTAATTACAGGGCCTTCGAAAGACTCTGTATGATAAGTCACTTTTCTCTTTAGACACCAGCCACACTCATTTCGTACACACAGCACTTCTTGACTCCCATATTGGAGACACAAATGATACAATGGAACTTCAGAGGACTACTTGGAAACCTCGACGATATTCAAGAACTTCTACACAATCATTCTCCAAAAGTGCTGTGTGTGCAGGAAACACACCTAAAATCCAAGAATACAAACTTTTTGCGTGAATATGTTGTCTTCCGAAGGGACAGAGATGATGCTGTGGCGTCATCTGGTGGTGTAGCCATTATTGTAATCGAGGAGTAGCATGCACTCATGTAACACAACTAACATCCCTAGAGGCAGTGGCTGTTCGAGCAGTTCTGTTGAATAAGCTCGTCACCACCTGCTCTCTATACATGCCGCCGCAACTACGCCTGGAAAACATGAATTCCAGTCTTTAGTAGATGAGTTACCAGAACCGTATCTGGTTCTAGGGGACCTGAATGCGCACAGCTATTTGTGGGGTGACTGTTGATGTGATGCACGAGGTCGTCTTATCAAACAGTTTATCTTTTCATCAGGTGCTTGTCTGTTGAACAGGAAAGAGGCAGCATATAACCTTGAAAAAAAACTTACTCCTCTATAGATCTCAGTATTACATTTCCTTCACTTCTACCACTACTCCAATGAAAATTATACTTATTTTTTTTTGAAAGTGACCCCTTTTCTGTCATTTTGAGTACACCAACATCATACGAATGTCCTTTACGAGTTCCAGAATGACTGACATACAAAGCCGACTAGGAACAGTTTTATAACACTACTCATTTAGTTCGACAGACATGTGTGGGATGAGCATGGAAGAAGCTGTGGAGTACTTCACAGCTTTCCTTATTGACGCAGCAGCCAAGTGCATCCCTTAAACATATGGAATGTCTGGCAAGCGACGCATCTTATGGTGGAACACCGAGTGTCGTAATGCGCGAAAGGAGCAGAACAAAGCATGGAGGTTGCTTCGGAAATCACCGTTTGTCGAAAATGTTGACAGCTTTCAAACAATACATGCTCAAGGCAGGAGGACACTCAGGCAGGCCAGAAGAGAAGAAGCTGGCACAAGTTCTTATTAGGGATCAATTCATATACACAAGAGGCTAAAGTCTGGAACATGGTTTGTAGGGTAGCTGGAAGACAAGTGCATTCACTCCCACTCGTTAACACGCAGGGTGACAGCCTGGAAGATCAGGCGAACTTCCTCAGTGCCCATTACGAGCAGGTGTCAAGCTCATCACACTATACTGAAGCTTTTCAAATAAATAAAGCAAGGATAGAAAAGCAGAAACTAGAACACAAGTCTACAAACTACGTGTAAACACTGGTGTAAAACTACAAAGTGTAAACACAAGTGTACAACTGCAAGTGTACAAATTCTTAAGAAAATGAAGTCTGAGGCTAGGCGAACGCGTCAGCAGGCCAGAAGAGAAAGCTGGCAAACGTTTTTATCAAAGATCAATTCTTATAACAGGAGGCTAAAGTTTGGAACATGGTTGGTAGGGTAGCTGGAAGACAAGTACACACACTCCCACTCGTAAACACACAGGTTGACACCTTGGAAGATCAGGTGAACTTCCTCCATGCACACTTCGATCGGGTGTGCAGCTCATCGCACTATACCAACACTTTCCAAAATTACAGAGCAAAGATAGAAAAGCAAAAACTCAAACACAAATGTAGAAGATACGAGGCGTACAGCCAAGCTTTCAGCTTACCTGATCTCCACACATCACTGAAATCTTGCAGTGACTCCGCTCCAGGTTCTGACAGTGTGGTTTACAAAATGTATTAAACCTACCATTGTAAACACAAAAAACCTTCCTTTGCTTGTATATTGCTATCTGGTTTTCTTGTGCTACTCCTACTTCTTTGAAAAAAAAACTATTGGTATTCTCATTACGAAATAGGGCAAGGACCCTTCTTCAGTGTGGAGTGATAGGCCAATTGCGCTTAGAAGCTGCCTGTGCAAACTGTTCGTAAAAAAGATAAACTGCCGACTTAGACATTTCCTTAAAACAAACAATTTGCTCGACCCATTTCAGTGCGGGTTTCGAGAAGGTAGATCCATCAACGACCACCTTGCTCGTATCGACGCACAGATCAGAAACGCTTTTGTTCATAAGCAATACGTTCTTTCTGTGTTCCTCGATATTGAAAAGGCTTATGATACAACATGGCGCTTTGGAATAATAAGAGACCTGCCTATCTTGGTGTGTGCGGAAGAATGATTGATATAATCAAAAGTTACTTGTGAAATCGGACATTCCGAGTTCGAGTAGGCAGCAATATTTCCCAAACATTTGTCCAAGAAACAGGTGTGCCGCAAGATGGTGTACTTCGTTGCACACTTTTTCTCATCAAATTGAATTCTTTGCGCTTGTCCATCCCTGGCAATATGTTTTATTCTACATATGTCGATGACGTCCAGCTTTGTTTTAGATCTTGCAATCTGGCCTTGTGTGAGCGCCAGATTATGCTTGAATTGAACAAAGTCCCCAAGTGGGCTGAAGAAAACGGGTTCCGGTTGAATGCACAGAAAAGCACGTGTGTCTTGTTTTCCAGGAAGAGAGGCCTTAAGACCGAACCTGATCTTCAACTGCATGGGCAACGTCTTGCTTTTAATAATGAACATAGATTCTTGGTCTAATATTAGACACTAAGCTTCATACCACACATCAAGTATTTTAAAAACAAGTGTTTAAAAGCCATAACTGTCTTAAAAGAATTGTCACGCACTACATTGGGAAGCGACAAGACGTGTTTATTGAATTTATATAAAAGCCTCATACGTACCCGCAAAGACTATGCGGCAAGAGTATATCAGTCTGCGACATCTGGGGCCCTTAAAATGCTTGACCCTGTTCAGCATCTGGGCATCAGCCTCTCTACGGGTGCTTTTCGCACTAGCCCCATAGAGAGCCTGTACGTGGAATCGAACGAATGGTCGCTCCACCTAAAGGGATGTTACGTATTTAAATATTATTTTAATGTAAACGCAGACAAGGATCACCCATCACATTCCACAATTAATGTCTTGTCAAGCCTTGCTGTCTTTGAAAAACGGCATTCCATGAGACAGCCCTACTCACTCCGTGTGAGGGGCCTAGCGAAGAAACCGGTGTGCTGCTCAAATATTGTCTGATGGCTCCCGTAGTATATCTGTCACCGTGGCAGTTGCAGGCGATCGATTGCGACGTGTCTTTTTTAGAGGTTACGAAAAATGAACCACTTGCACACATCGACGCATACTTTCTTGAACTACAACATAAATACACACGTCCTGAGTTTTTTACGGATGCTTCAAAGTCTAACACTTCCGTCTCGTACGCAGCCGTCGGCCCATCCTTTTCGGAAGCCAGCGTTCTGCACACGGATACCAGCATTTTCACCGGCGAAGCCTATGCGATACTTGCGGCTGTTAAACATATCAAACAAATAAAACTACAGAAGGCAATAATATATACAGATTTTCTAAGTGTAGGAAAAGCTCTGAAAACACCTAAAAAGCACAAAAATCCTGTGCTTGTCTCGCTTTATTCGCTTTTATGCACAGTCTGCTCTTCCAAGCAGCATGTCATAGTCTGCTGGGTGCCAGGACACCACAAAATAAAAGGCAACGTTCTAGTTGACCAGCTAGCTGGATCCGCCAACAAAACCACTACCAACACTTTAATACTAGCTCCTGTACTCGACTTGAAAGCTGTTTTGAAGCGAAACATCAGGGGTTATTTCCAGAGCACATGGGACACACACACAGAGATTAAATTGCAGAACTCAAGCCGCAATTTGGCCACTGGCCGCCAGTATTAAAATCACGCCACACTGAAGTAATCCTCACAAGGCTAAGAACAGGACATAAATACACTACACATTTCTTTTTTTTGTCTGGGGGCGATCCACCTTTGTGTGACAGATGTGAAGAAGCACTCACCGTATTTCCCATTCTAACACAGTGCAAATAATTAGACAAGCTAAGAAGACAACACTTTTCATCACCATACCGCCAACATATACCAAGCATTTGCAATTTTCTACATCCTGCAACGTTCGTCGGTAGGGAACCACTTTTCACACACAAATCACTGTTAGCTTTTTAAAAATACGTTCGCACGTTTCATATCATATACCGAGGCATTCCGTAGCACATCTTCAGACAGGTCTGCGCTTTGGTGGCTACACTCAATAAAGCGCTTGCCTCACGGCCCTTGGACGCAAAGGTGTGAACGATCGAGGCACTAGTGCTTAAGCCACACGTGCTCATCATGGTTTTTGTTATCGCAAACTTTCGCCATTCATTAATACCACACACTTTTCATGGCATGCTCACGGTTTTAATAATTCTGTGTTTTTACCCGCCTTAGGGCGAAAGATTTTACGGCCCTTATACAGCCACTAATCACAATCATTGTTCATTAGGCTCTCGCCTCATTAGGCTCTTGCCTAATAGAATGGCACTCTTTGGTCATCAAATGGTCCTTGCGCCACAAAGCACCAAGCATCATCATTAATTATGTGACGTAATTGGACGATGAAGGTAAATGACACATCCAAACATGATAATCATGAAGTGCGTGTAATGTATAACATCACTGCATGCTACGCTCATAGCTCTCTTGTGGCCATTGTGTTAGCTCCACATATACCAAATTTGGTATCACGTAACGTCAATAGACGATGAAGGTAAGTGACATGTCGAAACTTGATATTCATATTGTGGAAGTCATGCTCAGTATAATTTACGTACGTTTCGTAACATTTCATTTTTAAGCAACATATCAACCTTCCTCATTCGTGCTTCACATATCACCGATTCCTACTGTACGTGGTATCTGTCATTTTTTGTAATTAATGAACTCAGTAGCCTATTTCCCAATTTCCACATTCACACTTCAACGCCTTAGACTCTGGGCGCATTATCTCGAATTGCACGTGTGCCTGGAAGCCACCTACAATTCGAGTTCTAATAGGCCTGGCCTATCTTCGGTGTGTCTTTTTCCACTGTTTGTTTACTATGCTTCCAAACTACAAGTGCACCTTCACTCTTGGTTTCTTGCAAAATTAACTCTATTTCATACTTGTCAGCTTCATAATAGGATGTGACTGTATTGTGTGCTTTAAAATAAAGTGATATTGATACCCTGGTTTCCTCTTGGCTCCGTTGATGCCAGGAATGCATGCATAGTCCTTGTGCAGCTCTAGCCATGTAGTAGAAACAGACACACACTTAAAAACTCTCTTCTTCAAGGCAGAGGTACGTGTAGGAGGGAGAAGAGATTAAGTGACAAATTGCTAAGGGGTTCTTAGGGTGGGGCTCCCTCACAGAGTTAGCGGGAGCTCTGTTCCCATCCAGCTTTTGCGTTTTTTGAACTACAATTAGGTTTTTACTAACTCGAGCATGAGAAGAGTTATGCGTTTGTGTTAGCATGGAAGCATATAGAAGAAGCAGAAACCAACGTGAGAAGCAATATTGCATCTTTACCATTCTCAAAATAGTATTTTTTTTGTGACTGATTTTTCCAGTCACTGCAGCATGTCGTCATGCCAAGCAATGTTATCATTCAGAATAGTGCCAAAATTTTCTGTGTAAAGTTAGGGCTGTGTTTTCTTGGGCACATTCAGCTAGTGTGTAGGCTGCATCAGCATTGGACGGGATAGAGTTTGGCATTACTTGATGAAGAATAAATTAATTTGCACCTTAAAGGAAAGGTGGATGAAAATGAGAGACACAACCTAAGATTATTTTGCCTTCCATTTCATCTACTGTGCTGTTTGATACCTTCCTAAAAGTCCACATTCAGTAGTACACCTGCAGCGTGGGCTGCCACGCACAGTCTGCACAAGTGCTCCACAAAATTTGGGACAGTCAATATATTCAGAGTACGAAAGTAGATTGATATGTGAGGTTTTACGTCCCAAAACCACCGTATGATTATGAGAGACGCTGTAGTGAAAGGGGCTCCGGAAATTTCGGCCACCTGGGGTCTTCAACATGCGCTCAAATCAGAGCAAACGGGCCTACAAGATTTCCGCCTCCATTGGAAGTGCAGCTGCCGCAGCAGGGATTCGGTCCCGAGATCCGCGGGTCAGCTGCCGAATACCTTAGCCACAAGACCACCGCGGCGCGGAATTACGGGAGTTGAGGCACCACATGTAAAGGTTACGTCTTTGAAAAAGAAAATGAGTATACTACACTTGCGAGAAATTTAAAATATTGTCAGCAATTCTGAGGTTGAAGAGAAAAGACGAAGGT
Source organism: Rhipicephalus microplus (assembly GCF_043290135.1). Classification (NCBI taxonomy): domain Eukaryota; kingdom Metazoa; phylum Arthropoda; class Arachnida; order Ixodida; family Ixodidae; genus Rhipicephalus; species Rhipicephalus microplus. The sequence continues at coordinate 15,429,068 of NC_134705.1, read as the reverse complement.
TTCAAGTGCTATATATGTATTGGTGAGAAACATTAAACACACCTTTCTGAGAGAAACGGATTCTTGGAAACGGCATCAACATAGGCACTTTTTAATTGGTACTGCGTATGATCTGAAAGTATGGTACATGTCATGCATATCTCGGCTGGTCTACAATTGCGCATACACATCTCCACTTCACAGCAAAAGATATTGCAATAATTCAGACAATAAAAATTTCTTTAAATATTTGTTGCAGCTACAGAACCATGGCTTTCTGTGGGTTTGAGCCCAGATATTCGTTACCTATAAGATGTATATTCCCTCAGCAGGAGATATAGGTTGTGCAAAGTCATTATTGGCGTTTACGTGAACGCGTCAACGAAGTCTGAACAACTATAGCTTCCAAGGCATACAGTTGATAATTCGCTGCATAACATAATATGTGTCCCAGAGCCGGCCCACGTTAGAGCCACGACTGTATAACAACCAACTTCATTGTATAATTTTTATTGTCGCTCTTGCTGCAAGAGCCGGCCACGCTCATTTTTAGGCCTTTGACCACCATGGCCGTACCAGAAACTTTGAAAACCTTCTACTAAATTGGTTTAGATTGTTTGTGCCCACGGTACGATTAGAATAAACACGAGCCTCCACAATAGTGATGCGTATCCCATGGGGTCCCAATCAGTCAACTTTGTGGACTAGAATTAGTAATAAACATCGTACACTGAGTGGACGTGTTGCCGGCTAGATTGTTTACCATGCCTATATGCGCAAGAGCTCAAGGTAACCACGTCACATCACCACAAATTTGGTTTCTAAAGATAACGCTGACTCTTATATAGGGGCTGGAGTCAAAATTACCTTGATTTGACCCGAAGTGAAAGCGGTGGAAACAAAAGTATGAGCGTTACTTAGCCCTAAATTGTCCTGCTTCAATCCGACGGAGTGCTGTACATGCAACTATCTTTATGTGGATTAAAACTTGAAAAAGCACAAGCAATATCACTTTGAGGCGCACGTGCTGCTAATTCTTATTGGCATGCTTGTCAAGAGCCGCACCCAAGAGGTCCAAAACCGATTTTGTCATACATATTCACCTTTGGTAAGCACACCTTCGATCGATGCTCATGAATGCAGTTTGTTTAGAATTTAGGATGAGCCACAGCCGCGATAATTTAGGTTCTTTTCCATAGCAAGCTTAATTTCCAAGTTCAAAATTTTAGATGTTCGCCTTAGTTGTTTTAAACCGATCGAGTGTAACGCATGCCATCATTCATTTATTTGAATCCACTTTCCTAAGCTATATGACACCTGAGGCAAAGCGTCATTTGCGTGCAGCATTCACGCGAAAATCAATAATTTTTCCTTGAATCTATTAAAAATTCACTTGTCGCAATGTTTAAGAATGAATTTCGAATGTGCATGTGCTGGCACAGATATCATCATACATAATTGTGCACACACACACACACACACACATATATATATATATATATATATATATATATATGTCTATAAATATATATATTTATATATATATGTATATATATATATATATACATAAATTATTTTTGTTCACTAGCACTATGGTGTTGTGTACTTATTATTTTAAATATTGGGTATATATGATCTCTGTATCATGTCAACCTATAGGTATCAGTTCAATTATTTAGATTACTCTATTATTTACACATAGAAATTATCAAGATTTTCTGCGTATATATGCGCGCCGTTTTATTCTCCTGCACATTTTACCTTTGATGTGCTAATTAATGCTCTAAGGATTAACATTTACATTTGTCTTGACGTTGTTATGGTAAAGTTACCGATATTATTTCTTGCCATTCTTTGGTAGACGAACTGTCAATCACTTAGCTGTGGCACATAACCGCAAACCTACAATATGCCTGCCACATATCAGGAAGAAAGGCTTTGACGACATATGGGATGGAATTGCGGCATTATTCATGACCTGGCAGGCAATTATATTTTTCAAAACATCTTATCCTTCCATGCTTATTTGGTTTACCCAAAGCTAAGGGTGTGATTACGAGAGCTGACGTAAGCGGCTAGATAGATAGATAGACAGACCATTGAAGTGAATTTTTTCTTAGTGAATTGAACGCTTAGTCAATTGAATTATTATAACGTTTTCTACTCACTGTCCAGCCCTGCTCGGTTCTAGGAGTACATATATATTAATAAAACGGCAATCAATATTTAGGCGCTGAAAAATGCATGCAACGCAAACTATCTCTTAATTCAAGTTCAAGATAAACTTCTCTTATCGTGATATAAAGTGGAGCTGGAGCTACATATACTGTCACAATCATAGAATACCACCGTAGTCATTACACAAATACATATCCACACATGGGGAAGGGCCGATCGTATATGCGTTCGAAGACAACGTAGCATTTGTTTGGCTTCACTCCAGGACAAAAGTGTCACATGCTGAAGCATATTTGCAGTGAGCATACCGAAAGCGGCGCTCCCTGAAGTATACAACTTATAGGCCTCAATGGGGCACCTGCAAAAGCAGATGTTTTGTTTGTAGCGACACCACGGACTCAAGCTAACGGGAGAGTTTTGACTCCCTTCCACGCTCAGCCGTGCGTGGCTTTGCCGTGTCCGGGGAAAAGGGGATCCTTGGCGTTGAGCCGACGCCGCGTGATTGGACCTTTAAGGCCCCCCGGCAGAGGCAACACACGCCTTTGGCCCCGGCTTCACGTAGACGGCACCCCTGGGCTGACCCACCCAGGGAAAATCGGCAGTCGCCTTTTCCTATCTCTCTCTCCTCGTCTTCGTCTTTACCTCTCACTTCTTATCTCTCCTGTCACCTTCTATCTTCGGTCTACTTTCAATTTTTCCTGGCGGCGAGGGTTAACCCTGTGTAGGTGCCAAACCTTGGGTAACTATATTTGGTTATAGCAGCGATGTAAGGCTGGCGCCTGCAAGTGATTACCTTGTAGCGTCCCCTTGTTGGGCTCGGTGGTGGGTGGGCACCATCGCTGCTGATTTTCAATTGCTTCTCATGGCAAAACCCTCCCCCTCTCTGACTGACTGGTCCCTGAAAACGAACCGCACCGATGAGAGCTCCAAACGCACCCGAACTGATTGTGACCACTTTCCACACTTTTTAGTCATACACTCTCTTACAGACAACGAGTCTGTTGCAGCATTGTCCGTCTTCCTGATTGCCAGAACTCTTGGAAACCTAATAGGCAAAAAATATAATGCAAAGAAGCTGTCATCTGGTGATCTTGTTGAAGTGACCCAGAAAGACCACTCAAACACTCTCCTGAAACAAAAGCAGTTTGCGCACATGAACGTGTCTGTCACTTCCCACCGCAGTCTTAACACTGTCCAGGGTGTCAATTCAGAACGCAATCTCATGCGAGAAACGGAAACTGACCTCCTTGAGGGCTTCTGAGAGCAGGGCGTAATTGCTATACGTCGAATAACAATCAGACGGAAACGTGAAGAAGTGGTCCTCACATATAGTAATAATCTTTAACCGCTCCATCCTGCCCGAATCTGTGAAAGCGGCGTCCCTTAACTGTAACGTCCATCCCTATACACCTAACCCAAGAAGGTGCTTCAAGTGCCAGAAATACGGACATGGATTAAACGCCTTCAGCCAAAAACTAACATGTGCGAAATGCGGTGACCATGAGCACCCAACCGAGAACTGCACTTCGAACCAAACAGAATGTCCTAATTGTCACGGGCCGCATGCCGCGTACTCGCGCACATGTGAAGCGTTCAAGAAAGAAAAGGCTGTACTTCACACCAAGGTTACAGAAAATATCACATTCTCGGAAGCCCGGAAGAAGGTATCCCTTTTTTCCGAAGATCATACGTTGACGCAGCTCGTCGTGGAGCTGGGCGCTGTCTAGTGACGGTGGGCACGCAATAAAGCTTTGCTGATGCGTGCACACCTCTGCGTTCTACCAAGCAGCACCAACCTTTCACGTCCTGGAGGACAAACTTCATCAGACCCTAGGGACCATACAGACAACTTAGACACTTGCCTCTTCTGACAAACCTCCATTAGCTTCCGAGGGTCCACCGGAGGCAATGAAAGTGACACCAGGATCCTCAGCGTCTAAGATGCTGACGGACTCCCCCTTAGTGAGGCGGGGCTTTATAGATTGCCTCAGAGGGAAGAGACACCCTCCAGTGAAGCCGCCTGATAAAGGCAGCGAAGTGTGAAAAAGTCGCGCTCTTTTCCCCATTCATAAAAATGCCTGCCAGACTTATCAACCACTGGAATAGTCGAGGCTTACTTAAGAACTCAGGCGACATCTATGAAATACTTGCACAACACAAACCAAACATACTTTGCTTACAGAAAACACACCTAAAACCTACACACAATACCCTTTTAAAAAGATATGTAGTATACCGAAACAACAGTTTTACTTGCGAAGTAAAAGCAGTGCGAAAATATGGACAAGGACAGAGAAAAGACGACACTGCGCTGAACTCGCAACTAAACTTTATTGAAAGATACACGCACATATATCAAGCATTTGACGCGGTCACGTGGACAACCAAAGGCGTCTGCGCATCAAAGCAAACAAGGTATGAGAAAAGCCTATTCATATTGATAATCAACACGTGTGTAACAACCACGAAAAAACACAAAAAAACGTGGCTTCCTACTTGCCAAAAACTTCCTACTTCCCCAAGAAACTAACAATCACTTTAACGTGGCAGCACTGAACCCATGTACCAAACTTCTCTTTCACCATGGGCCACAGACGGCTTGCTTACACACCTTTCTCCCTCTTTTTAATGAAAAACGCCTCTATCACTTCTCTGGTGCACTTATCTCAATGTGAAAACAAATAAGTGGCTTCATCTGCCAAAGGTTGGCAGACACATTCCCTACAGTGAGCTGGCAGATGCAATTCGCCGGCGGCCGTTAAAGAGGTTAAGTGTTCTTTTAGTCTTACGTTAATGCACCGCCCGGTTTGTCCTGTGTAAACCCCCCGCATGACAATGGCAACATATATACAACACACAATGTACACTGAATATATCGATTTTTTCTCTTCTCCGGAGAGTACGAGCAGGTCTTTCATAGACCGGAACTTCTTTTATGGACAAGGGAGCAAATGGAGGACAACTTAATGCGAGTATACATCACAACGCGTACCCCATACCTGCTGGCCACGTTTTTCAAGCAATGTGAAAACTTGGGCACGTAGGTTACCACAACCAGTTTCATTTCATTGAGCACGCGCTCAGTTCTCCTGTGCGTATGACTTACGCCTTTGACCCACTTGATTAGCTTTTGAGAACTTCCCAAGATTTCCGTATCACGGTAGCCCACCAACTTAAGCCTCTCAACCTGGCTCATGAAACTTTCTTTCATCGTATGCGTGACGTTTTCAGTAGCGCACTCCATAGCACAGCATGAATAATGTCTGACTTGACTATCTTAGAATTGCCTCAGGTGAACGGCAAGATACCCTTTACGGATCGGGGCTTGTACCGCCATCACAAATGTTCCTCGTGAAACCGCATTCTAACATCAAGAAACTGAAGCTCTCCTTTTCAGGCAGCTCATAGGTGAACTTGAGCCCATGACCAGAATTCTTTGAAAAGTTTATTACATCAGCTCTCATTATATGCTGACTGTCGGTTTTCATTACAATAAGAAAATCATCAACGTACCAAAAAATGCGGCAGGACATATTCATTTATGGGACGGACCTGTCAACTAGTCCCAGGAAAACATTACTTAAAACTGGTGCCACCCTAGATGCGATGCTAACACCACAATTCTGGACATAAAAGCCCACTTTCCACTCCACACACATTCACTGCAAGTAAGACGTCAGCAATTCCAGAAAACTTCCTGAGGAAACACTGCAACTGTTAACAAAATTCCCTTCATTATTGTCCTCAGCCACACATGACTTTACACTCTGCAGAAGTTTAACATGCGGTATGGAGAAAAAATTGTCCTCAATGTCGATGCTGAAAGCCGAAGAAGACCCCGGGTTATTAGTTTTGAGAAATTCTACTGCACCTTCAGAGTTGTTTACTACAAAAGGGTCGACTACACTGAGGCTTCCAGGTGCATCTACAAGTAACACGACATCTCAGACAGCCAAGTCCGTTTTTCCGATAATATGGCTCTGAATTGGGAATGAATTTTTTTGGGTTTTCACTGAGGAAAAAAAACATGCAATTTTAATTCTTTTGCCGTTTTCACTTTACTGACAAGACCGGACAGATTCCTATCTTGCAGCATAGCAAGAGCTTGCTGTTTCACCTTCTCTGTTTTATCGTCCACTTCTTTGAAATTCTTCATTACGGCTGTCTCAAATTTTTCATTGTAAGCGCCCTCATTCGTGACCACAAACATTCTTTCCTTATCCGACAAAGAAACCCTAAGCCCATTCCTCTGTAAAAATTCGACGACCACCTTGCCAGGGGAGAGCCTTCGCCTAGCCAACGACGTTTCAGTGCATACATCTATACAATCAGGCACGCACCTTTTCTGCTCGTCCTCCGGCACATACCGGGAAATGTTCCTTGAAAAAGCTACCTTTTCCGCCGGTGGAACATTCGGTTCAAACGCGAACTTGGGTCACAGTTTTAAAACCTTGTTAACGTCCTCCGGGATGAAACAATCACCAAGAAGACGCACTTCACCTTGCGCCAGTCCTTTCTTATTCCTGGTTGGAAGTGTCGGTCGCACCTTGCCCCAAAGTAACTCTGTGATTTCCTTGGTCGTCTTCCTCCATTCTTTCAGGCACGGCTTATGCCTGTAGGTTGACTCAGTAGAGCAGGCGGCCACCAAACAGTCTTGGAAAAAATGAACTTGCCTCCACCACTCAGAGCGCAAAATGCGGCACATCCTTCTGGCGTGTCCCATCGAAGGTTTGAGCAACCTGCACAACCCTTGAAGTTCAGGAGGGCACAAGCCCTGTTTTATATACCAAGAGCATACCCTTGCTCTGCACACACACACACACGGCTATAGTGGAAGCCAAAGAGGCGGGGTCATCGTGAAGAGCGTTGTGATAGAAAGAAGAGCCCGATGCACAAGAAATAAATTGCAATAATAGCAAAAGTTGGGCTAGTCAGTGGTTCATACTTGGGAAGTAAAAACAGCGCAAAAATATAGACAATGGCAGAGGAAGAAACGACACCACGCCTAAATCGCAACTAAGCTTTGTTGAAAGATACACGCACATATATCAAGCATTTGACCCGGTCACGTGGGCTGCCAAAGGCGTCTGCGCATCAAAGCAAACAAGGTATGAGACAAGCCTATTCATAATGATAATTAACACGCGTGTAACAACCACAAAAACAAAAAAACGTGCCTTCTTACTTGCCAAAAACTTACGAAACGGTCCCCAACAAACTAACAATCACTTTAACGTGGCAGCGCTGTACCCAGGTACCGAACTTCTTTTTCACTAAGGGCCACAGACGGCTTGCTTACCCACCTTTTCCTTGTTTGTTTGCTTTCAATTGTTTGACTTGTTTGACTGGTTTCACGTTTTCGCTTGGTTGTTCGCACATTGAGATAAGTGCACCATGGAAGAGATGGAGGCGTTTTTCATTGAAAAGGAGAGGGAAAGGTGTGTAAGCAAGCCGTCTGTGGCCCTTGGCGAAAAAGAAGTTTGGTACCTGGGTTCAGCGCTGCCACGTTAAAGTTATTTTTGTTAGTTTGTTGCACACCGTTCCGTAAGTTTTTGGCAAGTAGGAAGGCACGTTTTTTGTGTTTTTTGTGGTTGTTACTCACGTGTTGATTATCATTATGAGTAGGCTTGTCTCATACCGTGTTTCTTTTAATTGGCAGACGCCTTTCTGTCCACTAGACGTGGTCCAATGCTTGATATATGTGCGTGTATCTTTCAATAAAGTTTAGTTGGGAGTTCAGCGTGGTGTTGTCTCTTCCTCTGTCCTTGTCTATAATTTTGCGCTGTTTTACTTCGCAAGTATAAACCACGATTTAGCCCAACTTTCGCTATTATCGAAAGGACAGACAGGGAACTTCCCATTAATATGGCGGTGTCACTGTCGTGGTGCAGAAAGCAGTTCCGTCTCAAGGCCTCACTCTGGGTACTGACTAAGAAGCAGTGGCAATACGAGGCCTAGTTTTTGGACGGATAACAACCGTGTGTTCACTATACATCCCTCCGGACTACCAACTGTCTACTAAAGAGTTTGAAACACTCATCGACCAGCTTCCACATCCATCCCTGTTCGTTGCAGATTTCAATGCGCACCACCCTCTATGGGGATGTAGGAGAACGGATTCTCTAGGCTCCTCAACTGAAAACTTTCTGTTGTCTTCTGGCTCCTATATATAATTAATAAAAAAAGAGCCAACATACTTTAACGTAGCGCACAGCTTATACACAGCAATAGATCTTGCTATTGGATCTCCTTCACTCATGGCATGCACTGAGTGGGCATGCAAAACACACAGGAAATGTGAGTACAATGACTGCGAATGTAACCAGGTTCAGAGAACAGGATTTGAACTGGACGAAATTCTGAAAACTCTCAAACTATCAGACTCATCAATTGAAAACCTAGGTATTGATGAATGTGAAGCGTTGGTCACACTGCACAATATACAGGCCGCAGAGCAATCCATCGCACATACATCTAACAACACACGGAACAAAATATGACCTTGGTGGAACGCTGAGTGCTAAATGCTCGTGACAATTAAAACAAAGCATGGCCCGAATTCCGCAGTTATTCTACAGTCCAAAACTTGGAGAATTTTAAGCGTGCAAAAGCAAACGGTAGGCGTGTCCGACGAGAGTCTAAACGACAGAGCTGGCAATCTTGCCTCTCATCGGTGATCTCTTACACTGACACACATAAGGTGTATAGCAGAGTAAGAGCACTCCAAAGGTACAGCACTCATCTAGTGCCTCTTGTTAGTACTGCTGGTGATACACTGGAACACCAGGCATATGCCTTAGGCCAACACTTTGAGTATATTTTCAGCTCAGCACATTGTACAGACACTTTAGGTGGTACAAACTTGCCGAATAACACAAACCTATTCTTGATGAAAGGCCATCTGCAGGAGGGTACAATGCCACCTTTATTATAGGTGAACTAAAGGCAGCACTGGCAAAGTGCGGCTGCTCAGCAGCAGGCTCGGACAGGACTACTTACTGCATGCTCAAACACCTACACGAAGAAACTCTTGACGTCATTTTCATTATTTTCAACAATGTATGGTCCTCTAGGCGTCTACCCATGACCTGGAAAAAGGCAGTTATCATACCCATCCTTACACAAGGAAAAGGAGCCACACTTGCTGCTAGTTACAGGTCTCTTGCGCTGACCAGCTGTTTGTGCAAGATGTTAGAAAAAATGGTGTATCGCCGCATTATGTTTTACATCGAAAAGAATGGCCTCCTTGATCGTCATCAAGCTGGATTGAGGTCTGGCCGGTCGACAACTGACTAACTGGTAGCATTTGAATTTTATGTCCTGGATGCCTTTATTCATAAACAGCACTGCCTATCTGTATTTTTTTTGCATGGAAAAGGCTTACGACACGACATGGCTTTGTACCATTTTCCGTGACCTGCGATCTTATGGAGTGTCAGGAAACATGGTGAATACTATTGAAAGCTACCTTTCTGACCGTACGTATGTGATTCGTGTTGGTAATGCCTTATCAAAGTGGTTTACGCAAGAAATTGACGTCCCCCACGGCGGTGTTCGTAGCTGCACACTGTTCGTCGTGAAAATGAACTCCATAAGCACTATCCTACGTAAAACAATCTTCTACGCTGTATATGTGGATGACATTCAGATCACCTTCAAATCGTGCAACCTAGCTATCTTTGAACGTCAGATTCAGTTGGCAGTAAATAAGCTCTCAAGTTGGGTAGACAATATGGTTTTAAGTTTAACTGTGACAAGACTGTATTGCGTTCTCTTTTCAAAACTACGTGGCATAAAGCCATCCCCCAACTTTTGAATTAATGGACAAACCATAGCTAACAAAAGAGATCACAAAATTCTAGGTGTTGCCGTTGATGAAAAGCTCAGCTTTGTTACACATATCAAACAGCTATGACTTAAATGCTTGAAAGCCTTAAACCTGCTCAAGAATCTCTCGCTTCAGTCATGGGGCACAGACCGTGACTCTCTATTGAACCTTCTCAACAGTGTAGTGCTATCACGTATTGATTATGGCTGTAGGGTTTACGAGTCAGTGTCAAGATCGGCACTTAAGATGCTTGACCCAGTCCACCACCTTGGGCTTCGGCAGGCCAGCGGTGCTTTGCGAATCAGCCCAACAGCCAGCCTGTATGTTGAGACAAACCGGTGGTCACGAGAACGGTGACGTCAGTTCACAAGTGTCACGTATACCACCAAGGTACTTTCCAATGCCGACCACCAAGCTCGCGCGCTATTGTAGGATACATCAAACGCCCACCTGTTTTTGAATCGACCATCAGCTACGCCACCGTATCCCCTCAGAGTGGCCTCACATTTTGAAAATAAGCACATAGAGGTCTCCAGGGGGAAAGGGGGCGGATCACCGTCGAGAGCAGTCGCACCTCACTTCGGCTCCGCCAATTTTCGGCCCTCGCGTCGGTCCTTTCGACCCTATCCGGATAATTTCTTCACGGGTGGCTGGAGCACATTGTCTGGATTTCTTCGACACCCACTTTATTGCGAAACTCGCCCGGGGTGGCCCGGGAGAGCTTTCGAAAGCCTTCGACCACGCCGTGCACCGACCTAGGCCTCTTAGGCCTAGCTCGAGTGCGGCCGCCTGCACATCAGCTGACAGACGGAGCGACCGCCCGGCCGCCCGCCGCTGCCTCGTCGCCCATCTCCTAGCTGTCCACCGCTATGGAGTATATTGTCGAAGGACAGGACGTGTCCCCCGAGGAACTCTCGGACGAATCCTGGCAGTCGCCAGGCCTCCGCGCCCAAGAGCAACGCCGCGCAGCCTTGCGCCTTGCCACCGCCGCAGCTAAGCCCACCACCACGCCGGCTTCTCTGCCCTCGTCGAAGCGGGTAAATACATCGCCTCCGCAGCACCGCCGCCGCGCTCCGCTCCCTCGTCTCCCGGCGGACACGATTCACATCGTCGGCCGCCCAAAAAGCCCCGTAGAACTCACCAAGCTACAGCCTTGGCACTTGTACACCGCCTTGCTGCAAGCAGCGTTCCTGCAAGACCTCCCGCCCGCATCTCGCGACACGGTGCGGATCCACCCCGTCAACAACACTTTTACGCTCAGCGTCGCGGACTCGGCTCGTGCACAAGCATACCTCCGCATCACCTCCCTCACGGTTTCCGGCAACACTTTCACCGTCCACCTTTACGCCCCACCGCCAGACGATGCCCTCAGGGGCATACTGTACCACGCCTTCGACGACTTCACGGACCAAGCCATCCTTGAAGACCTTCAGGCAAGCAATCCTACCCTCTCTGTTGTGGGCGGCCGCCGCATGGGCAAGGCCCCTCACATCTTGGTCACCCTCATGGAGCCGAAACTACCGCGGTGGATCTTCTACCACGGTGTCCAGCTTCGCCTCCTTCCGTTCCGCAACAAGGTGGAAGCCTGCTACAATTGCCGCTCGACCGGCCACCGGACCGACGTGTGCCCCAAGCCGCGGCAGGAGCGGTGCCATCGGTGCGGCGCTGCTCACCCCACACCGCCCGAAGGATCGCCACCCACTTGCAACCCCCGCTGCATCGTCTGCAATGGGAATCACTCCACGTACAGTTCCAACTGTAAACACCGCTACGTGCAGCGCCCTCAACGCCAGAAGGCCCCGGTACCTGACACACACCCCCCGCCACAACAGCCTGTTCCGCCCGCAGCGGTAGTGCGCTCTTCCCAGCAAGCAGCAAGTGGTCCCTCACCAGCTCCACCGCCCAAGTCGGTTACTGCCTCTCCGCCCCCCGTACCAGCGGTGCCTAAACCCACATCACAGCCCATGAATTCGACATGGCCCCGCGGCGCCCCCGGCTTGCCCTCGGAGCCGCAGGTTGTTGCACTGCAGCAAGAAAACGCCTCCCTCCGACAGCAGGTCACTGCACAAAGCGCTCAAATTGCAGCTCAGAAGACCCAAATTGATTCCCTCCAAGCGAAACTGCAAGCTCTTGAAGAGAAGCTGGAATCAGCCATCACAGTGAAATCCTCTCTGCCCTCTACCATTTGCTCCTCCTCCGACATGGACGTTCAGACTCCCGAAGGATGCACTGGCAAGCGCCGTCGACCCAACACTCCCCTTGAATCTCTTCACTTTTCTGAAGAGGTCCAGGTATCCATCAAGACGGCCTTGGTGGATCTTGAAGAGCGGTTGGATAGCCGCTTCAACTCCGTCCACCAGCTTCTCACTGCACAGCACGAAGCTCTAAATTCCCTGCGCACAGACTTCGCCGCCTACCCCCCCGCCACGTCCTTCCAATCTCTACAGTCAACAGTTGATAGCCTACAAACTGCCATGCTTGGAAGCATCCGAGCAAAGCTACCCCTCCATGCCCGCACCACCACCTCCTCCGGCGCCGCCCGAACCTCGCAAACACCGGTCGAGGCAACATCTTCCGCTGTTAAAAATGGCTGACCGATCCATCGTCACCATTTGGCAGTGGAACTGCCGTGGTTTTCGTCCCAAGCGTAACCACCTCCTTCTCCACCTACAACAACTAGACCCCTCGGACGCGCCTGATATCATCGTACTACAGGAAACTCACGCCGACGTCTCCCTCTCGGGTTACGTCGCCTACAACCAAGTAACTCACCATCCTCTGCCCCATCCCGTGACGGCCGTCCTCACCCGGCGGACGCTCGCTGTCAATCGACACGATCTACCCTTCCCTGCAGTCCATCACGTCTTTCTCGAGACACTACCTCAGCAACGTGAACAGCCCTCTCTGTTTATTCTCAACGTGTACAACCCCCCTCGCTCCACTGAAGACGCGTCTCTCCTAGCCTTGCTCCGTGCCGCTGCAGCGAAAGCAGCCAAATCACCCCTTCTTATTCTCGGCGACTTCAACGTCAAGCATCCGGACTGGGGTTACTCGAAGGCAGATGGCCCCGGAAGGAGGCTGTGGCAGCTCGCTCACGATCTCAACCTTTCCCTGCTCACCGACCCCACGCAACCAACGCGCATCGGCAACAGTGTGTGCCGCGATACCACCCCGGACCTCAGCTTCTGCCGCAGCGTGCCCGACGCGCGCTGGTATAACACGCATCAGTCCCTCGGCAGTGACCACTATGTCCTCACCATTCAAGTTCTCACCTCCCCCAGCAAGCCGCGCCCACACACGGCCCGCTATACAGACTGGGACGCTTTCCGAGAACGCCGGTTGCACTCCGCCACTTCCAACATCGAGGACCTCTCGACGTGGATCGACCAGCTGCTAGAGGACCTCGACGCAGTCACCGCCTCGATCCCCACCACGAAGGACTATCCGGCAACTGACGCCCGTCTTGCCCACCTGTGGGCCGCCCGCACCGGCCTTTGCAACCGTTGGCAGAAGCAACGTCACAACCGTCGCTTACGCCGCCGCATTGCGCACCTCGATCGTACGATCGAGCAACACACCACCGCGCTCGCCCGCCAACAGTGGGAGCAGCTCTGCTCGGGTCTCTCTGGTCAGTTGGGCTGCAAACAGTCCTGGCATCTCCTCCGCCACCTCCTCGACCCTGCTTCTGCCAAGTTGGTCGCTCGGCAGCAGTTACAACGAGTGGTCCGGGCTTACCCCGGCGACACTCCGTCGCTGATGGCAGACCTGTCCGCCAAATACCTTCAGCTTCTGCCTCCTGGCACACCTCCTCCCCCTCTCGCGTCCTACTCTGGGGCCCCCAACCCAGTACTGGACGCCGATATCACGGAAGCGGAGGTCTACGCGGCATTACAGAAGCTCCGCACCACTTCCGCCCCCGGCCCAGATCGCATCCCCAACAAGCTCCTCCGAAACCTCGACGCCCCTTCGGCTGCTACCCTCACTTCGTTCCTCAACGAGTGCTGGCGCTCCGGCAACCTCCCCCAATCATGGAAACACGCTCGCGTGGCTTTCATCCCCAAGCCGGGCAAGAAACTCACAATCGAGAATCTCAGGCCCATTTCACTCACCTCGTGCGTCGGCAAGCTTCTAGAACATGTCGTTCTCGCTCGCTTGCAAACGTACACGGACGCACACCATCTCCTTCCCCACACCATGCTTGGTTTCCGCCCCCACCTATCCACGCAAGATGTCCTCTTACAACTCCACCATGATCTCCTCGACCCACCCACATTTTCAGACACAAAGGCTCTCCTTAGCCTGGACCTTCACAAGGCGTTCGACCACGTCTCCCATTCGGCTATCCTTGCCGAACTCGCAGCCCTCAATCCCGGCACCCGCACCTACAACTACATTCGCGCGTTCCTCACCGCCCGCACGGCCGAAATCATCATAGGGGACCTCCCGTCTCCCACGTACGAGCTTGGCCCTCGTGGCACCCCTCAGGGCGCCGTCTTGTCGCCTTTTCTATTCAATCTTGTCCTCCGCTCGCTTCCCGGCAAGCTGGACCGTATCCCCGGTCTTAAACACACCCTGTACGCGGACGATATTGCTCTCTGGGTCACGTCGGGCTCTGACGGCCATATCGAGCAGACGTTGCAACGCGCAACCGACGTCGTCACGTCCCACGTGCACGCGGCCGGTCTTACTTGCTCAGCGGCCAAATCGGCCCTTCTTCTCATGCGGCCTCCCGACCGGCGTCGCTACAAAACTCCCCACCCCACCATCACGGTTCATGCCAACTCTACTCCTGTCCCCGTCGTTTCGCATCTCCGCGTGCTCGGGCTGATCCTACAGTCCAACCGCCATAATACACACACCATAGACAAGCTCTCGCTCTCGGTGCAGCAGACCGCACGTATGCTCGCCCGTGTCCGTGCGCGGCGTGAGGGCATGCGAGAACACGATCTACTTCGCCTTGTCGACGCTTTCGTCGTTTCCCGCCTCACGTACGGCCTTCCTTATACACGTCTCCTAAAATCGGAACGCGATAAAATTGACGTCCTCATCCGCCGGGCATACAAGACTGCCCTCGGCCTTCCCCCCAACACGTCCACCGATCGTCTTCTCCGTTTGGGTGTACACAACACGCTCGACGAGTTGATTGAGGCTCACCGCTCCGCTCAAGTGCAACGCCTTTACCGTTCGCCGACCGGTCGCCACATCCTTTCCTCCATCGGCCACGACACCTCCTCCCACCCTCCGGATCTGGTCTCATTACCCCATGCTATTCGAGCGGCGTTCTACATCAAGCCGCTACCTAAGAATATGCTGGCGGGCCACCACGACGCTCGCCGCCAAGCCCGTGCCGCCATGCTTCAAGCAAAGTACGCCGACCACCCGGCCGTCGCCTACGTAGATGCGGCCCGATACAATGCACGCAGGGACGCCTTCGTAGTCGTTTCCGTGTCGCCCTCCTCAGCTCCTTTGGGGCCGACCATCACGGCTGGCACCGTCAGAACGCCTTACGCCGTCGAGGCGGAGGAAGTGGCCATTGCTTTGGCCGCGACCTCGGCTGACGCAAGCGTCATAATCAGCGACTCGAAACAAGCCATCTCGAATTTCGCGCGAGGTCTCGTCTCGCCTACCACCTTACGGCTACTTCGGCCCCTACTGCAGCAAGATGAGCAGTGCCGCATAGAACTGATCTGGGTCCCCGCCCACTCGGGTCACCCCGGCAACGAGACAGCTCACCAACGCGCTCGAGGATTCGTCGACCGAGCGGTGGGCCACTCAGAGTCGGACGCCCTGGTGCCGGAGCCCCTGGTCACCTACCACGACATCACTCAGCACTATCGCCTCGAGCGATATTTCTATTCACATCCTCACAGCAGCCTTCCCAAGCGGTCCGAGATCGCCTGGCGTCGCCTACAGACCCGCACCTTCCCGTGCCCCCTCGTGTTTTCATACATGCACCCAGGTGCCATCGATCCACGCTGCTGCCTGTGCGGCAACGTTGCCTCGTTGAACCACATCCTCTGGGGCTGCCCGGAGGATCCCCCGCCCGCCGACCTCCTTTGCTCACCCCCCACCGAGGGACAATGGGAGGCCCTTCTCTCCAGCAACGACATAGACATCCAGACACGGGTCCTGAAACGAGCGGAAGAAGTCATCGAGAAGCACAGCCTGGCAGCCTTCGTGGCTTAGCCTCCCTTACCCCTCACCCCTTCGATTAATAAAGTTGTTACTCACTAGTGGTCTCCAATCTTCAACTAACCTCTCTCAAGGACACTGTGGTGCCTTGAGAAAGGCAGGCTATCGATTGTGACTTGTCATTATTAGAGGTAGGAAAAAATGGCTTCCCAGTTGCAATCAATCAACACTTCAAGTACCTGCAGGTCAAATACAGGTGTGGTAAGTATTACACCCATGCCTCCAAGTCTTCCACAGTCGCTTGTAAGGCACATTTTAAAGGAGAAAGAACCAGCCTCAACCTAATACACAGACTCTCTCAGTGCAGTGACTGCGCTGTCCTCCACTAAGATACTCAAAAAACCAGTTACTAATACACTTATCAAATGCATCATGTCAGCCCGCAAATCCAAGATCAAGATCACGCTATGCTGAATTCTACGCCACTGCAACATAGCTGGGAATGAGATAGCAAACAAAGTTCCGAAGTCAGCTTCACTCCGCCAATCAGTTGACGTAGACAGCCTCCCGTATGAGGAACTGAGGCCCCTCATCAGAAGCCGAATGCGTAGAAAATGTGAAGAAGAATAGAACGCAGCAACTGCGAACAAACTGCACTTAGTAAAGTCAAGCATAGGAAGATATGTGACTGAAAAACGTAACATGCGCCAAGAGGCTGCACTGTGCAGACTCAAGATCGGTTATACACGTGCAACAAGCTCGCACCTTTTAAACAACTCTCCAGCGCCACATTGTGCAAAATGTGGTGATGCGCTGTCTGTCGTTCACGTTCTCAATATCTGTCTGTACCTCAAACCAGAAAGACTGTGTCACTTCCCGAAGCAGTAGAAATGCCACATTACGCCTCACCTGCATTTTTTTCTTGGAGACGATCCCTTGTTCCCCCCAGAAGTAGTCTTAAGGTTTTTAGCTTGTGTAGGCTTCCTACATTCCATAACACATTTTCACTAATCTCAGCCTCCTCTCAATCTTGAGTGAACCGCTGAGACTTTTGCATTAAATGTCATGCAGCACGCACTTCTTGTCCTGGCAAAAACTGTTGCCGTCGCTGCATGGCTCTTTAAAACCCATAAGCATTGCCCGTTTTACACACATCACGCTTAGCCGCTACACCTAAGTTTAATCCCTATGCTCCACTCTTTTATTCTCTCGATTCTGTGTAGACTTTTTATAATCAAATCGACCAAAAACCGTGTGTTTGGTGCTCTTTGGCCTGAGTTGCGCTTGCGCCAATAAAATTTACTTGTGAAGCCCTCTCTGACCACACTGATCTCATTGGACGCAAAAAATACTCACGAATCATTTCTTATGTCAGTGGTTATCTGGCTCGCAAGATGGGGAAGAAGACGAAGTGAAACGAATGTAGCAAGTTATTGCTTCACTTTGAGAACTCCAGCTTTCTGCCAGCAGAATCATGCCTTCTGTACCCATCCGAGTCCTTAACAGACCTGTTCAAAACTTTGGAAGATGCATTCACCTGTTGCTTCAGTTTAAACAAGCTCAAAACTGACAGCTTAACAGACCTTTTCTCTTGCCTCTCTGTGAAGAGGTTAAATATGGTCGGCTGTGAACACCACAGACTGGAAGTGCCAAATCAGATAATTAGATTCTTTACACTGACACGAACACAATTTCTCGTTGCTGGAGAAAGTGCGTCCAATCAAAAAAGGAAGAAAAAATGAAAATCTTGATGTTGAGATGTGTGACAACTGTCGCAATTGCTGACCCGCAGGCCGCGGTATCGAATCTCGGCTGCGTTGGCTACATTTCTCATGAAGGCGGAATCGTTGTAGGCCCGTGTGCTCAGATTTTAGTGCACGTTAAAAACCCCTGGTGGTTTAAATTTCCTGAGCCCTCCACTACGGCGTCTCTCATAATTATACGGCGGTTTAGGGACGTTAAACCACACATATCAATAAATAAATCAATCAATCAATGAATCAATAAATCAATCAATCAACTCTCGTAATGTTAGCTCAGCGAACAAGGGCTTATTTATGTTATTGTGCATTACTCACACTGTGTTGTTTCTCGTGATTTTAATATTGTCTTGTTCACGTTGTTACAAATCTCCCATTAACAACTTTGATGTCACTGTCTGGCGGTGTTTCACATAAGCAGGAATCGATTTTTTCGTGAACTTGTTTCTGACTGTATCTATGTTTGCCGATAAAATCCTAATGTCATGTGTGTATGCATGCCCATTGTATCATCGTATATTTACTGTTCTTTTTAGTTGCTAGGTAATTCACTTGCTTTACCTGAGTTGCGTATAACTTGCACTTCGCTACAACCTTAATGCGTAGGTTGTGTTTATTTTTCGTGTTGTTTTTTGCATTCGTGAAAATAAATTGCTTGCTTGTAAAATTAGACCTTGATTGCGCAATTTATACAAATAACGGTTGCCGATACCTTCACGTGCATTCAGACTTCACGGAGAACACTGCGGCGTCAAAGTGAAAACTGCACGGACTTTGTTTTCGTGTCAAGCTCACGGCAAGTCACTTGATACTCTATCTTCTAGGCTTCATAGCTGATATACTATGACGTGAATGGAAAACACTAGTTTTTATTGCCTATACACGCTTTGCAGCGCGCCTCCAGAATCATGACACGTAGGCATCGTTATAATCTGGAGGGTTGTTGTTGATAGTTTTCCTCTGCAAACGGCTCGTACCCAAAGGAGGGGATCGGCCCATTATAAGGTGAATTTGGCCGATACTTTCAGCATTGCTTCATCCTTAATAAACTTTTGTTATTTATTTTGATTTGATGTGCCGATTGCAAATTTTCAGAAAAAGAAATGACAGAAAAATAGGAGACCAAAATTCAGCAAGAAAATTGTTGAGGGTAGCGTGTAATATTTGCAATAAAAAACGACTGGTACGCGTGCGCGTGCGAGCGGGGAGGGGCATCTTCAAAGCAACCGCAGTGCCGACGCATCCGGATGAATTCGCGCTCGCACCCGGTGCACCGATTTTGACACCTCTCTTTCTAGCCACCATAGCTTTATGAGTCGTTCTTCATATGTTCGAGCTACAGTGGCAGGAATAGGGAAGTGTGACCAGAAACGAGTGGCGCCTACGGAGCGCACTGAAGCCTCCTGAGAGGGCCCAAGTGGGGGCGCGCGCAGTCGATTATACGTTTAGAGGATAACTATAAGGGTAACAAGACAGGTATAAAGTGGGAAAAACAGGTATCCAAGCCTGCCGAGGTAAAACGGGAGCATAGGCAGGGATGTCCTCTGTCACCCTTGTTATTCAGGATATCCTACAAGCATTAGAGGCCAAATCGGAAGGAAGTGGACTGGGCTTCAAGCTCTCTTTCGTCAAACAAGAAAAACTCATTGAACAGGCACTACCAGCATTGATGTACGCAGACGAAACAGTGCTAATGGCAAACAACAAGGAAGATTTGTAGAGATTGGTGGACATCTGCGGTAATGAGGGAGATAGGTTAGATTTCAGATTCAGTAAGGAAAATCAGCAGTCATAATTTTGAATGATAATGAAGGTAGTGATTCTAAAATATAGAATGTCACGCTATAGCTAACAGATAAATACAAATATCTGGGCGTAAGGCTAAGCAATGGGCCCGAGTACCTAAGGGAACACGAAATATACGTGATGACTGAAGGTAACAGGAATGCAGCGGTGATAAAAAACAGGGCAATGTGGAAATACAATAGGCATGATGTTATGAGAGGAATATGGAAAGCGGTCATGGTTTCTGGTTTGACGTTCGGCACTGCGGTCTTGTGGATGAGGTCAGAATTTGAAGCAAGGTTAGAAATTGTACAACGTGGATTAGGTATAGGCTTGCCTTAGGAGCTCAAGGGAATATACCGAATCAAGCAGTACAAGGCGATATGGGATGGACATCATTTGAGGGAAGGGAATCTAGCAGCAAGATACATTTTGAGAAGTGATTGAGAGAAATAGGGGAGGAGCATCCGGCTAGTAAGGTATTCAGCTACTTGTACATGAAGAATTTCGATACAAAATGAAGAAAGTGAACCAGAAAATTGAATCGTAAATACGAAAAAGAAGAATTGGTCAAGAAGAAGGTGAAGGAAGCTGAGACTGATATGTGG
Source organism: Rhipicephalus microplus (assembly GCF_043290135.1). Classification (NCBI taxonomy): domain Eukaryota; kingdom Metazoa; phylum Arthropoda; class Arachnida; order Ixodida; family Ixodidae; genus Rhipicephalus; species Rhipicephalus microplus. Next base: position 15,408,798 of record NC_134705.1, on the reverse strand, counting down.
ATAATGGGCATGATTAAGAAGTCCTCACTAGAGATTTGTAGAACTTTTAAGCAGAAAATTGCCAAGGAAAGGATATATGATGATACTCTGGGTAGTTCTCTACTTTTTGAGGTCAGGGCGGGAGTATTGGGAACCAAGACATATAGGGTCAAATATGGAGAGGTAGACACGGTATGCAGTGCGTGTGAAGAGGAAGAGGAAACTGCCAAACACTTGATAATGTTCTGTATTGGGCTTCACCCTATAGCTAGGAGTGATGGCTCAGAGTTTTTAAAAGCACTGACGTTTAGAGACAGGGAGTGCAAAATAGACTTTAAGCGGGTAGAAATAACTACAGGGAGTTTATCTGATTAGTGGCTAAAGTCAAGGAACGAGTGAAAATTTAACCCTTCACTGCAAAGTACGAGTCTTCAACCTCCCTACTTAAAGAAAAAAAAAGAAATAAATCTAATTTGTGGTTCACTAAGCATCAGGGCTTGGTGGCGTTAGCCACCGCCCAATCTAAAGGGTACACGCATATCAATTCATTCTTCCAATCCATCCATCCAACGTGTTTGCACGTTCTCGACAGCTCCGTTGGGCACGTTCGTCCTCGTTTTTTATTGCAGTGGCACTCTGACACCAATACTTCTGTAAGCACTGTCATGGCGCGAAAACAACGTCGTTGGTTCGACCCGGGGTACACTATAGACTGCAAGTCAGCTAAAAAGAAGTATGCGTTGTTCGGCGTTCCAAAGGACGAAGCTCTGTTAGCGCAGTGGCGGAGAGCGAAACGTTCGTTGACAAGCTGCTTCAAGAAAAAGCGGCTTTGTGCGAGCTCCACTTCGGCAAGATGTCCATCTTCCGGCAGCTCGAGTACACTGTGAATGGCGAAATTGTCCGCAATGAAAGAGGTAGGCCCATAGGCGTGCTTGCCATTTGGGGGCGGGGGGGGGGGAAGATTCATTGCAGGGCACCTCCTCCATATTAAATTAGTGTATGAGGCAGATTTTACTCCCCCCTTTTAGATGGCTAAAAGAGTGCCTCGCTGCTTAGAACAGACGTAGCGCCCCCTTCCAGGTAGCCAGCACCCTTAGCCCCCCTCGTGCGGATGCCTATGGGTAGGCCTTTCGGAGAAGCTCTTCGCATTTGTAGACGCCTTTGAAATCACTTATTCAAAGTGGCTGAGCTACAACGAGCTTCACAGTACTGCGGATGATCAGAAAGTATGGTATGGCACATATCTTGGTTTACGAATTGTGCATGTACATCTGCTTTTCACAGCAAAAAGTTTACAATAAATTCAGCCAACGAAGTTTTCTGTAAATATCTGTTGCAGTTACAGAAACCTGGCTCGTGGCGGGTTTTCTCTTCGAACCTAGAAATCCGTTATGTAAGATGCAGATTCACACTGCAAGAGAAACAAATTGTGCAAAGTAATTAACAGCGTTTACGTTAACGCTAAAATGAAGTCTGAACAACTAGCTTCAAGGCATACATGCGATAATTCACTGCATAATATATTACGAATTGCTTTAGAGCCCACGTGAAAGCCAAAATTGTAGTTTATAACGACCAAGTTCATTGTATAATTTTTGTTATTGGTTTTGCTGCAAGAGCTGGGCACGCTCATGTTTAGGCCTTCGATCGCCACGGCCGTACCAGAATCCTTAAAAAACATTTACTCAATTGTTTTAGACAATTTGCGCTCACGGCACTAGTATCCTAGGAGCCAGCATCCGCGATAACGACGTGTATTCCAAGAGGTCTCCATCAGTCAACTCGATGCATGAACTAGCGACGGTCACCACTTATTAAACATCGTGCAGGTAGTGGACGCGTTGGCGCGCTAGTTTTTATCATAACTATATGCACAATAGCTCGAGTTAATCACGTCACATAACCACAAATTTGGTCTCTGAACATAAGGCTGACACTTGATCTACAGGCTGGAGTCAAAATTAGACTGATTTAATCTTAGGTGATGATGGTTCAAACGAAAGGATGTGCATTACTCAGCCGCAAATTGTCCTGTTTCAATTTAAACAGAGTGCTGTACAGCTATGCCCTTATGAAAGCGCATAAAAATATCACTTTCATGCGCACAAGGTGATAATTTTTATTGGCATGCTTGTCAAGAGTCACATCACAGAGGCCCGACAACAATTTTGTCATATAAAGCTAATTTTTGGCAAGCACACCTTCGATCAATAATCATGCATGCAATATGTTTAGAAATTCACATCAGCCACAGCCGCAATCAACCCCGCGATTCTTCAGGTTCTCTGCCACAACACAAATATTTCCAAGATCGAAAATTCAAAATATTTGCCTTAGTTGTTTCAAACTGAGTGTTAGCTTGCACGCATTCATACTGGCATTAACTTTCATAAGTACGTAAATTGATCAACAACCCGTCATTTGAATACATCATTCGTGTGAACATATTTTTCCACGCATTTATGAATAAATTCACGTGTCGCAAGTTTTTAAAATGAATTTGAAATGCACGAGTGATGGCACAGATTCACAGGATTATTTGTCATTGTGAAAATTTTTGTTCACTAGTACAGTGGTTTTGTGTACTTATTATTTTATTTATTGGCTATATATGAACTATATTCCCTCTAGATTCCTTCCAGGACATTTATACATGCTTCATCGACGCCCTGATTCCACAGTGTCGGCATGACTGATGATGCTTCGACTTCATCAAACGTCTTATCCTAATCAATGAAGGCTATGTATAGTGGTTGGTTGTATTCCGAGCATTTTTCTATTACCTGATTGATAGTATGAATGTGGTCGATTGTTGAGTAACCTGTTAAAAATCCTGCTTGTTCCTCTGGTTGATTGAATTTTAGCGTTTTCTTAACTCTGTCAGCAATTACCTTTGTTAATATTTTGTATACTATGAAGAGCAAGCTGATGGGCCCGTCATTCTTCAAGTCCTTGTCATCTCTTTTCTTATGTATTAAGGTGATGTTAGCATTATGTCAAGACTCTGGTACTCTTCCCGTCCGGAAACACCTCGTAAACAGGGTGGCTAGTTTCTCTAACACAATCTGTCCTCCATCGTTCAGCAGATCTCATGTTACCTGATCCTCACCTTCAGCTTTCCCTCTTTGCGTGCTCTCCAAGGCTTTTCTGACTTCTTCTATTATTACTGGTGGGTGTCATCTGAGTTACTGCTGGTTCTTTTATTAAGGTCACGCTTTTCCCTGCTATTATACAAATTTCTAAAGTCCTCTGCTATTTAGTTATTCTCTCCACATTGGTATTTATTTTGCCTTCCTTGTCCTTTAGTTCATACCTTCAATTTTTGCTTATCTCAAGCTTCCTCTTTATTTCTTCGACGCTTCCTCCTTTTTTCATAGTTTGTTCAATTCTCTGTAATACCTTCTTACATCGGATACCCTACGCTTACTAATCAACTTCGTAAACTCTGCCAGTTCTATGTTGTACTTGAGAGTTTCATGCTTTGACGCTTCTTAATGAGATTGTTGGTTTCTAGAGAAAACTTGCCAGTGTCATGTCTAACTACCGTGCCTTCAACTTCCACTGCGCATTCCGTAACGATATTCATCAGATTATCATTCATTGTATCTACGCTAACGTTGGCTTTCTCAACAAGAGTGGAGTACCTCTTCTGAAGCAAGACTCCGAATTCCTGTACTTTCTCTCTCAGCGCTAGCTCATTAACTTTTGCGTATCGCTTTCTGTCGTTCCTTCTTCAAGTCTGCTACCATAGCGCTTCATAAAGAAAGCAACAGAATACCAATAAAGAAGGGTTTAAAGCAGGGGGATACAATCTCCCTAATGATATTTACCGCGTGTTTACAGGTTTTCAGAGGCCTAGATTGGGAACAGGTAGGGGTAAGAGTTAATGGAGAGTACCTTAGTAACCTACGCTTCGCCAATGACATTTCATTGCTGAGTAACTCAGGGGACAATATGAAAGTCATGATTACGGAGTTAGACAAGGAGGGCAAATAAAGGTAGTTCTTAAAATTATCTACACAAAACGAAAGTAAACTACAACAACCTCGGAAGAGAGCGCTTTGAGATAAGTAGTAGTGCACTTCAAGTTGTAAAAGACTATGCCTACTTAGGGCAAGTAATAACCGCGGAGCCGTACCACGATTTTGAAGTCACTAGAAGAATAAGAATTGGGTGGAGCACATTTGGCAAGCACTCTCAATTTATGAAAGGTAGAATGGCACTATCCCTTAAGAGGAAGGTGTATAACAGGTGTATCTTGCCGGTACTTAGCAATGGTGCAGAAACCTGGGGACTTACAAAGAGGGTTAAGCCTAAATTTAGAGACGCAGAGAGCAATGGAAAAAAAATGGTCGGTGTAACTTTAAGAGACAAGAAAAGAGCAGAGTAGATTAGGGAATAAACGGGGGCTAAGGATATCATAGTTGAAATCAAGAAGAAGAAATGGACATAGGCCGGGCATGTAGCGCGCAGACAGGATAACTGCTGCTCATTAGGGGAAACTAACTGGGTTTCCAGAGAAGGCTAGCGGGTTAGGGGGAGACAGAAGGTTAAGTGTTCAGATGAGATTAAGATGTTTGCGGGTGTAAATAGGCAGCAGCAAGCACAGGGCCGATTTAAGTGGTGTAACATGGGAGAAGCCTTTGTCCTGAAGTTGACGTGGTCAGGCTGATGATGATGATGATGATGATGATGGACTATATATCATTTTAACATCTATGTGTGTCTCAGTATGATATATCAGAGTATTATTTTACTTCTTCATAGACTTATATAGTTTTCTTGTATTTTGTTTGCGTATGTGTGCGCTTTTTTCCCCTGCACATATGTCAACCGTTGTGCTCAAATTAGTTTTTGATACGTTGTCTGCTCACTGTCTAGCCAACCAATAAGCCGTGCTTGCTAATAAGTGTACATATAAATTAATAAAACGCCAGTCATTATTTAAGCACTGAATGTAACGTGCACGCCACGCACGCTAAAGATCGCCTAATTGATATTCAAAATAAACTTACCCTATCTAGATAGAAAACAGGGCCAGAGCTACAGCTATTATCGCATTCATAGAATACGACCGTGGTCCACAAACACATATATATCCACACATAGGGATGGGCCAGTCGTCTATGCGACCAAAAACAACGTAGCGATTGTTTGGCTTCACTGTAGAACATTGTCATCACACGGTGAAGCAATAATGCTTTGCGGTAAAGCATGTTTGTTGTCGAGAGCGGCACTCACTGATGTGTGCAACTTTTGAGAGCTTTTTGCTTAACTTGTAAGAGCTCCGCCCACTAAGTTTAAACAATGCGATTGAATGCGGACAGAAAGGAACACGCACATACACCAACACAGGGTGAACATCCTTGGCGCATGATCATTGATCAAGGCTGTAGCTGTAGAAAATGTAGCTATATATATGTAACGGAAGGTATTAAACCCCTAAAGTTGCTCATAGCAAGTAGACTAATAAGGAATAACACCTCTTGCGCCTCAAAATAACATCTCCATGCGATTTTACAGGCATGAATGCACACACAAACGCACGGATTGTAAAATGACGATTCCGGGCTAAGTAACGCACATGTTTTCCTTTCCACCGTTTTCAACTGTGGTCAAAACGGCACAATTTTTACTAGAACGAGTAGATCAGAGCCAACATTATCTCTATAGACCAAATTCATGATGACATGACGTGGCTATTTCAAGCTATCACGCATACAAGTATGAAAAACAAACTAGCCTGCCAGCACGCTTCAGCTCACATGCTTTGCGTACAGTGCGTAGATCGATGTACTACCTCAATTGTCAGACATTCAGAACCACTTCTCGTCTGACAATCTATGTCGTGCAGTACTATTGTCAAGTGTGTTTATGATGGCAGGCCGTTCGGCTCTCAGCTATTTATAAAAAAAACTCTTGAATTAAGTAGACTTGTGCCCGGAAAACACAGTTCAGTCGATCACACGTACACTCGCAGTAGTTCACGGCCCCTAATAATCTAACTGTCCGTGGAACGAGCTTAATCGCGGAGGCTCGCGTTGGGAGCACAGTAATAAAATTGTGTTAGCAACCTCTAGTATGTGTCGTACACCAAATTGTCTAAAACAATCTAGAAGTTTCTCAAATATTCTGGCGCATCCTGCGCCGATTAATTTTCATGGTACCAACATGATCATATAAAAAAAGAAGTGAGCGAGCGTGGAATAACACTGCTATGTTGTATAAGACCAAATCTGCTTCAACGACTCACTCGTAACTTTCCTAAACTCACCGGAAAAATCAACCGTAAAATTTAAGTCATACAATAAACTCGGCTGTTATAACTAATACAGTTGCGATGGTCACGTTGATTTCACAACCACATGCTGTTAATTATCGCCTGTACGTATTCCATGCACGACTTGTTTCATTTGCAATACAAGTGTCTCTTGCAACAGTATCCATGTCCGGGTGCAAAGTGTATCTTAACCCAAGACTAACTAAGCAGTTTATGTAGCTGCAACAATTACAAAAAACTTGGTTTCCTGGATCATCAACTGCAATTGCTTTTGTTGTGCAGTGACGATAAACATGTATGTGCACAGTACACGTTATAAGGGATATGTGACCATACTTGAAGTCATCTGCAGTAACTAAAAAGCACTAACCATGCAGTTCTTTACAAATGTTATTCTTTCAGAAAGCTACATTCAAAGATTTTACCAGGTAATTGCCTAGCATTTGAAGAACATTTCTTTTCTGTCCAGCTTTGGAATTGCTGGCATATGCTTTTATAACGTTTTGGCGAAGTGGCATACTTTTTTTGTTACATACGAAATGTAATAGCCTCTGAAAGAAATGACTTACACAGTTTTTATGAAGCACTTGTTTGGAATGTACTTGGTGGCGCATGCACAATGCCTGCAGGTGTAGTAGGGCAAACTACTTTTTTCAAAGGAAATAACAGAGCTGTCGACAAAATAAAGAAAGGGCAATGAACACACATCCTTTGTCTGGAACTTTGACCCCACCTTTTCTTTATATAGTGCACATCAATGTCGTCCTCATAAATTCTTGGCTAAATCAAGACTATGCAATCGCAGCCTAATCGTTGAGACACTTGATTATTGTGACCTAGCAAACATTGTCCTAACTTGACGCAACACGTTTACTCTATATGAGTCATTAGATTTCTTGGCATAGACACAAGCTGAATATTGACCGGTATGTAAGTCATGACAAATGGAAATAACTACATTAAGGACAACATAGGTGGAACATTGGTTGTAACCTTGATTTTTGTTTTATCTTTTTTCATCAAGGGCATCATTGATTCCAATATAGTGCGAACTACTCGGAGTTTTCGGGCATCACCTCTTGTCCTTATAGCAAAGCAAGACGGGATGACGCGCGTGTGTGTTGATTATCGATGTCTCAATGTCATCACTGAGGACATTGTGTACCCTTTCTCAAGAATTGAAGATGCGCTGCAGGCACTCACCGGAAACAAGTACTTTTTTGTTATAGACTTGGTGTGTGAATTTTATCAGATCGCCATGCATCAAGATGACCTACAGAAGACTGCCTTAGTCGCACCGTGGGGTCTTTAAGAATTCACCCGGATCTCATCATCATCATCATCATCATCATCATCATCATCATCATCATCATCAGCCTGACTACGTCCACTGCAAGACGAAGGCCTCTCCCATGTTTCGCCAGTTAACCCGGTCCTGTGCTTGCTGCTGCCAATTTATACTCGCAAATTACTTGATCTCGTCTGCCCACCTAGCCTTCTGTCTCCCCCTAACTCGCTTGCCTTCTCTTAGAATCCAGTTATTTACCCTTAATGATCAGCGGTTATCCTGTCTACGCGCTACATGCCCGGCCCATGTCCATTTTCTCTTCTTGATTTCAACTATGATATCCTTAACCCTCGTTTGTTTCCTAATCCACCCTGCTCTCTTCTTGTATCTTAAGGTTACACCTACCATTATCCTTTCTATTGCTCCCTGCGTCATCCTCAATTTAAGGTGAACCCTCTGTGTAAGTGTCCAGGTTTTTGCTTCATAACTATGTACCGGCAAGATACAGCTGTTATATACCTTCCTCTTGAGGCATAGTGGCAATCCACCTGTCATAACCTGAGAGAGCTTGCAAAATGTGCCCCACCCCATTCCTATTCATCTAGTTACTTCAATCTCGTGTTTAGGCTCTGCAGTTATTACCTGTACTAAGTAGACATAATCTTTTACAACTTGAAGTGCACTATTATCTATCTCGAAGCGTTGCTCTCTTCTGAGGTTGTGGTATATTACTTTCGTTTTCTGCAGAAGACTTTAAGACCCATCTTTCTGCTGTCCTTGTCTAACTTTGTAATCATGAGTTGCAATTCATCCCCTGAGTTACTCAGCAACGTAAAGTAATCGGCGAAGGGCAGGATACTAAGGTACTCTCCAATAACTATAATCCCTAACTGGTCCCATTCTGGGTTTCTGAAAACCTCCTGTAAACACGCGGTAAATAGCATTGGGGATAGTGTGTCCCCCTGCCTTACACCCTTCTTGATCCGGATGTCATTTAGCCCTAAAGGTGCCCCATTCACAAGTCAGCGAGCCGTGGATACGATCATTGACGGTATTAAATACGACAATGTCCTTGAGTATAGGGATAACTGCGTAGCCTTCAGCCGCACATTTGAAGAACGCGTTCCGCCCCTTCAGAACCTTTATTCAAGGTTCGAAATGGCAGCATTTAAGTTCAAGCCACAGAAGTGTTTCCTTTTTTCTACTACCATCAACCACCTTCAGCACGTTGTCACAAAAGACGGTGTATCTCCTAATCCATCGAAACTGGCAGCGGTTCAGGCTTTCCGGCCTCCTCGTTATGTACAGGAACTACGATCATTCATCGGACTCCCATCGTACTTCAGGAAGTTTATCCCGAGTTACAGCGTTATCGCAGCACCTCTTCGATCACGCCCAAATAAAATCGCTACATTTTTTTGGGAAGAAGATCAGGAAGTGGTATTTCCGACATTAAAGCGCGCGCTGTGCCAGCCGCCTGTCTTTAAGCTATTCTCCGAAAAAAACCAGAATTTGGTGTTCAGGTACGCACAGATACATCTCGGCTCAGCTTTGGAGGTCTATCGGTGCAAGAGGATCAAGAACGAGGTTATTGTCTAGTTCTACACTTGAGTCAATCTCTCAAAGGTGCGGAGTTTATTTATTCTTCGACAGAACTGGAGGCTTTTGCAATAAATTGGGCAATAGAAGAGCTACGTTCATACCTGATTGGCCGAAAATTTGAAGTTGTCAGCGACCACCATGCACTGTGTTAGGTCTTGCGCTACAAGAAAGGCAACCAACTCCTTCTTCGTTGGTCACTGATTCTGCAGAAATTTGACTTTAATGTCATCTATAAATCAGGAATTCGACAGAGAGCACCAGATATTCTTTCCAGGATTCCTCCCATTGTTTATGATGCAGCACCAATTCTTGCAGTATCATATCTATCCCTGCAATTCAGTGACAACTTGGGTGGGGAGCAGCGTCAGAATGCATTTTGCGCTAAAGTCCTCGACATGCTTAGGGGTGCGCTGGGCACAAAAAAACAACTGAAACGCGTGCGAAAGAAGTTTATCACACATAACGACGTGTTGTACAAAAGAGACCAAGGCCCAGTCAGCAGTCGAGTTCTCCTCGGCCTTCCTGCACAACGACAAGCTGAGGCACTCCCGTGAAATGCATGAAGTACGATACGGTGGCCACATGGGCATCAGGCGAAAATGCGATGCCCTTAGGTCTAAGTATTTCTGGCCGAAGCCCTATGCAGATGGTAAGTGCGTCACTGTGACCTTTGTCAGAGAATGGAAGATGTCGACATTGGTGCCTTATGGTCTATTACAGCCAATAGAAGTCCACAGCTTATTTCATATAGTTAGGTTGGACATATTAGGGCCATTAAAAATTTCAGGAGGTTACAGGTACATCATTGTAGCCATCAATTACCTCACAAAGTTCGTGGAGGCAAAACCCCTCCGGAACATAGAGGCCGCAACCTTCCAAAAGTTTTTCAAATGACAGATCATCTTGAAGCACAGATGCCCAGCCAAAATCATCACAGACCGCGGTACTCAAATGATGGCGCACTCAATTGAAGCATACTTCAAACAACGGGGCAACAGACATGATGCCACTAGCGCTTATCACCCCGCAGCAAATGGCTTGTGCGAAAGAGCCAATAAGGCAATCAAACAGATGATTTCCATGACTACCGCCTGGAGAGAGAAATGGGCTGATGTGCTCTCTTTTATTGTATTGTGTTACAACACCAGGTACCAAGACATGGTTGGCCGAACTCCCTTCTTTTTGGTCTATGGTAGGGACCCAGTGCTACAATTAGATGTTGTATACAGCCACCGAGAGCTTGAAGAGCTCAAAGAAGATTCAAACTATTTCACGGTAGGGCGTGAACGACTACAAAAAGCCAGAGAGCTCGCAGCCACGCACATTTAACTAGCTCAAGAAAAAAAGAAGCGGCACTTTGACAAGCACCACAAGGACGTTGTGTTTGAAAGAGGACAACTGGTGCTCCTCAAGGCTCCAACGTCTGGTGTGAAAACAACTACATCGCACACCGGACCTCACAAGATAGTGAACCAACTGTATGCGGTGAACTACGAGATCGAACTTGTGGACAACATGGGAAGTGACATTGTGCATGTTGAAAAATTCGGACCATATCTGAGCCCCATCGCTCACACGGAGCAACCCAATGCTTCGGAATAAAGTGTACATAGGTGCCGCGCTGCGTAAATAGTTGTTGGTGCTTGCATATAGTTTTGCGTGCCTGAAAGTGGATAGATAATGTTTTGTTGACTTTTGTGAATAATTACAGAGATGTCTGTTTAAGTTTGTTTAGTTACGTCTGTCTTAGTGTTTTGTGTATGAAGTCGGGACGACTAGTTTCTTAACCCGGGCATGTGACGAGTATTAGCAGACGACGCTCGGTGCGTGACTCGCGCCTTTGCGCGAGAAAACGAAGTAGATCGGCGCCGAGCTAGCGGGTGCTCATGGAACGTGAAAGAAAAAAAAACCTGGCAGTCCCTTCCTTATCTTGAAATTTTACCAGCAAGCTTGAAGGTGTTTAGTGAAAATCACTTAGGATCGTTTTCATTGATTGATATGTGGAGTTTAAGGTCCCAAAATCTAGGATTGTTTTCAGAAAATTCAACCGGACAGATTCGTGTACAGAATCGCTCAACAAGGCGGCATTTTTAACCATAAAAAACCGAGAGAAATTCGCACATTTAAAGCTAATGTATCAACTATTGCCAAGTCATCTAAACATAGACAGGTCCCACTACATAGGGTGTCACGTGTAAATATCGCTAAAACGTCGACGCGGATTACCGAGCGCTGAGGGACAAAAAAGAAGAGTGCGGTGGCACGGTGGCACTGAAATTAGTATGGGTCCCCGGTCATTGCGGCTTAGAAGTAAATGAAATCGCCGACTCTCTAGCACGAACAGCATTGGAAGGGCCAGTACTATCAGTCCTTCCCGAAGTGGCCACTATAACGGCGACAAGATACAGAAAGCTTGCGCTCAGTGCAGACGCTATGGAAGCAATATTGTCAACACCAGAATTTACTCACTTAAGATTTCCATGGAAAAGTCATTGGTGTCCTACAAAACAGTTGGAAACCATAATAACCAGATTTCGATGTCGTGTCCCCCCGTTAAATTTCTATTCACATAGGGCTGGTCTGGCGATATCACCACTATGCAACTTTTGTTCAGAATTGGAAACAATAGAGCACTATTTTTTATCATGTCGCCGATACAAATTGCTCAGGAAAACATTCTTAGCCCTCCCATTCGCTAGCCTGGGGTTGAATTTCCCTATAGAAAACATACTTTCCTTCGGTGCTTACGATCTGGGCTTCAGCCACGAGAACGTTTTCTACGCAGTTTGCAAGTACCTGAATGAAAGTAAAAGAATTAAGCTTTTAATTGCGTGATTATTAATCATGAAAAAAAATAATTCCAACGAACACAAGAGCATTGTTTAACTATCCTGATTCTTATTCAAGGTAATGAATAGTTGTCTTATCTGAACGAGTGACAAGCAACTATTGCACTCCATTCATTCTGACTAGGGTGTCTTTACTTTTTTCATTCTTTTTTTTTCTGGTGGGTGGTTTCGATATTAAAAAAAAAACTTACTTAATTAAGTCATCGATTCTTGACCAATCCCCCTGAGTGGGTACGAGCCATGTCTGTGGATTCATCATCATCATCACGGTGGCACGAGGCGTGCTCGCAGTGTTCGGGCCAGTGCATGCAATTCTGAGCTCGGACGAGTGAGACGTTCTGTTGGGCAAAACACGTGCGTGTGCACGGAGGACCATTGAGCTAGGTGAGGTCCAGGGTGGCCGAGGTTGCAGGTGTCAGAGAGCTGCTGGCTGAATCGAGGATCGATGAGTGGTGCCGAGCCGTACCGAGCGACGCGTCAGACTCGGACGTGAGCCGCGAGCTCAGGAGCTGTGCACCCGAAGGCACCTGGCGGTGCCCTGGCCAAGGTGAGGAACGCCGGTGACTGAGCTGCCGCACCGCAGCTGTGGCGAGCAGCATTCCAGCACGGCACACACGGTGCTGTGCTTGCCAGAACCCGCACGTGAAACCGCTACGCCCGGGCGGTGATCAAGAGCTCAGAAACGAGGTCCGAGGTCGTGCTGGTCCAGGCATCTCCTAGACGACGCCACCACTGCTCGAGAGTCGTGAGACCACGGGACTCTTCTGGCGGCATCTAACGAACTAGATGTGACCCCTCAAGTTCTTGAAATATTGCATAGAGAAGATCGCATCTTGCAGAGCTGTTTTTCGGCGATCGGAAAGACGATGGCTAAGCGATTAGCAAACATAGAATAGGTTTTGTTTAAGGGAATATTTCACCGACACTAAAGATCGCTAACGAGGAAGGAAGTTGACCAACCGGTTGTTATGCGAAGATTCCGCCAGTTTGTCCTTAGGATGGCGCATGAGAGAGTTATGGCAGGTCACCAAGGTATTAAACAAGGATCTGATAGGATTCTAGAATAATTATATCGGCCGGGCGTGCAGGCTGGGTGACACGATTTGTGCGCTCTTGTGACATCTGCCAGCGCACTTTGCCAAAGCATTTAGTCGGATGTGTCCCCCTCGGAAAAATTCCAGTGATTAACAAGCCCTTCCAACGTGTGGCGATTGACATAATCAGTCCGCTATCACCGACATCGCCCAAACGAAACCTTGTCATTCTAACAATGGTCGACTGCGCAACGCGATATCCTGAGGCTGTTGCATTACCAAACATAGAAACGGAGACGATAGCAGAAGCGTTGGTGGAAATGTTCTCGCGCGTTGGAATACCACGAGAAATTGTGAGCGACCGCGGAAGGTCATTCACATCACGCTTAACGCAGGAAGTGAGCAGACTACTGTCTTTCCGACAGTTGCCAACTGCCCTATTCCACCCAAGGCAATTGGTCTTGTGGAGCGCTTTAATGGTACATTAAAGCAATTGATACGACTCATGTGCCACGAAAATCCAAAGAACTGAGACAGATACTTGGGACTTTTATTATTTGCATGCAGAGAGGTGCTTCAGTCAAGTATCGGTTTTTCACCGTTCGACCTCCTGTATGGCCGATAGATTACAGGCCCAATGTCCATACTGAAGGAATAATGGACGCGGAAAACCTTGGATCCCCAAACGAAGACTACATACGGCTACGTCATGGAGCTTTGCAATTGTTTGTATGAGACGTTTCAAATTGCGCACAAAGAGCTGCAGAAAGCCAAGCTGACACAAAAGAAATACCACGATCGCAAAGCGAAGCCTTGTCAGCTCTGCGTTGGAGACAAGGTATTACTATTACTACCTTCCGGCACCAACAAACTGATTCTCACTTGGAAAGGCCCCTTCACTGTACTAGAGAAGCGGAGCCAGATCGACTATGTCACTGATCTAGGAACTCGAACCAGTTTGTTTCACATCAACCTCCTTTAGAAGTACGAGGAGAGACCACCTTCGATAGATACGGTGGACCGTGCGGCTGTCATGGTACAAACGGAACAACCGGAAGAAGAAGCGGAACTACCGTTCACCAGAATGAGACCTATCATAATGTTAAGGTCGCTGTCATTTTGGATGTGAACCAGAAGGCAGAGATAGAAAAGGTTCTCTCAGACTTTCCGGGAAAGACTAACTTAGTAGAGTGCAACATCACGACAAAATCTACTGTGCTGGTGAACGTACGCCAATACCCGATAACCTTTGCTGTCTAACAGGCGGTAGAGAAACAAGTACAGCAGATGCTGGCGTAGGGAATTATCGAACCGTCCGACTCACCTTACCAGTCGCCAATCGTCGTAGCGAAAAGGAAAGACGGTAGCATGCACTTATGAATAGATTTCCGACAGTTGAACAGAGTCGTCGAAATGAAGAATGAGCCTAATCAATGAGTAGACGGGATGTTCGTAAACTTAGGAAAGGCTCGCCATTTGTCTAATTTTAATATACAAAGGGGAGCAGGTCTCAATGCACAGACTCGAAACGCATGACAGCCTCCCTGTCTATGCCGGGCCTTTACCAGTTCCACTTTATGCATTTCGGCATCAAAACAGCGCCAGCAGTGTTCATGAGACTCATGAGAAAAGTTGTGGCTGGCAGTTCGCGCGTACATCATTACTTCGATGTTGTTCTTATAGCCTGTGATGCGGGTTCTTGTTGCTGATTTGTTTCTCCTGGTTGAGCCCCGGAGAGTTTTTCTAATAAGGACAAAGCCGTTTGCTTAACAAACAACACCTAAACATTTACTGCAGAACTGAAGCAAAACTCAAACACAAACTGCAAGAAATGAGTAGCTGGCTAAAAGCGGGATTTAGAAGGAAAACAAACATCTAAAGTCCCGAAACTGCCGACGGAAAGTCACAGCTACATGATGCAGTTCTGACGCGGTGATTCGGCGGTGCAGGGAAGAGAGCAAGTTCGATCTCACCAAAACGTTGCTGCTGTAATGGTGGCGACGGCGTGTACCGATGCTCGCTGGCGGCGACGATGGAACGGGACTCGCTCGGTGATGCCTGTGGCGGCCCAGATTCGCCCGATGAGGTGGCTGGTTGCAAGGCTCAGGCCCGTGACCCGAACTGCCGTTGCTGCACCCGCACCGGAATCTGCAGGCCTTGGTCTCGACCGTTGAGGCAGCTCGCCGTCCTTGGAAGGCGTTGTCCGGAGGTCCAGACCGGGTGAAGTCCAGAAGGCTCAGGTCTGCCACCCGACTGCCTGTCTTCAGCTCCCAGCTGTGACCTTCCTCTTGCCTCGTTCACCTCGAACTACTAGCTCTTTTGCCCTTCAGGATTGGCTTCCTCTGGGGCACACTTGTCTCGTCCCGATTGGCCTTTCAAAACTCCGTGGTGATCAGCCATTGGCCCTTGTTTGCTTTATGGTCTTGGATGCTTGCGCTCCACGCTCTCACGTGTACCGGTCCTCGGCGTCGTCGTTGTTCAGGCGACCCAGCACGTGCACTCGGTCATCCTTTAATTTCGCGCACTTTTCAATCATTCACAATTACGCGCACCAGTCGCATCACCATCGCATCACAATGGCCCCCTTTCGAAGAAGTTTTTCCCGTTGAAAAACTGTCGTTCGATGCGCACCACACAAGCTATCACAACACACCGATGGCACCACACTGCTTCTTCGTTGACATGTCTCACGTCGAAACACCGAGTCCACAGAACGTAACATTCAACCAACAACAATAAGAAAAGTTTTTGGCAGCAACTAAGAACAGTACAAATACAGTCATTAACTCCAGTAACAGTCCACCACACAAGCATAACCTTGTAATAATAACACACAGAACATATTCACTGCAACCTACTCATGTAGTCGGCTCCAACATTCTCGGATCCCTTTATATGTTCTACGTGAAAGTTGTACTCTTGCAGTACTAAACTCCACCGCAGAACTCTGCTGTTGAGGTGTTTTGCTCGAGATAAGTACTGCAACGGTTGGTGATCTGTTTGAACCGTGAAATATGTCCCATATAAGAATATGTGGAACTTTTCCACTGCCCACACCAACGCGAGACACTCCCGCTCGATTGTTGAGTAGTTCTGTTCTCGAGGCAGTAGCTGACGACTGGCGTATTTTACCGGGTATAAAACACCGTCGTGCTCTTGCATAAGGACTGCACCGATGCAAGAATCGGAGGCGTCACTGCGGAGTACAAATCCACGTTTGAGATCCGGAGCCTTTAAAATAGGTCCAGACGCCAGAGCTTGCTTTAGTGTTTCGAAAGCTGTCTGCCCTTCAATATTCCAATTGATCTTGTTACTCTCCCTTTTCTTTGTCATCTCTGTCAGAGGCAGTGCCTTCTCAGCGTAGTGAGGGATTAGATCACGATAATATCCTGCCAAGCCAAGAAACGAACGTAGTTGTTTCTTCGTAGTGGGTAATGGGGCTTTGGCGATTTTTATGATCGTGTCCTCTACCGGCTGAATTGTTCCATCTCCCAGTCGATGACCCAGGAACACAATCGACGTCATTCCAATCTCCGATTTCTGGGGCTTAATTTTGAGTCCTGCTTCTCGAATCCTATTCATCAGTTCACTCAGAGTCTGCATGTGTTCCTCCCAGGTTGTCGTAGCGACGAGAACATCATCGATATAATGAACGACGTTCGGGATGCCCTGAAGGAGACGTCTCATTAGCCGGGTAAACACTGCGGACGCTGTTTTGATACCGAATGGCATATAGAGGAAATGGTAGTGTCCCGATTGGGTGGAGAATGCCGTTTTTAGCCGGGATTCTTTGTCCAAGGGCACCTGCCAGTATCCTTTCGTAAGGTCAAACTTGGAGAAGAATTTTCTAGTGCCGATCTCTGTAAACAATACATCCGTTCTCGGAATTGGTTCTGCGTCGGAGACCAACACATCATTGATGCGACGGAAGTCGATGCAAGTACGGTAACTCTTATCGGGCTTCTTCACCAGCACCAATGGTGAGTTGTAAGGTGAGTCGGACCTTTCAATCACTCCGAGTCGCAGCATTTCTCCGACTTCTTTCTCAACTACCTCTTTCATTGCGAATGGTAACGGATATTGTGGAGTGTTGATAGGCTCGGACGTTGTCAGTTTAAGACGACACTCTAACAAGTTTGTCTTGCCGGGGACTTCGGAAAAGACGTCTTTATGGGTGGCTAGGAGCTCGTCAATTTCTTCCCTTTGTCTATTCCTGAGGTTAGGACCAAGCTTGATAGCTTCAGTACCAAAGCCCTCAGTAGCTTTAAAGGTAGGCACTGGCGTGTCTGTCTCTTCCTCTTCCACTACAATGAAAGATGCGGACTGGGGTGATATTTCTGGAGGACGCTCTTCGTAGCGTTTTAACATGTTTATATGGAACAGCTTGGTATTATGTCCCATATCCAGCCAGTAGTCAGAGTCACCCTTCTTTCCTGTGACCCTGAAAGGTCCTTTCCAATGCATCATAAGCTTGTTTTCCGTCGTGGGAAGTAGTACGAGGGCGCGGTCTCCAACCTTTAGCCGACGCATCCGACTTCCCCGGTCATAGTATTTCTTCTGCGTTGTTTTAGCTCGTGACAGGTTTTCTTGTGCCAACTGCAATGTTTTTTCTAGGCGATCTCTGAGATCCAGGACATACCCATATGTTGTCTTCACTTCCTCGCTTTGATTGTCTCCGGTCCATAATTCTTTAAGTAGACTGAGAGGTCCTCGAACATTTCTACCGTAGATCAGCTCAAAAGGCGAAAATCCCAAGCTGGCTTGCGGGACTTCCCGGTACGCAAACAGGAGTGGGGCTAATAGTCGGTCCCATGTCTTGGGTTCCTCTTGGCACAATTTACGCAACATTTGCTTTAGTGTGCCATTAAATCTCTCCACTAAGCCATTACACATGGGATGATAGGGTGTGGAGCTGAGATGCTTGATCGCCAACAAGTCATTGACCTCTCTCATTAGCTCCGATGTAAAGCATGATGCCTGATCACAAAGTACCTCACGCGGGAACCCGATTCGAGAAAACATCTCTACCAGTGCCTCGGCTACTGTGGCTGAATCGATGGATGGCAGGGCTATTGCATCTGGGTATCTAGTAGCGAAGTCCACTAGTGTTAGTATATATCGATTACCCATGTGTGATATTGGCTTTAAAGGCCCGATAATGTCCACTGCCACTCTTTCGAATGGGGTGTCTATCAAAGGCATTCGACCTAGTGGTGCCTTACCAACTCTGCTCTTGGGGTAGGTTCGTTGGCATGCGTCACAAGAGCGCACGTATCTCCTCACTGCCTCTTGAACTCCTGGCCAGTAAAATGATTGCAGAACACGATCAATCGTTCTTTTTATTCCTTGATGCCCCGACATCAGGGTTTCGTGCGCCAAAGTAAGCACTTGGCTGCGCAATCTTTGGGGCACTACTACTTGTTGAATCACCTTACCAGATGGTAGGTGATAATAGCGGTATAGCAGCCCCTTTTCTATCTCGAACGAATAGGACTTTGATCCTCCCTGTAGCCCTTGACCTACTTTACTCCTGCAAGAATCTAGGGTCTTGTCCTGTTTTTGAGCGGCACTAAGATCCTTTCGGGTCGTCTTCAAGGTGGGTACATCGATTTCAGATGAGATCGACCGTTGCTCTCGGATTTTGATACCAACCACTGAAGACTTCAGGGTACCATCCTCTCTATCTGCTCCTTTTCCACTCGCTATATAGTTGGGGTAGGTTTTTACCGGAATCCTTTCCTCCCACTTGGTATCGGGGTCATGGACTTCACGTGAACCTGGTACATTTCCGACGATAAGGTCGTAGAGTGGGTTTGTCATGCATTTGACAATAGATGTACCAGAAAAATAAGGTGAATGAATTTCCACCTCCGCCTCAGGAACGATGATGCTACTGCCATCGGCTAAGAATAGCGTAGCGGTAGTACCTATGAGGGCTTCATCGGGTACCAGAGAACGACGCACCACCAGTGTATTGCTACCCGTATCCCGCAACACTGAGACGGTTCGGCCAAAGATTCGGCCCTGTAACACGGGCGTTTTGTGTGTGGCAAACTTCGGGTGAGTATTCACGGCGCCCGCCATGTCCTCTTCTTTGTCCGGTGAAAGCTTCACTTCCGTTGAGTGCTCCTCTGGCGACAAAAGACATGACGTCTTGTTGGCTGAACCGTTCTTCTTTGAGCAAGTTTTGGAATCATGCCCCGCCTTCTGACAATATCCACAGAAAGGTTGTTTTGACCTTGATCGGCACTCCGATGCCCTGTGACCCATTTTGCCACATACAAAACAACGTACTGCTCCTCTCTCCGAGTAACTACCACTTTTTTCCGTATTGCTTTTAGATTCCACTTTTTCTCGGAAAACTAACAGGTTGACTTGCCTCTGAGCTTCTAAAAAGTTATCTGAGGCCTCGGCCATGTCCTCTAGCTTGTTGAAGTTCTTTTCTCGCAGGAAAAGTGCCAAACGGTGATGACAGTTTCTTAAGAACTGTTCTGT
Organism: Rhipicephalus microplus; assembly: GCF_043290135.1. Taxonomy (NCBI): domain Eukaryota; kingdom Metazoa; phylum Arthropoda; class Arachnida; order Ixodida; family Ixodidae; genus Rhipicephalus; species Rhipicephalus microplus. Next base: position 15,389,271 of record NC_134705.1, on the reverse strand, counting down.
AACTATCAAGTTACGAAGAGCCGAATATTCTTTTCCGGTCCTCGACATTTCGACCCAACGATCGAAAAAACTCAGTAGCCTAGTTGCGTACTGCTTGCCTGTTTCGCCGTCCTGTGGCTTGCTTTGTCGGAACTTTTCCCGATACCCTTCGGCCGTAAAACGGAAACGCTGGAGCAACGCCAACTTGGCTTTATCATAATCGAGTGAATCCTCCGGCGAAAGTCTTCCAAACACCTTTAAGGCTTCTCCGCTCAAACATAAACTTAAAGCTGTGGCCCATTTGTCCCTAGGCCATTCTTGACCGATGGCGACTCTCTCGAACCTTTTTAAATAGGCGTCCAAGTCGTCCCGGCTTTCATTAAATCCCGGTATCAACTTATGAGGATTCACGCTGCATGAAACACTCCTTTCTTGTGCTGAGCCTGGTGCTGAGTCAACAGTTCTTGTCTCTACACGGCTATTCTCAGCTTCGGCAAGTCTAAGACGCAGTTGCAGGTTTTGGTTCTCTAATTCCAGCTGCTCCTTCTTTGCGCGTGTCTCCAGTTCGAGCTGTTTTTCTTTTTCGCGCGTCTCGAGCTCAAGCTGCTCCTTCTTGGCCTGCGTCTCCCGTTCCAACTGTTCCTTTCGAGCTTCTCGTTCCGCAGCCCGTTCCTCTCGTGCTCGTGCCTCCTTCTCCTCGTACCATGCTTTAAAATCCGCCCCATCAATTCCCATGCGATCCGCCAAGGCCATTAGCTCTCGCATATTCGACATGATGTCAACCGCGTCAATAAATGAAGGTGTCAAACCAACGGCTTCGTCCTGTCGCGGACGCCAGTTTGTGATGCGGGTTCTTGTTGCTGATTTGTTTCTCCTGGTTGAGCCCCGGAGAGTTTTTCTAATAAGGACAAAGCCGTTTGCTTAACAAACAACACCTAAACATTTACTGCAGAACTGAAGCAAAACTCAAACACAAACTGCAAGAAATGAGTAGCTGGCTAAAAGCGGGATTTAGAAGGAAAACAAACATCTAAAGTCCCGAAACTGCCGACGGAAAGTCACAGCTACATGATGCAGTTCTGACGCGGTGATTCGGCGGTGCAGGGAAGAGAGCAAGTTCGATCTCACCAAAACGTTGCTGCTGTAATGGTGGCGACGGCGTGTACCGATGCTCGCTGGCGGCGACGATGGAACGGGACTCGCTCGGTGATGCCTGTGGCGGCCCAGATTCGCCCGATGAGGTGGCTGGTTGCAAGGCTCAGGCCCGTGACCCGAACTGCCGTTGCTGCACCCGCACCGGAATCTGCAGGCCTTGGTCTCGACCGTTGAGGCAGCTCGCCGTCCTTGGAAGGCGTTGTCCGGAGGTCCAGACCGGGTGAAGTCCAGAAGGCTCAGGTCTGCCACCCGACTGCCTGTCTTCAGCTCCCAGCTGTGACCTTCCTCTTGCCTCGTTCACCTCGAACTACTAGCTCTTTTGCCCTTCAGGATTGGCTTCCTCTGGGGCACACTTGTCTCGTCCCGATTGGCCTTTCAAAACTCCGTGGTGATCAGCCATTGGCCCTTGTTTGCTTTATGGTCTTGGATGCTTGCGCTCCACGCTCTCACGTGTACCGGTCCTCGGCGTCGTCGTTGTTCAGGCGACCCAGCACGTGCACTCGGTCATCCTTTAATTTCGCGCACTTTTCAATCATTCACAATTACGCGCACCAGTCGCATCACCATCGCATCACATAGCCACAGACAAATGGTAGATGCACCTTGCCACGCCCAAAAGTTTTTTCCGACCAGTAGGGCGTAGACATGTCACATTCGAGCCATCCAAGAGTGAAGTTGGTTCAACGATGGTGAAGCTCTTGGGCCACATCGTGGGACATGAGGTCTTACGGCTGCAGCTTGAAACGCCTGAAAAGATACCAGCTGCAAAAAGACCTCATACAAAGAACGAAGTTCGTTCCTTTTTCGGTCTCACGGGGTACTACCAAGACTTCGTACCCAACTATTCCCACGTGTCTCATCCCTTAACAGAGCTCACTGGGAAGCGAGCTCCGAACAAGGTGATATGGTAACAACGTCACCAGGAGGCATTGGACGAGCTTCAACAATTGCTGTCCACTGGTCCAATCTTGAGGTCTCCTGACTTGAAAATGACATTTGTTCTGCGCACAGACGCATCTTCTACCAGTGTGGGAGCCGTGCTCACGCAGAACTATGACGGTGTTCTCCATCCCGTCGCCTACGCAAGCAGCAAGCTCCTTCTATGGGAGGCACGGTACTCAACCGTAGAGCGAGAAGGGCTTGCGCTCGTGTGGGCTGTTCAAAAGTTCCACATCTATCTCTTCGGCAAGCAGTTTCTACTGCAGAGCGATCACAAGCCGCTGGCCTACACCAACTCGGCCAAGCACACACATAGCCGAATTCCGCGTTGGAGTCAGACACTTATGGAATATGATTTCCTTGTGCAATATATTGTCACGGGGTCGTGACGTGGCCAAACACAGGAGAATTTCTGTTGGGATTTAACTGTTTATTTGGGCGAACCTGTGCCCGGTAAAAGGAAAGTCCAATTACAGCAGTAGTCTTGCACAGATAGCCGTCTCGGACTGATAGCGGCGAACGGAGCATCGGCCTTCGATGAACAACTGACAAGCGGCGAAGCGCGTCGGCATTCACACTCTTGCTGTCGATTGTTCTAGCGTTATCGCTGGCGGTGGCGTAGGTTCCAGAACAATCTGTACCGTTCGCACAGTGGGCGTGATCTTATCGAAATGATCTACTACAGACCGGAACCTTCTCGAAAACTGCAGGCGCGGTTTGCGCTGAGAATCGTGTGGTGTTTTGGAACGATAACAAAAACTTGCGAAATGGAACGTGGCATTGCCCCCCTCTGAAAAAAGGCATCGTCCCGATGCTTTACCTAAAGATGAAGGTACAATAATAATGCAAGAAAGTACAATGAATAATTTATGATACAACAATAATACAAAAAAAACACTGTTTCAGTTTGTTAACGCGCATGAAACGGCTTGAGGCGCGTGACATGTACGACTGCAGGTCGCGATCGGCGTCGTTGAGAGTTCGTGATGCCGTCGGGGACAACCTCGTAATCAAGTGAGCCGAGACGTCGAACCACCCTGTACGGTCCGAAGTACCGTCGCAGAAGCTTTTCACGTAGTCCACGTCGGCGTATCGGCGTCCACACCCAAACACGTTCACCGGGCTGGTATTCGACGAAGCGTCGTCGAAGGTTGTAACGGTGGCTGTCGGTCGTCTGTTGATTCTTGATACGGAGACGCGCAAGTTGTCGGGCTTCTTCGGCGCGTTGAAGGTACTCATTCACATCAAGGTTTTCTTCGTCGGTGACGTTGGGTAACATCGCATCGAGCGTCGTTGCCGGGCTCCTTCCGTAAACCAATTTGTATGGAGATATCTGCGTCGTCTCCTGCACCGCCGTGTTGTATGCGAAGGTCACATACGGAAGAACGGCGTCCCACGTCTTGTGTTCGACATCGACGTACATTGACAGCATGTCGGCGATCGTCTTGTTAAGCCGCTCGGTAAGCCCCGCCGCGGTGGTCTAGTGGCTAAGGTACTCGGCTGCTGACCCGCAGGTCGCGGGTTGAAATCCCAGCAGTGGCGGCTGCATTTCCGAAGGAGGCGGAAATGTCGAGGCCCGTGTGCTCAGATTTGGGTGCACGTTAAAGAACCCAGGTGGTCAAAATTTCCGGAGCCCTCCTCTATGGCGTCTCTCATAATCATATGGTGGTTTTGAGACGTTAAACCCCACAAATCAATCAATCAATCAAGTCGCTCGGTGAGGCCGTTGGTCTGTGGGTGGTACGCTGTCGTCCGGCGGTGGTTTGTTTGGCTGTATGCCAAGATCGCTTGAGCTAAGTCGGCAGTGAATGCCATTCCTCTGTCGGTGATAAGGACCTCCGGGGCGCCGTGACGTAGGACGATATTTTCGACAAAGAACTTAGCTACCTCGGATGCACTGCCTTTTGGCAGGGCTTTTGTCTCGGAGTAGCGGGTGAGGTAGTCGGTAGCTACCACGATCCACTTGTTTCCGAAAGCCGACGTCGGGAACGGCCCCAGTAGGTCAATACCAATCTACTGAAAAGGTCGGCAAGGTGGATCAAATCGCTGCAGAAATCCCGCTGGCCTTGTCCGCGGGGTCTTGCGTCGCTGACAGTCCCGGCATGTCCTCACATAACGAGTGACGTCGGTGGTAAGACGTGGCCACTAGTACCTTTCTTGTATCCTCGCGAGCGTGCGAGAAACACCGAGGTGCCCTGCCGTCGGATCGTCGTGCAGGGCCTGCAGGAGTTCTGGTCGTAGAGCTGAAGGCACCAAAAGGAGGTACTTAGCTCGAAGCGGTGAAAAGTTTTTATTTGTAGAAGACCGTTTCGTAGAAAGAACGACGCAAGTGCGCGCTTGAATACCTTCGGGACTTCGGCGGTCCTGCCTTCGAGGTATTTTATTAGGGCCTTATGTTCCGGGTCGGCCCGCTGTCGTTCAGCGAAGTCGTCGGTAGTTATCGTTCCCAAGAAGTACTCGTCATCCGGGTCGTCGGGTAGCGGTTGGTCGACAGGCGCACGAGAGAGACAGTCGGCGTCGGAGTGTTTTTTGCCGGACTTGTAAATGACAGTAATGTCATACTCTTGAAGTCTCAAGCTCCATCGTGCCAGGCGACCTGAAGGGTCCTTCAAGGTGGCTAGCCAACACGAGGCGTGGTGGTCGCTCACAACTTTGAAGGGCCTGCCGTAGAGGTAGGGGCGAAATTTCGACGTAGCCCAGATGTTGGCGAGGCGCTCCTTTTCTGTTATGGAATAATTTGCTTCTGCTTTGGATAGCGATCGGCTGGCGTAACTAATAATCCTTTCAAGTCCATCCGTCCTCTGCACAAGAACGGCACCAAGACCTACGCTGCTTGCGTCAGTATGTATTTCTGTCTCGGCGAATTCGTCGAAATGGGAAAGTAACGGAGGCGTCTGGAGGCGATGTTTAAGCTCCTGGAAAGCGTGTTCCTGTGGCGTTTCCCACTTGAACTCCACGTCGGTCTTGGTAGGTTAGTGAGAGGATCGGCGATGCGGGCGAAGTTTTTCACGAACCACTTATAATAGGCGCAAAGGCCCAGAAATCGGCGCACGGCCTTCTTGACAGTGGGCGGCGGGAAGTCGGTGATTTCGGCTGTTTTCCGTGGATCGGGACGAACTCCAGACTTGCTGATAACGTGTCCCAGAAACAAGAGCTCCTCATACGCAAATCTGCACTTTTCTGGTTTCAGTGTGAGTCCGGACGTCTTGATTGCTTGACGTACAGCTTCAAGGCGCCGAAGATGCTCGTCGAAACTCGAGGAAAACACGACGACGTTGTCCAAGTACACAAGACAAGTCTGCCACTTCAATCCTGCTAGTAGTGTATCCATAACGCGTTGAAAAGTTGCAGGCGCTGAGCAAAGGCCGAAGGGCATCACCTTAAACTCGAAGAGGCCGTCTGGTGTTATAAACGCCGTCTTCTCTCGGTCTCTTTCGTCGACTTCGATTTGCCAATAGCCAGTCTTGAGGTCCATTGACGAAAAGTACTTGGCGTTATGGAGCCGATCAAGTGCGTCGTCTATTTGTGGGAGAGGATACACGTCCGTTCTTGTGATTTTGTTCAGGTGGCGATAATTGATGCAGAAACGCAGGGTCCCATTCTTTTTCTTCACTAACACCACGGCGGATGCCCATGGACTCTTGAATGGTTGGATAATGTCATCCCGCAGCATTTCATCAACTTGTCTCTTCATGGCCTCATGTTCTCGCGCCGAAACCCTCTACGGAGTCTGACAGAGTGGTCTGGTTTTTTCTTCGGTTATGATGCGATGTTTCGTGATTGGGGTCTTCCGAATTTTCGATGACGACTAAAAGCCATCTTCGTATTGCAGGAGCAGGGCCTTTAGCTGTTCTTGCTTATCGTTCGGAAGTCTGGGATTGACGTCGAAAGCTATGGGAGAACTTGGTTCCTCTGAGCAGGTTCCACAGAATCGGCGAGGGTGAAAGCACTGGTGGCTTCGAGAATATCTTCGATGTGTGCGACCGTTGTTCCTTTGTTCACGTGTTTGTACTCATTGCTGAAATTCGTGAGCATAACCGTTGCTTTGCCTCCCCGCAGCTCTGCAATTCCTCTTGCGACACAAATATTTCGGGTGACCAACAGATGCTGACTGCCTTCAACGACGTCTTCCAAGTCAGAAGTCAGGTGATTTAGGAGCGCCGACTGAAATAATGACTTTTGAGCAAGGCGGAATGGTGACTTGTTCTTCCAGCACATTCAAGGCATGGTGTCCTGACGGCGTGCGTGGTGGTAGTGCTTCTTCTGTGGATAATGTTATCGACTTTGTTTTTAGGTTGATGACAGCACCATGGAGGCTTAAGAAGTCCATGCCAAGGATGACATCTCTAGAGCAACGCTGTAGGACTACGAAGTCTGTAGGATAAATACGGCCGTTAATGGTGACCCTCGCTGTGCAGATTCCTGCAGGCGTTACGAGATGACCTCCAGCTGTGCGCATTTCAGGGCCTTTCCAAGCTGTCCTAACTTTCTTTAACTTCGCGGCGAACGACCCACTGATGACAGAATAGTCGGCTCCAGAATCAACGAGAGCGGTCACACTGTAGCCGTCGATAAGAACGTCGAGGTCGCTAGTTCACCGTCTCGCATTACAGTTAGGGCGTGGCGTCGGGTCACGGCTGCGTCGGCATTTATATTCTTGCTGTCGAATGTTGTTGTTGTTGTCGCTGCAGTATAGGTCATGGCCTTGGCCTTCCGCGCCTTGTCTTGTAGAAGCCCGTACTCCGATGGAAGACCTTGCTGTCGGCGGCTTGTTCGCTGCTTTTGGTTGGCGTAGGTGTCTTCTCCGCGACGTGGGCTGGGTTCACGGCTTGATGGGGGCGTCCTGTACATGAACGAAGCAGCACCTCCACCAGATGTCACGGGGTCGTGACGTGGCCGAAGACAGGAGACTTCGTGTTGGGATTTAACTGTTTATTTGGGCGAACCTGTGCCTGGTAAACGGAACGTTCAATTACAGCAGTAGTCTTTCACAGATAGCAGTCTCGGACTGATAGCGCCGAACGGAGCGTCGGCCTTCGATCAACAACTGACAAGCGGCGATGCGCGTCGGCATTTATACTCTTGCTGTCGAATGTTCTAGCGTTATCGTTGGCGGTGGCGTAGGTTCCAGAACAATCTGTACCGTTCGCACAGTGGGCGTGATCTTATCGAAATGATCTACTACAGTCCGGAACCTTCTCGAAAACTGCAGGCACGGTTTGCGCTGAGAATCGTGTGGTGTTTTGGGACGATAACAAAAACTTGCGAAATGAAACGTAGCAATATCAAAGTAAGTGACAATGTCGGAGCTGACTACATGAGCCGAGTGTAGACTTGAAGCGTTGTGAACATGTAGGCTTCAATTTCTTTCTGAACACTCTGTGAACTGCATGTAAAACAACCTGTGAATGCGTGTGAAAAAAATAACTCTTAACATGCGGACACTTTTCCCCTTTCAGGCTGTGAGCATTCTCTATCCTTATGCTTAGAAAATTTGTTGAAGAGAAACAACTTTCTAAAGTGGTGGAGGGGAATAATTGTCACGTGTAAATATTGCAAAAACGTCGACGTGGATCACCGAGCACTGCGGGACAGAAAAGAAGAGCGCGGTGGCACGGTGGCACGAGGCGTGCTCGCAGTGTTCGGCCCAGTGCATACGATTCAGAGCTCGAACGAGCCAGGCGTTCTGCCGGGTGAGACGTGTGCTTGTGCACAGAGGACCACGGAGCCGGGTGAGGTTCAGGGTGGCCGAGGATCCATGTGCTAGGGGGATTGCTGGCTGAATGCACCCGAGGGTACTTCGCGGTGCCCTCGCCAAGGTGAGGAACGCCGGTGACTGAGCTGCAGCACCGCAGCTGTAGCGAGCAGCATTCCAGCACGGTACAGACGGTGCTGTGCAGGCCAAAACCCGCACATTCGGAATTCGCGTGCTGTGCTTCCTCGTCGGTCTGCCCTGCGTCACACAGGTATGCTTCCTTGCCCACACTTCTCAGCTGGCCTAAAGAAAGACTCGAATTTGCTACGCCCAGGCGTTGATCAAGAGCTCGGAAACGAGGTCCGAGTTCGCGCTGCTCCAGGCATCTCCTAGACGACGCCACCGCTGCTCGAGAGTTGTGAGACCACGGGACTACTCTCCCTCATGTATCATGGTGGTCGTCCCGACTGCGCCCACATCAATGACTTTTCATATCCTTTCTTTTGTATATAAACGTTTGAACACGTCTCCTTTTCTGTTTCCTGCGCCGCTGCACAGTAGTGGAAATGCTCGAACCGTCGTAAACATCACATAGGGCTATCCGCAGCTAGAACTACCCGCTATACTGGTCATCATAACCTTGCCCCTTACAAATGGCACACAGATGCTTTCAAGCTCTCCCTCTTCCCACTTGTGATCAGAGAATGGAATAACCTGTTCCTCTCCATTACCAGCAGCACATACTTTGCTACTTTTCAGAACGCGTAGAATATGACTTGTTAGCCTAGCAAACCTAATATGGTGTAACGTTTCTTTGTCGGTTTGCTTCACTCCTCACTCAAGCAAAGTGCGAATATGTTTGCAGTTTTTAAAAAGTGCTCATACGTAATGTTTCTTATTTTTTGTTGCATTTGTTTGATTTTCCCTCTTGACTGTACTAAATCATTCTCCTAGATCGATCACCCGTCACTCTTGGATTAACAGTAGGTATTTATAATAATCGTATCAATTGCTTAGGAAACAACAACTCGCAGATTCATGCTGCCCACTGCGTCACTGACAGACTCGCAGTTCTTTTTCTTAAAAGAACTTCTTCTAGCTACGAAGATATACCAACACAATACTTGCATTCCTTAAACTTCTTTCTTTTGCGTTATTTATTATTTTATAAAAAACAATCACAATATTTTCCAAGGAAACACGGAAAAAGACAAGCATTGCCTTACTGGGCCAGCAGCAGCAGCAGCAGTAGCAGCAGCAGCAAATCACATTATAATCATCAACCCGCCGGTCGCGGCATCGAATCCCGGCTGCGACCACTGCATTCCCGATGAAAGCGTAAATGCTGTATGCCCGTGTTCTCAGATTGGGGTGCACGTTAAAGAGCCCCAGGTGATCGAAATTACCGGAGCCCTCCGCTACGGAAATTTAATCTCATAATCACATGGTGGTTTAGGGACGTTAAAGCCCATATATCAATGAATCAATCAAAGCATTATTCTCATCAACACACACACACAAAACCACAGCTAAGAACAACTTTCAGGGCTCACAATCCGCACGTGGTGAGCGAAAAAAAACAATCAACACAGTACATAACATTTATACAGAACCATAGTATTCCTTTATTTTCATTAGTCCTCTGAAAATAATTAATATTTTATGGTTTTTTGATACGCTTGCTTCCTAACTCCAGATTTCAAGAGATCTACGGTAAAGGTATATTCATAGAAGAGGTTGGGAATTCATACAACAAGGTTTTGTTCCCCGTACTTTGTTCTGCAATATGTTATAAATACAGAACCATTTCTGGATTAGCAGCCTGTCGTTTTCACACTGTACTTACTCTGGAAGGAATATTTGTCAGACTTAAATGACCGCATAATTTTAAAAGATAGTTTGTATGTGTATTGTTTTGGCACCTTTAATGTTTCATTTTGGAATACTATATTTGCGTTAATAATATACGTTCCAAATTTTCTATTGCACGTAGCGCACTGTTTTGAAGCTTTTCAAGTGATCCTCAATTATACTGTGTTGTAGTCCACCAAACTAGACGACAGTACGTTCAACGGGAATGTATAAGTGCGTTGTAGATATGGTGTTTCACGCTTGTTGGTGGTAAATTTTGCAGCCTGTTTAATGCACCTAAGTGCGGGAAATACTACTTTTGAAAGAAACAGTATGTGGTGACCAGGACACGTTGTCGTGGAATATATCTCCCAAGAATTTCGCCGTGCTTGACTGTTGAATATTTACTTTTTGAAACTGTAGCTGCGCACGACAAGCCGTGGTCATTCCTTTTGATTTAGAGAGCAAGTATTATGTTTTGATGATGATTAGTGGAGTTTATTGGCGCAAGGGCCAGATGTGGCCAAAGAGCGCCAGAACGATGATAATGAATTGTACGATGCGCAGTGTAGATAAAACAGATATGATGTGGCTGTAAATGGGCCTAAAAAACAGTCGCTGTAGGTGCGTAAAAATATATATATAGTAAGATTATGGCAATGACAAATGATGTGTGCTATGGAGACATAAAATGGTTTAAAAGTTATATGTATGTGAAATAAAAACTTGGGATGGAGCACCAGTGCCTCGACAGAACCGTTAAAACAAGAGCATGGAGGCCTGGGCTCATTAAAGGCTGCTATCACAGCGGTATCCTCTGAACAGAGGATGCGCTATGAACCTGTTTGGCTAAAAACATTCAATGTTGGGCTAAAAACATTCAATACTACATCCTTTAAAAAGCTTAAAACAGATTTTGCATCGAAAAGCGGCTCTTCGCCGAGGAACATCATCGGATGTAAAGGAAGAGTATAGCGGTACACTCTAAAAAAAAAGGGAGCGAGAATGGAGAAACGGGCTCCGTTCCTCCTTCGGCGCAGCGACTTCCTCCCTTTCGGGCGCTTTACCTGTCGCGCCCTCTCGCGGCAAGGACCAAAGGAGCAACGTTTCTCCTTCAGCGTTCAAGTTACTCCTCAATCACGGGGGTCTTGCTCGCGCGCATGCGCACGCCAAGCCTATAGCCGCCCGCGGCCAGTCGCGAGCGATTGCTTTAACCTAAGATTGTTGTAAGCAACGCAGGAATGACGTTTTCTTTTGTTTTATTAGTATAGAGTAAGAGCCTCTCTTTTTTTTTATCGTCAGGCACTCGCACGATGCTCCGCACACTTCCATGTGTGTCTCGTGTTGTTTCATACTACCAATTTGTCACGAATACAAGGAGCTCTGCTTCCCAAGCAGTCTTGCTTTATCGATTACCTTAGAGTGTAAAAAAAATAATGATTTTTTTCGGTGTCGACATACTTGGTAAGCCCACGCATTTTTAGTTTCGCACGGCACCAACAGCACTCATGAATTCAACGAGGCGCGTAAAAAAGCATCACACTTATTTTTTCAATAGTGTAGGAAACCTGATACCACTCTACAGTCCATGTGTGAAAGTACGATCATAAACAATTGATAGAGTTATACGTGCCACTACCACCATATGGATGTTCTTTGCAGTTTACCCCCATTCGAATACGGCCGCCGTGGCCGGAAGTCGTACCTGCGTCCATCAGCATAGTCACACGACACCCAATAAAGCTATGCTACCCCGGCAGGTGAAAGCACAAAGGGAAACAGGCTGCGAAGTTTCACCGAGCGTCTATTCGCCAGACTAGATTAAAACCATCAGAAACTTTTTAAACATCATCATAACTAAACGTTTGTGAAGAGTGAACCAATGACTTCTGTAGGTTAAACCAAATTCTCAACCGCATTCGTTTTGAATTGCCCATGCCAGCACTGAGAAGTAGGAAGGAATTATGCACGCGAGCAGTATGTCTTTCTCGTCCATGATTCTCCTTTGTCGTGAGAAACTCAACACAAAATGCACTTCTAGTAGCAGCTGTGCACAGCAAGTAAGTACTAACGCTCACTCACCTTTGTGAAAAGAGTATTCCGAATCCAGAGTAATAACCACCACAGCCACAGCGATAACAACAAAATTGTGGCACGCACTATGATTGCAAGTTGACATGCGAGGCGAATCGCGAGAGGCATCTGAAGCAGAAAAGTATGCAGGCACAACATTCTATAAAGTAATAGTAAACTTGCGCACTGCAGCGATAGTTCCTCCACTCAAGTATGAGAGCTCCCGCGACGCCAACAGCCACTGTCATGGCTCACGAAAAAATACCGTCGGATGCGAGGTCATCGCTTATTTATCTCGCAAGACCCGCGTTGTAACGTACGTATACACTGCTAGGACGGTCGTTACCGCATTAAAACATTGTCATTGAAGGGCTAGTGGTGTACTATATCCATGGCTAACGGCCACACTTGTGGTACGCACGTAAAAAGAATATAAGCAAACGTTAAGACGAAACAACTAAACGAGTTCGACGTGAACACAGAACACCTACCACGACGGAGACAAAGTTTGGTCTGCATGCTGCGCCCTCTCCAAGTAAGAAGAAAAAAAAACGTGACCTCCGAAATGGCTAACGCGTGGCAAGTGTTTGCACTCTCAGAGGCTTCAAGAAAAAAAAGTAACTGTGGCAGTGGTCGACAGATGGCGCAGCGTTCGAAGTGCCGTTCGAAGTGCGGAAGAGAAAGCAGAAGATGACGCCAAGTGTAGACAGTGCGAGATCGAGGAGAAAATGAAAAATATGATGGCGGTCCAGAGTGGGCTCATGGAGAAAATCGCAGAGCTGGAGAATGCATTGGCGAAGGAGCGAGAGAAAACGTCAGCCATGGAGGAAAGGCTCCGGGCAGCCGAGAAGGGCCTATCGAAGGTCGTGAAGGGGAACGAAGACGCAGGTGACGGCGGAAGCATTATGGCGACGACCCACCGTGCGGGAGAGATGAGGGAAACAGGCATGACAAAGGCAGATACATTGGCCACAGGGCCCAGCTACCGGGAAGTAGTTTTGAGGGAGGGAGGGAGCAAACCAGCAGCCGTGACTCACGCTAGTCACCTAGTCAGCAGCCAGGTGCAGGTTTCAGAAGGAATGTCTGAACAGGTCATCATCGCCGGTGACTCAAATTTAGTCCGATGCGCAGCGGCAATCAAAGAAAGGGTGAAAGGCGACAAGAGAGTTGCGATAGGGACGTTCCCAGGACAAACGCTGGGGACAGTAATGAGTCAAGCGGGTGAACAACTCGCAGCTAAAGCTAACAATCGCAACCTCGTTGTAATTGCGGGAGGGTTAAATGACGTCCTAAAAAAAGAATCGTCAGGACTAGCGACGACCTTGGCGAAAGGGGTGGATGACATGCGCACCGTGTCCCCCCAGGTGCAAATTGTAGTATGCACAGTACCGGAAGTACCAGTACGCAACATCAACCTGCAAAGAGCGGTAGTCGACGCAAACAAAGAGATATGGCGAATTAGTCGAGAGAAGGGTTTCGAGGTAGTGGATTTAAACAGGGAAGTGCACAGGTGGGGTGGATTCCAAAGAGACAAGATTCATTTCGATAAGAGGCTTGGACACGAGGTGGGCTGGCGACTGGCAGGACGCGCAGTAGCTTTTTTGGGGGGCTCACGGGCCCTTCGGAGTCCGGGGTAGCTCGTAACAGGGAAAACAAACAGGAGGACGCTTTGACAGGTAGAATTGCGAAAAACCAGAAAAAAGGTAAAAGAAAAAGGAAAAAGGCGCGTGTTGCAATTAGTTACATAAACATGCAGGGTGGCAGAAAGAAGGCAAAATGGTTAGAGATTGAGGAGCAGTTAAACAAAGAACATATAGGCGTGTATGCGGTTACAGAAACACACCTTAGAGACTTGGAAGAGCCACCACATATTAAAAATTATGTTTGGGAAGGGTGTAACAGGACCATATCGGAAAGGAAAGGTGGGGGTGTAGGAATGCTAATTCACCGCGGAGCCAAATGGGTTAGAGTGAAACAGACGTGTTCAGAGCACCTCTGGGTTCTGGGCACAGTAGGTGGAAAGGAAACGTGGCTAGGGGTAGCCTACTTGTGGACGGGGAATAACTGCAGAGAAAAGAATCAGGAGATAGTGGATTGCATGAGTGCGGATATTAAGGAATTTGGTAATGGGGCCGAAATCATCCTTCTAGGGGACATGAATGCCCACATACATGACCTTGACGGATATTCAGACACCAATGGGAAGTTATTACTAGATCTTTGCGAGCAACATAGTCTGGAGATAGTTAACACAGGGCCTAAATGTGACGGCCAGATCACATGGGAAGTCGGAAACAAGCAATCAAGTATTGATTATTGTCTCATGACTGAAGGAATTTACCACAAACTGACAGAAATGAGGATAGACGAGGAAGGCATTAACAGCTTGGGTAGTGATCATAAACGAATAACATTACAAATGGGATACGAAACTAAAAATACGAGCATGGAATCAAAGTCTGGCAGCTCGTATTTAAATGACAAACAAATAATAAATATAGCCGCAAGAGTCGAGAAAGAAGTAGGCGAAATACCAGGCAAGGACTGGGAGTATAGGGAGCTGTTACATCTAATGACGAAGGAGATAGGGAAAGAGAAGAAAACCGTTTGCTGGAAAGGAAAAAGGAAGCCAAAAAGTTGGTGGAACAAGGAAATCCGGGAGGCGATCGAGAAGCGACGCGAAGCATCACGGGAGCATAGAAAGGCAAAAAAGGAGAAGCGGCCGCAGGACGAAGTCAAAGAAATATGGGAAATATATTTGGAGAAAAAATCCCTTGTACAGAAATTGGTAGAGGCAAAAATTAAAGGTGAAAGTGAACGCTGGATGACAGAGATACACGAAAAAAAGGAGGCCGCGCCTAGGATTTTTTGGAGCCACATAAAGGCGCTAGGTAGGAAGTCTGTCACAACGCAACAACATATTCTAGATGAAGGAGGAAATCAATTGGAAGGGTACGAAGCGCTAGGTTACATCCAAAAGGTAACAGCCGATTCGTTTCAAAAGAGCGTCCAGGGGATCTCCCCAGTGAGTAAAAGTGTGGCGGAGAAAGCAACAGAGGAAGAGCTAGTACTAGATAATTTCAACTGGAAAAAGGCCGAAGGAAAAATTCCAAAGCGCACTGCCGCGGGTTTAGATGGGATTCCCGTTAGCCTCATTAACGAACTAGGACATAACACTAAAGAAGCATTGTTAAAAGCAGTAGAAAAAAGCTTAAAGGACGGACAAATACCGGACAGTTGGCGACAAAGTAGAATGAACTTAATCTATAAAGGCAAGGGAGAAAAGGACACGATTCGCTCGTATAGACCACTAACCATTACATCGGTACTATACAGGTTGGCGATGCAAGCAGTAAAAATGAAAATAGAAACATGGGCCGAACATAACGATATTTTGGGAGAACTTCAGAACGGATTTCGAGTCGACAGGCGGTTAGACGATAACCTGTTTGTTCTCACTCAGTGTATAGAAATATCTAAAATAGAGAATAGGCCCTTGTACGTGGCTTTTCTAGACATCACTGGGGCATACGACAACGTTAATCAGGAAATTTTGTGGGATATATTGAAAGGAATGGGCATGGGCGACGACTGTATACAGTTTTTGAGGGAGATATACCGAGAAAATACAGTTTGCATAGAGTGGGAAGGAATGCGTAGCAAAGAGAACGTTGAGGTTAGCAGGGGTCTGAGACAGGGATGTCCTTTGTCCCCACTGTTATTCATGCTGTACATGGTGAGTATGGAAAAAGCGCTAGAAGGTAGCAACATTGGTTTTAATCTGTCACACAAACAGGGCGGCATGATGATTGAGCAGAAGCTTCCAGGTTTATTTTATGCGGACGATATCGTCTTATTTGCGGACAGTCGAGATGATATACAGCAGCTGGCGAATATATGCGGAAGGGAAGGTGAAGCTCTTGGACTAGGATTCAGTGTAACGAAGTGTGGTTTGATGGTATTCAATGATCCCTGTGATCAGACGGTGTCCATACAAGGCCAAGAAATACCGAGGGTAAGTGAATACAAGTACCTTGGAGTATGGGTAAATGAGAGTGATAGATACATGGAGGTACAGGAAAAAGCCTCGGCAGCAAAAGGAAAGAGGAATGCGGCAATAATGAAGCACAGAGCGTTGTGGGGATACAATAGGTATGAGGTGCTTCGAGGTCTGTGGAAGGGTGTAATGGTTCCAGGGCTTACTTTTGGGAACTCAGTGGTGTGCATGAGGGCAGAGGTGCAATCGGGAATGGATGTAAATCAAAGGACTGTGGGACGCCTCGCGTTGGGTGCTCACGGGAAGACGACAAACGAGGCTGTAAAGGGCGATATGGGGTGGGCAGGTTTTGAGGCGAGGGAAGCGCAGAGCAAAATAAGGTTCGAAGAAAGGCTAAGAAATATGAAGGAGAGTAGATGGGCAGAGAAGGTGTTCCGTTATTTGTATAGGAAGAGCGTGGACACACAGTGGAGAAAAAGAACTAGAAGACTCACTAGTAAATATACGGCTGGTATTGTGAGCCATATGTCAACAAAGAGCGTTAAGGGAAAAGTCAGGGAGGCGGAGAGGATTTACTGGATGGCAGCTATGGAGAAAAAACCGGCTTTGAGTAACTACCGAAAGGGCAAAAATGAAATAAGGAGGGAGGCATTTTACGATAATTCAAGGGGAAGCGCTTTACTGTTTGAAGCGAGATCGGGTTGCCTTAGAACGCGTAGTTATAAAGCAAGATTCAGTAAAGAAGAAGAACAATGCACATGCTGCGGGAAAGATAAGGAAACGGCGGGACATGTTCTGATTGAATGTGGAGATATCCACCCAGGTGTACGTTTGGGCACGAACCTACAGGAAGCCTTGGGTTTTAGGGACAACAATGGAAAGCTGAACACACCCGCGATTGAAATAAGTAAGAGACGGTTAGAGTATTGGTGGCAGAAAATTAGAGAGAAAGGACAAAAATAAATATTGGAAAAATAAAATATGGACAGTGTGCCGTAAATGGCAGAGAACTTAAGCTGAAAATTTACCTTTTTTCCATTAAGATAGAATTTATCGAAGTAGAGGCATTAGGCCAACATAAAAAAAAAGGAAAAAAGATTTTTTTTTTTGTCGAGCCTGGTGGCATACTTGTCACCACCCCGTTATAAAGGGGACGCTCATAGCATCCATCCATCCGTGGGCATTCTAGTAATTATTCCGTTCATTACTGTGCAACCATTGATTAACTAAGGTTTATCTAAGCATCAGATACAATATATTTACGTGTGCGCATGTTGTGGTATTGATAAAAAACGTGAAAAAAAGTGTAAGAAACCCTACTTGTAACCTGTGCCACTCAGGTCAGTTGATATTCATCGCTATATAAGCTGGCGCGCTTTCACAGTAGAGTGTGAGTAAACACGTCGAGGTGTGAGCCGTTGGTTTTGAATGGTTGATTGTGCTCTTGTTGCGTACTTGTTAGCGTATACGCTAGTGTACTTGTTGCGTACTATTTGTGTACTATGTGACCATGTGTGCATGTGCAGCTATATAGATTGCATCAGCACATAATAGGCTTTCGGTGTCCGTAAGTGGTCTTGAATGGGTTGATGCGTAAAATATCCGCAAGGGAGCCGTGATAGTGGGTAATAACAAGAAACGTCGCGGCAGTCAACTTTTTTTTAAACTTTGATCAATCCCTCCAGATGGCGCCACCTACCACCTACTTCATTGCTTTGACGCTCTCACACCTCCAGCCATTTATATATCGTTGAACATCTATCTATCAAAGCTGCACTACGGATTCGGAATGGTTTCGCTGCGATCGAGTGTACGGTTTGGAGGCACATCTCGTGACCTGCGGACCCGTAAGCGCATGGATAATGTCGCTACACTATGTGAATCTGCGAGAAATAAATACAGCAAGCCTAGCATGCACTCTTCAGGTGAGGGCTCTGCAGAAACCGTGTCTTTCGGAGTGAACGTGGCTTCGCTGACCGAACGAAACGTACTTGCTCCATCGTTCTCTTTCGCGATGTGTTCACCGTCACAGGTTCGTGTGCTTGTTTTCATAACAATTTCGTTCAATATCAAGCTCAGCGGGACCGTTTTTTGTAACTTTCAGTGCCGTGTACTCCTTACCAGTCGAGAATCGTTGCATTTGCTAAGCCTACTCGCTTCGCCGGGGGGCAGCCATGTTGATTTTCATAAGGAGAAACGTGTTTCTCCGTGGATGAGGGAGCAACGTTTCTCTATTTGAAGACGAACATTGGGTACATCGCCGTTCCTCCCTAAATGGAGAGTACGGCACTCCATTTTTTTTAAGAGTGATATGCTAAAGCAAAATATTTTTTTCTCTCACTTTCAGCTTCCAGACACTCCAGGAGGACGTGGAGGACGGTTAGCCTCTCACCACATCTACCACAAGTAGGAGGCTCATCGCCAGTCAGAAGAAAGTTATGAGTACCATAAGTGTGTCCTATTCTGAGGCGACAGAATAGGACATCAGTTTCGACTCTACATAGAGGCTCTGGATCGGGCTTGTCCTGAAAGCACCGGTTGCAAGTCGGATACCCAAATGGTGAACGGGGTCTAGGATTTTTAATGCACTTGGCGTTGCGGAATGATAAATTAAAGAGGCATAATGAAGGCGCGACCCGACAAGGCTTTTGTATACCTTCAAGAGGCACTTTCGATCACTACCCCATGTTGTACGTGATAGGAGCTTTAGGAGGTTCATCGCTTTCAGACATTTCATTTTTACATGTTTAATATGGGGAATAAACGTGAGCTTAGAATCTAAAGTAGTTCCTAGGAATTTATGCTCGCTTCTCACAGAGAGTTGGTGTCCCTTGATCGTAATATTTGGAAGTGGCATTACCCCTCGTTTGTTGGAGAAGAGTACGCAAGTACTTTTCTCGGTGTTTATTTTAAAACCATTCTCATCCGCCCATTTAGAGAATTTATTCATTCCAAGCTGCATTTGTCGTTCGCAGATAGACATATTGCATGATTTGAAACTCATCTGTACATCATCAACTTACACCGAATAAAACATCGTACTTGGAATGACTGACTGCAGGGAGTTCATTTTTACAAGAAAGAGTGTGCAAATATGCACGCCCCCTTGCGGAACACCAGTCTCTTGGGTAAATGATCTAGAGAGAGCATTTCCCACTTTTACGCGAAAGGTTCTGTTAGACAGATAACTTTTATTTGTGTTTAGCATGTTCCCATGGATCCCCATGGCGGCAAGATCGCGTAGAATCCCGAATCGCCATGTGGTATCATACGCTTTCTCCAGGTCTAAGAATACCGAAAGTACAAACTGCCTATGAATAAATGCATCTCTGATGTATGTCTCTATGCGAACAAGGTGGTCTGTTGTCGACCTCCCCTCTCTGAAACCACACTGAAGGGGGTCTAGTATACTGTTACTTTCTAGGAAGTGGGTTAAGCGCCGGTTTAACATTTTCTCATATTGTTTGCACAAACAGCTTGTTAACGCTATTGGCCTGTAGCTGGCGGCCAAGGATGGGTCTTTGCCTTGTTTAAGTACCGGGATGACTATCGCTTCTTTCCATGACAATGGAATATATCCAGCTTCCCACATGGTATTGAAGAGGGTTAGGAGCGTTTTTAGTGCTTCTGGGTGAAGATACTTGATCATTTCGTACGTTATACGATCGCCACCTGGCGCCGAGTTGTTGCAGTACGCAAGAGATGCCTTAAGTTCGGCTAATGAAAATGGGCAGTTGTAAGCATCCCTGGAGGGACGTTTAGATTTAAGGGGTTGCCGCTCTTCGCGTTCTTTGAATCTTAAGAACGTTTCTGTGTAGCGCGATGCACTCGAGACGCATTCAAAGTGTTCGCCTAGGCAGTCTGCCTGCTCCTCCAGGCTCTCCCCTTGGCTACTTACCAAGGGTAGGGGGTGTGACTCCCGACCCATTAACTTCTCTACCCTATTCCAAACCTTCGTTTCATTGGTGTAAGAGTTTATACCGGAGATGTACCTATTCCAACATTCTTTCTTTGCAAGACGACGCGTTCTTCTGGCTTGGGACTTAACCTGTTTGAAATTGTTGAGGTTTTTAGCCGTCGGGTAATTTCGGAGTAGCCTCCAAGCTTTATTTTGTCTATTGCGTGCTTTCCGACAATCGTCGTTCCACCATGGGATGCGACGTTTATTGGTCATTCCGTTGGTCTGCTTGATACATTTCACTGCAGCGTCAATAATAAAACTTGTTAGGTATGCTACAGCATCGTCTATATTAAAATCAGCAATCTCATCTCCGTCTAAAAATGTAATTTCTTGAAATAATTCCCAGTTGGCTGAATTGGTGTTCCAGCGAGGAAAGTCAGGCGAGCGTGTATCTTCTTTTGTTAACTTTACCATAATCGGGAAGTGGTCACTCCCAAAAGGGTTCTTGAGAACGAACCACTCCAGGTATGGAATTAAAGCACTAGAGACAATACTCAGGTCAAGAGAAGAGTATGTGTTATGTGCAGTGCTATAATACTTTGGTTCTTTTTTGTTTAGTAGACATGCACCTGACATAAACAGAAAGTGTTCTATTAGGCGTCCTCGTGCATCTAAACGGGAGTCGCCCCAAAGGGGATTATGTGCATTTAGATCACCAACGACTATATATGGCGGAGGAAGTTCATCAATGAAGCTTTGAAATTGTGTCTTTGAAAGTTGATAGCACGGGGGAATGTAAATAGAGGTAATTGTTAGTAGCTTCCCGAACAGCACTGCTCGGGCAGCAACTGCCTCAAGAGAAGTTCGGAGGTTTAATTGCTTACAGGCAACACCTTTATCAACTACTATAGCGACACCACCTGACGAAACGGCAGCGTCGTCACGGTCTTTGCGGAAGATGGCATAATGCTTTAGAAAGTTTGTTTGTGTGGACTTGAGATGTGTCTCCTGAACACACAGCACCTTTGGAGTATGTTTATTAGGAAGTTCTCTAATATCATCCAGGTTATGGAGAAGTCCTCTCACATTCCAGTGTAAGATCTGTGCATCCATTTTAGATGTGTTTTGTGCTGTGTGTTCAAGGATGGAAAGTTAGCTCACGAACCCTTTCCAGGGGCCATGACACGAGATTTTTCTTTTTTAGATCGGTCGACGGAGTCGCGCCGATCCTTAGGCGCTGGCTGCGCCCTCACGCTCGGTGTTATGTCCATTGCCTCTTGCGAGGCGCTGGACAGGCGCTCTTGCGAGCGCTGCATTTGTTTTGTGGGCCTCGCCTCAAAAGACGAGACCTTCGGGGCCCCCAGCCCAGAGGTTGGTGGGTCTTTCTTGGATGGCGGAGCAGCACTGGCTGCAACCGCCGAGGGGGCGAATGGCGTCACCGCTGGCTCACTACGCGTGTGCCAGACAGGCGCCAGGGGCCGTCGTGGCGCTGCCCCCTGACGCGCCACTTCGGCAAAGCTAGTTTCTGGTAGACAGGACACCTGCCTTCGTGCCTCCTTAAATGAAATATTTTGTTTTACCTTAATTGTGACAATTTCCTTTTCCTTTTTCCAGCACGGGCATGACCGCGAGTATGCGGCATGTTCCCCATTACAGTTCGCACAGTGAAGAGAGTTTTCACAGGCATCTGATGTGTGCTCTTCAGCACTGCATTTCGCGCAAGTTAGGCGGCCTCGGCATTTCTGTGAACTGTGGCCGAATCGTTGGCATTTAAAACATCGGAGGGGGTTTGGTATATATGGCCTAACTCGAAGCTTGATATACCCAGCCTCAACGGAGTCGGGCAGTACACTTGAATTCAAGGTAAGTATCAGGTGTTTAGTGTGGACTTCTTTGCTATCACGCCTCATGCTGATTCGTTTTACGTTTATGACATTCTGTTCGCTGAAACCCTCCAGGAGTTCAGCCTCCGTCTGCCCTAACAGGTCATCATCTGAGACAACGCCACGGGTGGTGTTCATGGTTCTGTGTGGGGTTACTATTATTTTGGTATCTCCAAATTTCACAAGGTTAGGCAATTTTTCATATTGTTTCTGGTCGCGGAGCTCCAACAGGAGGTCGCCACTTGCCATTCTCGAAGCTTTATATCCTGGGCCAAAGATTTCCGTCAAAGACTTTGATACTAGAAAAGGTGAAAGTGTTCGCACTGATTTGCCGGGTGTGTCAGCGTGAATAACATGAAATCGGGGAAAAGATACTTTCTGGTTACCAAAAAACTGGAAAACTTCATCGGTGCGCCCTCTTTTCTGAGGGCGATCAGGGAGTGGGGGGAAGGAACAAGCCATATGTAAATGCTTACTTTCGGCAGCGGCGCCAGCCACCCACCATGGAGTCCTACAAGGGGACGCTGGAGGGTCTGTAAGTACAGGCCCCGCAGACGCCAGCTGTACGCCACCACTATAACCGAATATGGTGTATCCAAGGTAGGATAGCCACACAGGGTTAACCCTTGCCGCCATGAATATCGGAAGTAAGCGAAAGAGAGTAGAAGACAGGACAGATAAATAGTAAGAGATAAAGACGAAGATGTAGGGAGACAGAGATAGGAAAAGGCGACTGCCGATTTCCCCTGGGTGGGTCAGCCCAGGTGTGCCGTCTACGTGAAGCCGGGGCCAAAGGGGTGTGTTGCCTCTGCCGGGGGGCCTTAAAAGTTCAATCACCCAGCGTCGGCTCAACCCCCAGGATCCCCTTTTCCCCGGACACGGCAAAGCCACGCACGGCTAGGCGTGGGAGGGAGTAGAAACTCCCCCGTTAGCTCGGGTCCGTGGTGTCGCTACACACCAAACGCCTACTTGTGCAGGCGCCCCTGCGGGGAAGTATTTTGTTTTACTTACGTTTTTTGAAGTTAATTTGCATTAGGCCACATATATTATTTTTGTAGCCAGGTGTTGTCTTGTTCAAAAATGTTGTGGAAATGCCTTTCTGAGAAGAACACGTTAGTGTCATTGGCATATAGTATATTTTCAGAGTAGCCCTGTGCCTGTACAATATCATTTATGTACAACAAAAAGAGAACGAATTCTAAAACGGTACCTTGGCGTACGCCGTACTTTATGGTCTGAATTTAGGACGTAGTGCCATTGATCATAGTATACTGTGTTCGTGCCGTTAGATATTTTTTAGGGGCGAGGCTCCTTATGGCGCGGCTTCAGCGTCTTTCGCTGTAGTGCGTAAGCACCACGGGCACATACCCGATAGAGTGGTCCTTAGAATGTCCGCTGAATGACGGTACTTGTACATGATAAATACATGATGAAAAGACGCGAGATGGTGGTATTTGAAGTGTTCACTGGAGAGACGGACGGAAAGAAGGATACACAGATGGACGAACGGACTGACGACCGCCCCAACGGAGAGACAAACAGAGGGGTGGACGCACGGACGAACGGACGGATGGACAGACAGAGGGACGGCTGCACGAACAGACGCATGGATTGACAGAAGAATGGATGTATGGACGGGCGAATGGACGAACGCACCGATGGCCCCACGAATGAACGGTCGCACGGAGGGACACACGGACGGACGCAAGCAATAACGTATGAACGAATGGAAGCACGAATGGACTGGCGAACGCTTCGCCCCACAAATCATCATTCTCTCCGTGGATATGCTGTGATTTTTTATTAAGGATAAAACGACGCCACGAAAACCAAAGTGAGGTAGTTTTTCGAAAAGAACGTTGTGTTGCACGCATTCAAAAGCTTTTCTAAAACGGAAAAATAAATGAAGGGTTAGCAGTCGGTTTTCAATGTTGTAAAAAATGTGTTCTTTTAGTTCAAGCGGCTTCTGAA
The DNA here is from genome assembly GCF_043290135.1 of Rhipicephalus microplus. Lineage (NCBI taxonomy): Eukaryota > Metazoa > Arthropoda > Arachnida > Ixodida > Ixodidae > Rhipicephalus > Rhipicephalus microplus. The sequence goes on along the minus strand of NC_134705.1, from coordinate 15,365,827 downwards.
GATTTATTTTTACAGAAACCGTATTGCTCTCGCGTAAATAAGTATTTCGTGTTTAAAAAGCCACTCAGGTTTTTGTTTATTATATATTGGGCAATTGTCGTGATAACGGATAGTACAAATATTGGTCTGTAGTTATTCATACCACCAGCTGGTCCACCGTTATGAAAAACGGTCGCTCGAGCTAGCTTCAATTTACCCGAGAAAATGCCATATGAAAGAATTAGATTACAGATAGGAGCTAGAGGTATGCTTACATGTTCACTAACTGTTTTCAGTGGCTGCACCTTTACATCGTCAGCACCAGTCACACAACCATCTTTAATCAATGAAATTATGCCCTGGACCTCCCGCTCGTCGGTGGCTACCAAGGACAAAGTAGAAGAACACCTATTTGCATTATATTCAGATGGAGAGATTAGTACATTAGGTTGTGAAGATGAATCAACATCTGCAAAATAGGCATTGAATGAATGTGCAGTCTGAACGTCTGACAGACCGCTTTATAGGATAGTATCTCTATTTCTTTCAGGGAGTCTGTTTATAACCTCATTTACCGCCCTCCACATGAGATCTGAATTTTCCGATACCACAGTGAATTTATTCGTGTAATATTCATGTTTAGCACGTTTACTATCAGAATTTAATTATTTCATTCAGATTTAAACACCCACAAATCTTGCTCGCTTCTACGTTTTTGAAAGGTTTGAAAAAATCACGTTGCGCACTTTATTTTTGTTATAGAGCTCACGTGAAATCCAGGAATTTCTTGCTTTTTTGTGCTTTTTGAGCTTCAGAAGAGGGAAGAATCTGTCGTATAAAACTAAGAAGGCGGGTATACAAGCATCGTAAGCTGTGTTTGCATCTGTATTCGTAATGACTTTGTTATACTGATAGCAAAAGTATAATTCTACAAATTTTCTTACGTTTTGTTTGGAATATATTCATTTGTAGTTTGCCATTGTTCTTTGACAAGGCAATTTAGGAGGTAGCAGACAATATATTGGTAAATGATCGCTAATGTCACAAATCAGGACCCCTTCTCTGGTAGATTGCGTAGGAAAACTTGTTGTACAGAGGTCAAGCATTGTCTTTGTTGTAGTTGTAATTCGTGTAGGCCCGTCAATGACATTGGGAACACCCGTATGATTCAAAGTTTCTTGAAAACGCCCAAAATCTGGATTAGGCCGGCAAGCGTCTATGTTAAAGTCACCTAATAAAGATGTTTCAAGTCCAAGTAGAAAACTAAGTTATAATAATTTTTTCATTAAATTCAAGAAACAGGCCGAGTGAGCCTAAGGGCGGTGCAATTAATGTTGCAATCAATGCAATGATGCTTCACAAGTGCAATGAATGTTTTCATGCACTGAATACCAATACATTCATGTGATTCATTACCAAGTTTGAGATCAGGAGGAGTACTATAAGACATCAGAACGTACATAAATAGTAATGCCACCACCCCGCTTCTTTGTTCGATGTGCAGATATACAGTCATATCCGGAAATAAAACATAATCATTCGTTGATGTAAGCCATATCTCGCTAAAGCAAAGTATGTAAAAGCGGTGTTTCAGACCCGCTAGGCGTAAATTAACACCATCAAACTTACTTTTTTGACTTTTTATACTTAGATAAAAAATAGAAAGAGGACACTGGTTTTTTTAAAGCTGCCACATTATGAGAAAAGTATAACTGCAGGCTCGCCATTTCGGTTGAATGAATCCCGTGCCCCTTTAGCCAAACTTAACTTCTTTCATACTAACAATGTTACCTTGCCCTTTCATTATTTTTAGCATATTTTGTTTTATGTCTCTTTTTGGCAACGCCTTATGACAAATTAGTTATTTTCATGCCTTTCATGTCCCTTATATCACTTTGTATTGTGCGTATGCCCCTTCTGCAGGGTGCCCTCAGTCGGGGGAAAGTATGTTATGAAGAAATAAATTGCAATATTGTCCAGCTGACTTAAAAACAAGCCAGAAACCACTCCACAGAAGTGCATTACATGGCAACTCCTGTTCCTATGGTTCGCACTGCTCCATTCACAAAACTGCCAATAATGTAAATGTTTAAGGTACGTACAGACGGTTTCCCCGGCAAGTTTCCCCACAAGTTCGTGAATCCCCCTTTGTGCTCAAGCAGAAAGGGAGATCCACAGTCTTGGTGTGTGACATGCATGCAACTTCTTGCTATTACTTTTCCCTACTTTTCTCTACTGTCTCCAGCAATTGCAGACAGATTCTGACGTAGTGACAAAGGCACCACGGAACCACTGGCCAGAGGGGCAATCACACTGTTTGTAAGGCCGTGGGGCACTCCCTTGAGCAGTACTTTTCAGTCGCAAGTCTTCTATGTGTTTTTAGCATTTTTATGTTTATTATTACAATTGCATCTAGTTATTTGTGTTAGTTATGTTATTCAAAACGTGTTTGTTTTTTTGAACTATATTTTGAGCATTGCTAGCCTTTTAAGACTTGTCTGACTTTGAGTGTGATTTTGCCACATGATGTGTACGAATCGACACTGATGCGAGCCTCTGAAGTGATAAACACTGAATAAATAATGGAATGATTTATTTAGCCTAGGGCGCAGCAGTTGCATACCACTTCACTGCAGACAATACAATGGAATGGTGGAGCAATTGTTTGTACAACCTGGAGGACTTTTACGTAAGGGTAGACGCTGATGTTACCACATTGAGTACGATTCCCAGGTGATGGAGTTGACAAAAGTGACTCCTACTACAAAGCAACAGTAATAAAGCTATTGCCAAAAGGGGGCAACTTCACTCTGCTGCAGGCGTTTTCAATGTTTCTTAACATCTACCAAATATTTTTTTGCCTACAGTAGCTATTGTTTTAGAGCCCCTGCATGGCTTCTTGTATAAAAAACAGCGACATTGATTGTATCACTCTAATTGTGACTTTAGGACTTCGAATGAAATTCTGGCCAATGAGAGTGTGATTGAGCTTTATACGGTCAAAAAAAAAGAAATACAGTAAATATTCAGGTAATAGGATTACGGTCTTGGGTGCTGATATATTTTATATAGTGGATGAAAAGGAGGTGCCGACTGCATTTGTGTCCTGGACACTGTCACATGCTGACTGTAGTTATGTCAGATAAAAAGAGAACGTTTCAGCATTAGGCAGGATGTGAAAAAATTTCGAAGTCACACGTATGGTTGATTCTTTAACTTATACATAATTGTAGGAAACTCACATCTGCCACGAAAGGGTTTTGTATATCTGATATCTCGTTAAAACAATTATTTGTAACACTCTATCTATGGTAAAAGGATTAGTAACTTTCTTTGTTATATCTGATAGTTCGTTATAGCGAAGTTTTAAAGTACTGACAGACCATAGACGACTAACTATGCTCATTGGCAAGAAAAGAAACGGTGCAGTAACTGATAAAGTTTAAAAACGCAATTCAGCTAGCGCCTTTGACATTGTGGAAAATGAGAAAACACAAAAACGTGAAGGAAGGGAAAGTATTAGCAGCTGATGTTCACAGCAAGTGCTTATAGGCTAACGTGTGCAGCTCAACAATGACAGCCAGAACAGCTGCAGTAATCAGGTGTCTATTTAAAGCCCATGGCCTGTCTTTGGAGGTGCTATCACATTACAAGTTACAATTTCATACAGATGGGCTACAAGAATTCTTGAAAGCACAAGATGCAAAGCACAAATTCAACTTTCCACACCACGTGCAGTTCGATATGGTAGCTGGGTGCATAGTACAGACTACACAGACAGAGCACTGTTCGAAGAGTTGCTGGAGGAGAGAGCATAATGAAGTACAGAATACATTACTTTCATATGCTTGTGAATAATGCCACACACATTCACTAGCAAAGCGTTGGCAGAGTTGTGGCAGTTGTAGACCAGATTTTCTCTGTCAATTTGATCAGGGTCTAGAGGTCAAAAGAAGGAAGGATGAAAAGATGACAAGTGTGCAAGGAATACAACACAGTTTGTAGCTAGTGGTCCGGGCTGGTCTTTGTCCTGTGAGGTGATCCAGTGGTGTGGATTTCTGCAAACGTAAAAGGTTTCCAACTGCTAATTTTGTTGCTGGGTATTGGAGATAGAGTGAGTTTAGTACATGCAGACAACTTACACATTCTGTGGTATGACAAGGCCAGCTCTTCTTCGCCACCCGCTGATGATCTGGAGCTGGGGTCTCAAGCTCACCTGAGCCAGCGGACCACAGACACTACTTGGAGTACCGCAATGGCCGAGCTAGTGTAAAGTGGGATAGGCGGGGTTGGGAGGTGGGGGCTCGAACATAATGACGGCTAACGTTACCATTTGAAACAGTCTTTTCCATACATCGAGTATGGGAGATCTATGGCAGTCACAAATCGAGGAACACTGATGCGGATTTGCAGAATTACTGAAAACAATGCTGATTCGAAAATAGACAGTTCACTGGTTTTAGTGGTTTCTACAGAATAATTTAGTGAATTGCAGCATGGATACAATACCTGAGAAAACTCATGTCTGCATAGCTCATGAACGTACTGATTAAAAAAATGAAATAATAAATGGGTGACAATGAGAGCCATGTGCACACCACATGCAGCCCGCGTGTTTGAGAATTCTAGTCTAGAGCTTTCAGTTTCATCACATTCATCAGATCACGCATTGACTGATGGCGATCTGACAAGACGAAGCCGAAGCAACTAGGCAAAGCTGCCTATACTACAGGGAGGCTACAGCTGCTTCTGATGTGGTGCTGATGAAAAGGCTTCATTTGTATCTAGGATGTGGCCGATGGAATGCACGCTGTCACCCTGTTAGAACGCATGCACAAATGTATTTTGATGCAATATTTGCACATGTTCTCTACTATCTTCATTGTTCAGTGCTACAGGCTCTGATATGGACGCCATTATTTGAAGTCAGTGCCTTAATGTCCCACACCTGTATATGTAAAAGAAAAAAGAATTGTTCAATGTATAACAGTGTAAAAACACGAGAATACAGCAAGAAGACAACACGAACGCTACTATATTGTCGCGGTACAAGGCGAACGATACACAGGTACACCTTAAGACAGCGAAAGCAGCGTGGATATAGATGTAGATCCTAAACTCGTAGTTCACACCCACCCTCGGGGATCGGCCAAGAATCGAGTAGCTTACCAAAAAAAGCAGCGTGTTCTCAACAGCTGAGCCACAAGATCGTATTCTTCGTTTTCAAGTAAAGGTAGAGGCCCACTGCTTGATGTCCACTAAGTCCCCCTTAATTCTTTATGTCCACATGTAAACTCGCGGCATTTACCTCCCTCTCAAAGAGCATCGCCCCGATGCGAAGTCAGTAATGTAGTTCCTTTTAAAGTTTCATGCAAGCACCCACTGACGTTAGGCATCATGCGCACTACGTGAAGGAGTTCAGGATGATGCTGGCGACGCCTCGTACTATAGGAATTGTCGGGAACGACTGCGTAAGTGACATCACTCAGTGGTCGCACCACTAAGTACTGTCCGAAGTATCTTCTTAAAAGCTTTTCGGAAAGTCCCTGAATCCGTACGGGCACCGAAACTCATACTTTGTCGTCAGTTTGGTAGACGACTGTTTTGCGGTGAGCATGGTAGCGGCCTGCATCGTACTCTTGCTGCTCGCAGATCTGTAAACGTGCAACTTGCCTAGCTTCTTCCGCGCGTTCCGTAAACGTGTCGGCGTCCGGGTCGATGTCGTCACTTTCGTGCGGTAACATCGCATCTAACATGTTTCGTACTTCCCGTCCATAAACCAGGCTGAACGGGGTCATGCGGGTCGTTTCTTGCTTGGCCGCGTTGTACGGAAACGTTATGTAAGGCAAGATTTCATCCCAATTTTTTTTCAACGTGTACATACATCAAAAGCATGTCTTCAATAGCTTTTTTTAGACGCTCTGTCTGCCCGTTCGTTTTCGGGGGCAGTCGGTAGTCTTACGATACGTTGTTCTATTCAGCATCAAGACAGGACCCAAAAAGCTGCGATAAATGCGATTCCTCTGTCAGCGATCACAATGGTTGTGCACCATGCCTCAGCACAATATTCTCGATGAAACATTTTTCCACCTCCGCTGCTGTAGCCCTCTAGATAGCCTTTGTCTCGGCATAACGGGTCAGATAATCCGTCGCAACGATAAACCAATGGTTACCTGCAGTAGAAGTAGGAAGTAGGCCCGAAATGTCCACGCCAATCTGGTTGAATGGAGTCGTTGGGAGCTGCACGAGTTGCAGGAGGCCACCTGGTTTAGTGGGTGGGGACTTGCGCGGCTGGCAGCCGAGACAGGTACGAACGTGTTGCTTCGAGGCTATGGTTAATGTTGGCCAGTAATACCTTTGCTGTACTCTGGCCAACGTTCTCGTGTAACCCAAGTGGCCAGAGGTCACCTTGTTCTTGCATGCTTTGAGTATTTTGGTGTGAAGGGCTGCAGGAATGACGAGCAGATAGGCGGATTCCGTCAACGAAACGTTTCTTTTGTAGACTACTCCACCCCGTCAACAAAACAATGACAACACTCTTGCGAAATCTCTTGGTGCCTCCTGAGATCTGCCATCTAAGAAGTTAATTAAGCCAAGCAACTCAGTGTCGTCACATTGTTGCTGCGCAATCGCGGTCGTGTTCAGGAAACCGAAAAATGCTGTTTCCTTCTCCACGAGTAGGGTTGCCGACTCAATAAGGAAACGGGACAGACAGTGAGCGTCCATATGTCGCCTACAAGACTTATGTACGACTGCCATATCGAACTTCTCTTAAGCATGAGCCTCCAACACGCTAATCAACCGGTATGGTTTTTAAGATTTGTTAACCAGCACAGTGAGTGGTGGTCGCTAGTTAGTTTGAAGGGGCGGCCATAAAAATATGCGCGAAATTTCGTAACCACCCATACGACGGTGAGACATTCCTTCTCAGTCGTGGAGTAGTTAGCCTCAGCGGGTATTAGCGTTGTGCTTTGTTATGACCGGCGTCGGGGCTTACAAGGGATCGGCGTTCCTTTTGATGTGCAAACAAGTCGCCGACTGGTCGGCAGCCTACGTCCGCCAGCTTTTGTTTTCCCTTGGCCGGATAGTGAGGCGTCTCGCCGCCCTGCACCGTAGCCGTTTGGGAGACAATTACAAGTGCAGCATCTTCTTTAGAAGATGACGGCGGTGGCGCCCGCAAATCGCCCCACTAACTAGGCAGGCAGCTAGGCAGACCACTTTCATCTTCTTTGCGGCAGCCCTTTTGATGGATGCCGTCATGAGCTTCAGACCCCTCGCCCAACGGCACACATCGATGAGGAAGAGCCACGTTCGTGCCACATGGCAGTGCAGAGACCACGCTTCAATACCTGATGTTCACGTGGGCCATGCATGCCCGTCACTTTCGCCGGTTGTGTGTGATCCGTGATTGGACAGTGCCATCTGTATGCATTCCTCTATCTAGGGATCTGGGCAGAAGATACCCAATTTAATGAGCCCCCCCTGGCTCATTCCGTTGTCTTTTTTGAGTGGAGAGCTTGCCATGTACAAAGAACACCACTATGTAACTAACCTTTCTTATTAGCCTCTATCTAATGTAAATAAACATCTGTTCTCAGTTTTCCCGTACATGCATTGCTCTTCGTTGTAAGGGATGAGTCCGATGAGGGGGCCAGCTAGCAACAACGAGACCCACCGGACCCGAGTCGCAACAGCTTGCACATGGGATTACCTTTTTTATGCCCCCTTGACGCTGCACAAGCACTGCTCCCAGACCACCATTGCTAGCATCAGTGTGAAGCTTCGTAGGGGCTCTCTCGTCGAAGTGGGCGAAGACTGGAGGTGTTTGTAGTCACTGGTGAAGATCGTTCCTCTTCGTTGTTCTTCTCAAAGGTGACGTCGTCTCTCGGGAGGTGAGTTAACGGTGATGCGATGCGTGCGAGATCCACGATAACTCGAGATCCACGATAAACTCGATAATATGCACACAGGTCGAGAAAACGTGTGACAGCCCTTTTATGGTTGGCACAGGAAACACTTCTATGGCTGCAATTTTTTCAGGATTGGGATGAACACATGGAGGGCTGATGACGTTATCAAGAAATTGCAGCTCTTCGCAGAAAAGTGACAATTCTGTGGCATGAACGTCATGTCCGCGGGCCGTATTGTTCGTAATAAAACGGGGTTTATTGGCGTGAGTAGCACTTGCACAGCAGGTCTACTGATGTGGAAAGCGGGTGGCAGCAACCAACGCAGGAAACGCAACGCTCGGGGGAACAGCTCGCGCTTGGCTCCTCTTGCTAAAGGCGTGGCCCACTGCGGCACATATTCTTCTTCCTCTCTACAATACCCCGGCGAAGAAGACAAGCCATCCTGGCAAGTCAAAGTGGCGAGATTAGGAGTGGGTCGTGAAAGGGCTTGAGACGACTCACGTGGACAGTCTCACGACCAAGGCATCGCCTGTCTGTAGATGGCGTGACCAGCTCGATCACGTACGTGACAGGAGATCGACGTTAGACGACGCGATAAGGACTGTGAAACTTGGGGGCAAACTTAGAGGACAGAACTGGGGAGTGGAAGGGCAGTCGGTGTCAGAGGAGCAAGCCTATGGCAAAAGTCTCGACTTGCTGGTCGCGGTCGTAGCGGTCTTTTTCGAATGCTTGCTTGTCCGAGGTGAATGATCGGGCTAACTGACGACACTCTTAAGCGTGGTGCATAATTTCAAAAAGAGGGTTGATCTCTCAGACGTCGCGACGATACGGCAAAATGGTGTCAAGGGTATAGCATGGCTCACGCCCATATATGAGAAAGAAAGGCGAGAAGCCTGTGGTGGACTTCGTCGCGGCGTTGTACGCATAGGTCACAAATGGGAGAATGACATCCTAGTTTGATTAGTCGGAATTGACATACATGGCGTTCGGTTGAAGCGAACCGCCTAGCGTTCGGTTTAAACGCTCAGTTAGACCATTGGTCTGCGGGTTGTAGGCTGTAGAGGTGCGGTGCACCATGCGGCATGCCTGAAGGAGTTGTACAACTTCGGATAAAAAGACACGCCCTCGATCACTTAATAGTTCACGTGGTGCGCCGTGACGCAGTACGAAGCGTCGCAAAACAAAATTGGCTACGTCACGTGCACCAGCCGTAGGTAGTGGAGCTGTTTCAGCATACCTCGTCAGATAGTCGACGGCGACAATGATCCATCGATTTCCAGTGGCAGTGTAAGGAAAGGGACCATATAGATCGATACCAACGCGGTCGAAAGGGCGCGCCGGACACGGTATAGGCTGTAATAATCCGGATGAATGGGCCACTGTCTTTCGTTGTTGGCATAATGAACAAGACCGAATGTATTTTTGTACAAAAGTGTACAAACCACGCCAGTAGTAACGCTGACGGATCCACCGATATGTTTTTAACACACCAGGGTGAGCTTGTTGTGGGTCGGCATGAAAATACGCACAGACATCAGACCGCATGTGGCGTGGTATAACCAAGAGCCATTTACGACCATTCGCGTGGTAGTTTCTGCGGTATAGTTGCGCGTCCCGTATCGATAAATGTGTGGCTTGGTTGCGAAGAGCGCGTGGGTACGCAGACGTTGAAGAGTCGGAAAGAATGTTAAGAAGAGATGTTATCCATGGGTCTTTCCGCTGTTCAGACGACATGCTTGAAATGGAAATGGGAGCGATGAAGAAGTTGGTGTCCGAATGCAGGTCTGCGGTGGATCTCACTGGTGATCGTGAGAGGGCGTCCGCATCAGAGTGTTTTCGTCCTGAGCGGTAGACGACACGAAGGTCGAATTCTTGTAGGCGCAGAGCCCAACGTCCAAGGCGACCTAAAGGATCTTTTAGATTTAGCGACGCAAACCAACAACGTGCGTGGAAATCGGTCACAACGTTGAAACTCTGTCCTACAAGTAAGGACGAAACTTGCTTAACGCCCAAACGATTGCGAGGCATTCTTTTTCAGTTACGGAGTAGTTCATCTCCGCTTTCGTGAGTGCGCGGCTTGCGTATGCGACGACGTACTCTGAAATACCGGGCTTTCGTTGCGCGACTACTGCTCCCAGACCAACGCCACTGACATCTGTATGCACTTCAGGGGGGGCACTTGGGTCGTAATGGCGTAGAATCGGTGGGGACGTAAGCAGGCGGCGCAGTGTAAGGAAAGCTTCGTCGCATGCTGGGGTTCAGTTAGAACGATTACCTACACTGTTGAGTAGTTGTGTAAGTGGGGCTAATATTGTTGCAAAGTTGTGGACGAAACGACGAAAATACGAGCACAAGCCACTGAAGCTTCTAAGTTGTTTGAGTGAAGTCGGCTTCGGAAAGTCGGCTACGGCTCGATGTTTGTCTGGGTCGGGGCAAATTCCATCCTTTCACACAACGTGACCAAGTATAGTAAGTTGGCGAGCTCCAAAGTGGCACTTCTTTAGGTTAAGCTGGAGGTTTGCCTTGGTAAGACACTGAAGAATGATGCAAAGACGGTCGACGTGGGTAGGGAAATCAGGAGAAAATACGATAACATCATCGAGGTAACATAAGCATATCTGCCAATTAAGGCCGCGTAAAATGCTGTCCATCATTCGTTCACATGTTGCAGGTGCATTGCACAGACCGAATGGCATAACCATGAATTCATATAGGCCATCCGGCGTAACGAACGCTTCTTTGGGACGGTCATACTCTGCCATCGGAACCTGCCAGTAACCTGAACGTAAGTCCAGCGAAGAAAAGAATTCGGCACCTTGTAGGCTATCGATAGCGTCGTCGATGCCGGGAAGAGGGTATACATCTTTCCGTGTAATTTTGTTCAGTCGCTGGTAGTCGACACAAAATCTAATCGAAACGTCTTTCTTCTTCACTAGCACAACAGGTGAATACTAGGGGCTAGACGATAGTTTGATGACACCGCGCTGAGGCATATCATCTACCTGCTCTGCAATTACACTTTGCTCCTTGGGTGATACGCGGTAGGGGCGTTGCCGCAAAGGAGGGTTCGTTGCCGTGTAGATCGTGTGAGCAACGGTAATTGTTTGAATCAGTGCCTTTTCAGGAAGGCCGAGTGAATCTCGGAATTCATGCAGAAGGGTTATTAGCTCGTCCCGTTGATCCGGAGGAAGCTTGCTGTTGATGGAACGATTGAAGATATCCGAGAAGTAGTCATCCCGCGTAAAAAGAGGAGTAACGGCGTTCAGTTGAAGTTGCTGGCCAGGGTCGTGGGACTCAATAGGCACAATTACGTTGTCATCAACAGAATGAACATAGCCCAGTGTTTCGTGAGCTCTTAAGGTGAGAGGGCATGAGCTAGGATTGCAAACGACAATTCCGGAAGTATCTTGGTGAGGTGGTAGAACGGCGTATGGCAGAGACGTACAGTGGCGGCGACTGAAAACGTCAGATGGGGAGAACACAACTGTGGAGCCAGACAATTCAGTGCGATTGACGGGGACAACAATGGCACTAAGAGAGGGAACATCTATGTCGGAAGCAACAAGAATCTTGCCAAGGTGAGTGAGCTCATTGTCGGTAGATGGCGCATCAGAAAACACAGAAAATTCCACCTGCACGCGAGCGCAGTCAATTACGGCATGGTGGCGTGACAAAAAATTCCATCCGAGTATCACGTCCTGGGAACAATGATCAACACGAGAAACTCGATGTGGTACAGGACGTCCTGAATGTTTACTCTCGCCGTAAATGCTCCGACTGGTCGAATTGGTTGCGCACTCGCGGTATTCAGCAAAACATCGGAAGGCGGCGTCGTTACTTTTCGTATCGAACGGCAGAGTTTTTGACTCATCACAGTTACGGCGGCACCCGTATCAACAAGCGCAACAGTTCGTAGACCTTCAACAAACACTTCAAAAACGTTTGCGGGGGACGGACGAGGACTTGTACAATGCGACGATTTCGCAGCTCGTGCCTCCGGAGCTGCGGCAGTCAGTTTTCCGTCTCTACGGGTTTCGGTCGGCGACGCAGAGGGGACAGAGAACGGTAGCGGCGTGGTGAGGACGAGCGACGTGGACCGAATGGTGGGTAGTCGGCAGTAGGGCGGCGGTCTAGTTCGGTTGGTGGCGGGTCGCGTTCCATTGATTGTCGGTCGCATTGAGGTGGCAGTTCTCGTTGCGCGTTGTACGGGGCCGCTAAAGAGTAGTCAGGGTACCTCGGAGGTGCAGCCAGGCCCGTTGCGAAGCGCCGGCGACAGAAGTGCGCCACGTGACCTGGATATCCACATGCGTAACACATCGAGCGATTGTCAACTGTGCGCCAAGGGTTTCTGTTATAGCGCTGTTGTGTTGCTGGAAATGGCGTCGTTGATACTCGTACAAGCTGGGGAGTTGGCCCAAGCGGAGGTCGTGACGGAGTAGTAGCAACAGCAGCGTAAGTCAATGGCGCGGTGACGGGTGCTGTCTGATAGACGGACGGCAGTGCCTCAGAGACGTGCGCCTGTATTACCTGCCTAATGGCGGACGCGAGACGCTCAGACGAGGGTTCCGTTGCCGGTAAATACGACAGGCACGAAAGTTGTCGGGCCACCTCCTCACGCACATATCGTTTGATTTCCGACATCATTGTGCTGTGGTCTCCACCCAGGCTCAATGCCGCGAGAGTTTCATCGGTAGCCGCTCACCGCCGTGTCATGACCCGTTGTCTGCGCAACTCCTCGAAGCTCTGGCAAAGAGTGGCGAATTCGGACACGGTACGTGGGCCCTTGGCCAGCAGCATCTGGAAGGCGTCGTCGTCTGTCCCCTTCAAAATGTGTTTGATCTTGTCTGCCTCGATCATTAAGGGTCAAGCGCTTACACAAGTCGAGCACATCCTCTATGTAGCTTGTGAAGCCTTCTTCCTGAAGCTGTGCGCGTCCCCGTAGGCGCTGTTCGGCGTGAAGCTTGCGTACCTCGGGGCTACTAGACACATCGGTAATGCGTAGCTTAAAGGCACCCCAAGTGGCGAATTCCGAGTGGTGGTTTTTAAACAAGAGACTCGCTACCTTTTTCAGGTAGAAGGGTACATATTACAGCTTCGGTGTGTCGTCCCACTTGTTGCTTGCGCCTACCTTTTCAAATGTCGACAGCCAATCTTCTACGTCTTGCTCATCAGTACCGTTGAAAAAAGGTGGATTGCGCACGCGTAGCACAGTGGGCACAATGACCATCGGAGGCTGGGTCGTACCTTGCTGGGTGTTTTCTTCAGCCATGTCTGGGATGGCAGGTAGTTTCCTGTTGCGGAGTTCCAGGTTGAATTACCCAGCACCTCCACCACTCTGAAACGGGGTTTACTGGCGTAAGTAGTACTTGCACAGCAGGTCTACTGATGCGGAAAGCGGGCGGCAGCAACCGACCCAAGAAACGCAACGCTCGGGGGAACAGCTCGCGCTCGGCTTGCTTGCTTGCTTGTTCCTTTCTTTTGTGGCTCTCACCCACCAAGGGGGATTGGCCAAGAAGCCGGTGGTTAATGCAAGTAAATACCTATAGATTTTCTAGATTATGGGAATATAAATACTGTGTTTTGACTGTGAAATTAATTTGGCGCAATGTTAAAAAAAGAAAAAAAGAAAAAAGGGGGGGGGAGAAATAATAGAATTTGTTAAATATCTGTGGTGGAATCGTTATATGAAATTCTCCTGAAAGTTGAATCATTGCAGTGTATCAGCTAAATAGTAAGTGGTAGTGTGACCAGTAAAATTCGAGAGCTGATGGCTGACTCAGCAAGGTAATCTTCTTGTGTTATATATGAAATCGCAGAGAGCCCCGCAGATGTTCCTGTCGCTATGTCCCAATGAAATGGCCCCAAAAGACAAAATATTGGGAGTATTAAGTGATATTCTTAATTTTCTGAATAAAATTTCGAAGCAGTTTTTTCTTTGATTTTTGAATCGGTGACATGTGATAAGAAAATGGTCGATATGTTCAGGTTCGTTACAGCTTGAGCACAGTGGGGATGGCACCAGACCAGACCTGTTTATGTAGAAATTAAGAGGTGGTACACGGCAACGTAATTCTGTTACCAAGACTTCCAATTTACGTGTGGGACACCATTTATTATTCCATGTGAAGTGCAGGTGCGAGAAATCTGGATTCGGTATCATGGTTTTTGATGAGTCTTCAAGAAGGGAAAGTTTTCTAAACCTCGCTGCTGTTACATAGGCTGTAGGAGGCATGATTGGCACAATCGGAAGATCAAGAGATGTTCGCGCAAGTTTGTCAGCCATCTCGTTTATAAATATACTACGATGGCCTGGCACCCATATCATTCGCACTAGACGGATGTTTGCTGGGATTATTGATTTAAAAGTCTCTAGTACTGCTGATGTCAATGACGATGATAAGAATGAACACACAGAATACGAGTCAGTCACTATCACAGCTGTCGAATGAGTCACAGGAAGTTTACGAATAGCTAGTATAACGGCCGGCTCCTCTTGCTAAAGGCGTGACCCACTGTGGCACATAATCTTCTTCCTTTCTACAGTAGGAATGCTTCAAGGTTTTCAAGGTGCTCGTCAAACGCTGTGGAGAACACTATAGGATGTCGTCCAGATATACTAAGCTAGTTTTCCTCTTCAACCAAGAAAGCAAGGTATCGATGAGTCTTTGAAAGGTAGCAGGTGCTGAGCTCAAACCTAAAGACAAGACCCCTTAAATTCATAAAACCTATCTTGGCTCACAAAACCGGTCTTCTCGCGGCCTCTCGGCTCCACCTCGATTCACCAATATCTACTCGACAAGTCCACAGAAGAGAAGTACCGAGCATGTCGAAATCTGTCGAGAGAGTCGTCTATACGGGGTAGTGGATGTTCGTCTTTTTTGGTCACCTGATTCAGCTTCCAGTAATCCACGCAGAAACGCAGGCTGCCGTGTTTTTCTTTAAAGAGGACCACAGGCGACGCTCAGGGGTTCTGTGAAGGCTGAATGACGTCATCTGCAAGCATTCTGTCTATCTGCTGTTGTATCATCTCGCGTTTTTTTCGAGCCACGTGATAAAGGTTCTTGTGAATACATCTCGCCGTTGCCTCGGTAATTATTTGATTATTGGTTAGAGGCGTGCGGCCAACTCTTGATTTTGTCAAAATGCAGTCTTGGACTTCGGCAAGTATCTCAAGGAGTCTGCGTCGCTCGTTTTTCGGCAAAGTCAAGCTAACGTCCGGAACAGGATCTGAATGGAGATTCAGCGCCTCGTCGACTACCTCTAAGCAGCCTTCGGCATCTACGACATCGTCCAAGTAAGTGACAGCCGTGCCTTGTGGAAGGTGCCGGTGCGCAGCACTATAACTGGTCAGCAGCAAGTCTGTGCTTCCAGCAGCAACTCTGAAGACACCTTTTTAAAAGTGAATTCAAGCGCGAACACACGACACGATCACTGACACGCACACACCCAGGCATGAAACACACACCTACGACATACCTAGTGTGACGTGAATGCCGTGGGTGAAGAAAAGCGAGCTTATTTGGTCTGAAACTCCTCAAACTGGGCAGCGGTGGCTACAGAAACACGCGTGCATGACCTAAAAGGGAGGACCACGTCGTCATCAGTAAGACGCAGTTGCTTTGGTCACGCCTCTGAAAAATTGGGTAAGCCCGAATTGTTGCAAAACGTAATCAAGCTCTCTGGGATGTTGATATCGGCACCATATTCTTGTAAAATATCTATGCTAAGGAATACATCTCTGCACCATGCGTTGATAACGGCGAACGACGCAGTGAAAGAAGAACCTCTGATGTGGATTCTTGCTGTACATCTTCCAGACGGCATGAACAACTCGCCCCCTGTCATTCTTATATGAGGGCCCGTCCACGATGTTTTCGCTTTTCTGAGGCTGTCGACGAGGCCCTGACTGATAATAGAGAAGCCGGCACTGGTGTCGACTAAAGCGGTCACTTTCTGGCCATCAAGAAGAACATGAAGGCCGGCAGTCAGAATGTCATTGCTTTCATGACTTTTCAGCTGCACGACGTTATGTCATCATGCAGTGGGGGCTTTTTGTCGTCATTTTTATGGCCTGCAGCCCTTCCCAACACCCTCAATATGCACCAAGGTGCATATTGAGGGTGTTGTCAGTGCTTAAACAATTAACAAATAAAATGGGTAGGAAAGTAGGTGCGTGATAAAACATGCATGTTTATATGACATGCCTTTATCATCATGCTAAAAATCTCGACTACAAACTTGCTCAAGGCTTATTTACGGCTCTCCCATATGTGTGTTTCTGAACTTGTGTCTTACAAAATCACAAATATTGACATGGTGACGCAAAAGGTGTTAGATTATTATAATGTAATTATTCAAACACTTGCACATTACAAAATGACAGCTGTTCACATTTTATTGCACAATCCATCTTCAGCTGCCCAGGCGACTCTAGTTCCTATGACAAAAGCGCGGTCAGGGCGCTCCTTCTCTGTAGCACATCGGTACCCGGAGGCCTCAAATAAAGGCAGAAGTAATTTCCAAGAGTCTCACAAGACAAACAGTCCAAGACACAACATGCTCCGTCATTCTGGAGTGCTTTTAGTTCTGTTGTGTAGAAGTCAGCATCAGAGCCCACTTCGTTTCCAACTGGAAACATGGTTGTTGGGAGTCCTCTAGGCAAAAAGCTGTGTAAACAACTTGACAGCATCTGAGGTCCTACAGCGGGTAGCACATACAACAGCTTTCACATACAAAAACAACTGGCATAGTAGAATCTCTCTCTCTCTCTCTCTCTCTCTCTATATATATATATATATATATATATATATATATATATATATATATATATATATATATATATATATATATATATATATATATATTGTCACAAGCAAGGCAACAGTGGGATTGGGGCATAAAGCGGTAGAGGGTCTATGTTTGGACGAAAAGACTACGAATTGGATAACGACTGGTCCCGTAATATCCTCGGGGGCCGCTGTTATAAAATTAAACCGCTAGTAATGGTAGAGCGAGAAGCTCTGCGAATATGCCTGGGACTTCCCAGGTTCGTGGCGAATAATGTATTGTACCAAGAAGCGCGTTTGCCAACACTCCTCTGTTGATTCCGCATTTTAATGGTTCAAACCTTCTTAAAGTTCTACAGTTTACCGGCACGAAGATCTGAGTACGCATTTATCAGCGACCCTGACTCTTTCTTTCTTGCACATTGGCCTCGATTTAATACCTATCAGATAATTGTCGTTAAAAAGAAGCTTGATTGCATAAATGCACACATTGGCAAAGTAATTGAAACTATTTTCTTAACCCTCAACATTAGAATAGAGTACGATGAAATCTTCCCTCACAAGCCAATTTGCAATCTCTTAGATTTTGTACACTACATTAAAAGATTACTTGGTACATGCAGAAACGAAAAAATGTATTAGCTACAGATGCTTCTGTCAACAATGAAAAGGCAGGCGTAGGAATTGCATCTGATTTCCTTGGCTGGTCTTTTTCAGTAAGGCTTACAGATTTCACTCGTATATTTGAAGCTGAGCTAGTAGCTATTATTTTAGCTCTTTGAAAATATCCTACGACCGAGACCAGTGCAGTAATCCCAACAGACGCACTTTCGGTGTGTGCAGCTCTGACAACCTCCGAACAATCTCGTGCCCCAGCAGCGTTCCACACATTTGCACCACAGCATTATAGACTCCTAAATTAGTGTGGGTCCCAGTTCACTGCGGATTACAATTAAATGAATTGGCAGATGCTTTGGCACGAGCATCACTTGATGGACCACTAATTTCATTACTTCCCGAGTTAGAATGCTTATCATGGGTTAGACATTGGAAATTCGCTATTTTTACAGAGAGTTTAGAAAATATCACGCAGTGGACAGATTATCAGCACCTCAAATTTCCATGGAAAGCCCAGTGGAGTCCATCAAAAACTTGAAGTTATAATCTCAAGATTCCGGCGCCATGTCCCCCCTATAGATTTCTATTTACACAGAGCTGGTCTGACACTTTCCCCCCATTGTCCGTTTTGCGAAGAATCAGAAACTATTGAACATCATTTTGGCTCATGTTTGAACTATGCATAAAGAAACGACTTCTAGATATTTCATTTGCGAAGCTAGGTTTAAGTTTAACCACAAAAAATGTTCTAAATTTTGTTGCCTCTGTTTTGGGAAATCGCCACAGAGATGCATTCAATGCGGTGTGTAATTTTATTCAAGACTCTAAACGTTTTTCAACATAAAATCCACGTTAACACGTACGCAAAAAATGGGTCGAAAATAATTTTCAAATCTGAATAAATCCGTGACATACCAAATTATTCGGGTTTGGCAAAACCAGCTGTATGGTCGGCTCCCAAAATCAAGGTATAGCTATTAGTGTCTATCTTGTTGATTTTTTTTCTTTCTACTGAATCTTTGGGTTCTTTCTTTTTTTAATATAATGTCTTTACTCTACACTCCCCCCCCCCCTTTTTTTGTTGTTGTAAGCAATAGTGCAATTATGTGTCCATATGAGACTATATTTTCTCTTGGCCAATCCCTAAGAGTGGGTATGAGCCATGAATTCTAGGCTACAAACAAACAAACAAACTGATCTTCTTTTATTTGGAGCCTCTACACTGGGTTTCAGCCACAGGGATGTCTTATTCGCCGTTCAAGAATACATCACTGTGACTAAACGATTTTCTTGCTAAATTGCTGTCTCACTATTTTTCTTCTTTTTTTTCTGCAAACTTGATATCGGTATTTCAAATCAAAATTAAGTTACAAAAAAAAATTGTAGGAATGGCGCAATGCTGAAAGTTTAGGGCAAATTCGCCTTATAATCGGCCAATCCCCTTTTTTGGGAACGAGCCATTTGCACAGGGAAACAACAACAACACCAACAAACTGGTCCCAGCCCACCAGTGTGTCAGTCATTGCCATCGCAAGTAAACATCGTAACTATCCGCAATTATACGTTTCCTTGTGAGAATATTGGTGGAGGTGCGGGGTAGGTGTGGCATGGGCATCCCCTGACGTGCTTGTCAAGAAAAAGGACAACACATTGAGGTTTTGCGTCGATTATAGACATCTCAACGAAGTCACTAAATAGGACGTTTACCTCTTACTAAGAATAGATGACGACCTTGACTGCCTTCATGGCTCAAAGTTTTTCTCGTCCATTGACCTTTGATCTGGTTATTGGCAGATCACTGTTGACCCACGAGACTGAGAAAAAAACAGCATTTGTAACCACCGATGGGTTCTATAAATTTGAAGTAATGACGTTTGGGCTTTTCAATGTGCCGGCCACTTTTGAGCGCATGATGAATTGCCTTCTGCACGGTTCAAATGGTCTACTTGCTTTTGCTACTTGGATGATATAATTGTTTTTTCATCGACGTTCGCGAGCCATCTTGAGCGCCTGTGCAGTATTCTCGAAGTATTCCGCAACGCTGGTCTCCAGCTGCACTCCTCCGATTGCCGTTTCAGCCATCGCGAAATAACTGTACTTGGTCACCTCGTTATTGCATTTAGGATACAGCCTGACCCAGACAAAATTCGCGCAGTGACTCAATTTCCCGTACCTTCTTCTGCTAAGGATGTGCGGAGCTTCCTTGGTTTGTGCTCATATTTCCGCTGCTTCATCCGGAATTTCGCCGATATTGCGTGGCCTCTCACCGAGCTTCATAAAAAAGACGTCCCATTTACTTGGAATTCGCCTCAACGTGCTGCATATTCAGCGCTCATTGCAGCCCTCATGACTACGCCAATATTCGCCCACTTCGATCAGACCACTCCGACAGAAGTTCGTACTGACGCGAGTGGCCACGGAATTAGTGCTGTTTTAGCTGAGCGTCAGCGTGGATGTGACTGTGTCATCGCCTACGCCAGCCGCCTTTTTTCCCCTGCCGAGAAGAACTATTCCATAACAGAAAGAGAGTGCCTTGCTTTTGTTTGGGCTGTCACTAAAATTCGCCCGTACCTGTTCGGTCGCAGTTTTACTGTTGTAAACGATCATCATGCGCTCGCTGGCTTGCGTCGCTCAAGCATCCCACGGGACATCTCGGTGGTTGGTCTTTCCGCCTTCAAGAATACACGTTTAGGTCGTGTCAAAATCTGTTCAACTCCATCAGGATCCCGACTGTCTGTCACGGTATCAAGTGGATCCGCCATACGCCACTGAGAGAGCTACTGAGGCTTGCGTCTTATCAATATCAGGCTTTCTTGATATCGCTTCTGTGCAAGGGCGCGACCCGGATTTATTTCCCATCATAGAAGGCCTAAGTTCCGCTACTTCACCCACTTCTCTGAACTTGTTTTTCCTTCATGAAGTGGTTCTCTACCGCCACAACTTGCGCCCTAATGGTCCTGATCGCCTTCTCGTCGTGAATTCCCATTTGCGTGTAGATGTTCTCCGACAGCTTCACGATGAACCTGCCGCTGGTCACCTGGGAGTCACCCACATTTATGATCGTGTCCGGCGCCGTTTTTTCTGGTCACGTCTCTGTGCAAAAGTATGTCACCAGCTGCGACCTTTTTCAACGCCGAAAACGACCAACATCGCTTCTAGCTGGCCTCCTTCGCCCTATTGAGATCCCTGCTGAACCGTTCTACCGCGTAGGTCTTGACCTTCTCGGGCCATTTCCCACTTCTGCATTCCGGAATAAATGGGCTGCCGTGGTGACCGACTACGCGACACGTTACGCGATCACCCGCGTTCTCCCAACCAGTTGCGCTACCGATGTCACCGACTTTCTACTACACATCATTTTTCATCGCGGTGCTCCTCGACAGCTTGTTACTGACCAAGGCCGATACTTTTTATCTCGCATTGTCCAGGGTCTTATACGTTCGTGTTCCACGAACCACAAGTTCACAACGGCATACCATCCACAAACTAATGGACTTACAGAGCGCCCGAATCGCACTATCACCGACATGTTGTCGATGTATGTTTCGCCAGGCCACCGCGACTAGGACGCAACGTTACCTTACGTCGCATTTGCTTACAACTTCTCCAATACATGGCACTGCAGGCTATTCTCCGTTCTACCTTCTTTATGGACGTGAACCCTTTCTGCCTCTCGATACACTCCTTCCCGCTCGTTCAAGCTCCCCTGTCACATACGTCCGCGATTTTATAGAACGAGCCGACACAGCACGACAGATTGCCCGAGAACGACTCACGCTTTCTCAAGCTTCTCAGAAAGATTGGTACGATCGTTACCACAATGAAGTTTCGTATGCACCTGGTTTACTAGTACTCTTGTGGACCCCCTGTCGTCACATGGACCTCTCAGCAAAGCTCTTATTTCGCTATGACGGACCATACAATGTGCTACGAAAGGTCACAAACCTCACCTACGAGATACAGCAAGTCGCCGATGAAGCGCACTCAACGCCACCGTCATTTACTGTTGTGCACGTCGTAAAACTGAAGCTTTATATGTCGCCCAACACTACGCTTTCGTGACAAGCACCGGGTCGGTGCTTTAACGCCACGGGGATGCGCCACAAGGCAGTAGTGGAATTGGGGCATAAAGCAGTAGAGGGTCTATGCTTGGAAGAAAAGACTACGAAGTGGATAAAGACTGGTTCCAGCCCGCCAGTGTGCAGTGTGTCAGCCATTGCCAACACAAGTAAACATCGTAAATATCCGCTATTATACGTTTCCTTGTATGTATATATATATATATATATATATATATATATATATATATATATATATATATATATATATATTGTCATGACCAATAAAGGCGTTGACCATTCGGCGCGCGGGTAGCTAGAGGAAGGAAGAAAAGAACGAAGTCTGAACAGAACAGCTTGCCCGACAAACAGGTTTTGTCTTTTTTCTCTTCATTACAATGGCGCTGTCTGACGAGTGAACCGTCTGCAAAAAGCCACCGGTACGTGTCTTCGTGGTTCATCGGCAGCTTGGGCTTCTCCATCAAGGAACGCCTTTCACGCTTCCTTAGCGATGGGGTCCCACCCACCACTTCAGCCCCCTTCAGACCACCTGTGGAAGGCGTCCAGGCCTCCCCTGTGGTTCTATGGCATGACCTGATGGACACCCTGCCACCGTTTCACGGCAGAGATACCGGCTTCTGTCCTTTGAGAATGCCGCTCACGCTTCCCATGGCCTTCATTCCCATTGCAGTATTCTTCCAACATACGAGCCCCCACTGAACGCCGTCTAGGCTTCTCTGCTCGTCAATCTCGCTGGCGTAAGTGGTGCAACCGCTACTTACCTGAAGACTGCGATCACTGACTCTTCGGGCTTCACACCCGACAGCGCCGCGGACCTGTTGCGTACAATCGCGTTACTCTTCGTCGAGACTAATGAACTCACAGCATCCATCTGCGAGCGAGCTCCAACAATGTTGCCAGCATTGTGTGACATCAACGCAGTGTTGGATGTAGCTGCTTCACACGACCTTGAGGCAAACACACCGGAGCAACGCAGGGAGCTTCAGTCTTCTCTCATCGAGCACTCACACCGGCTCGACTGCTTCGCGTCGTTGATCTCTGTGTTGCCACCTGCCACCCCACAATCCCGAGCACTCTGCGAACTACCGGAATTACATTAGGTCCGGAACGACGCCGACAGCTGGGTGGCAATTGTAAAAGCGCTAGCAATGCACGCGGCCTGGACAGAGAATCAGAAATATCATGTGACCATAGACCGTCTTCAGGAAGGTGCAGCAGTGTGGCACCGGTATGAAGGCTGGAAGCAGCAGTCATGGTCGGAGTGGAGCTGCAAGCTCATAGCTGCTTTTGGTCGTAATCCTTACCACCTCTCCACCACCACCTCGTCCAACCTGGCCGGTATCGAGGAGCAAGCTCTAGGGGCCTTCTATCTCGAGGCTGCAGCTGTGTGCTGCAGCTTACCACACGCAAAGTTAGACACTTTGTCGATACCCGAAGCAAGTTCACTGCGGCCAGAGGCCGCTACCGAAGTTGAACATCTTGAAGGGCGTGGCTCCAACAAAACAGCTGCAGAGAATCATCTAGACTGTGCTGCATTGCCCTTCACCAACGCCCCTCCATTCGCACACCGAGCTGAAGTGGAGCAACACCTCGACGGTCCCTCGGAGCCCTCCGGACACGCAGCACAAAGCTTCTCCGCCTGTCCTATGAATGACGTCAGACGCTGGTTCGGCACGCCACTGCTGCTCTCAGTACCCGCGCCGTTACGCGACGCCGTCATGTCAGTGGAAGAGGCTGATACCACTCCTCATACAGCTCAGTTAGAGAAGCCAGCCCCAATATCACCTTTACTGAGGGAAGTGGAGACACCAGCATTGCCTATGCTTAAACTGCCTATGGTCATGGCGCCGGTAGAGCCCAAAGTAACCACTGCTGGTCTCACTGACCAAGATCATAAGGAGATAGTTGGCGCTTAAGATGCAGACAGGAGCCAATACGATGACAGCTTCACAAAATGTCCTGCCGTAGATGCCAAAACTGGCCGTAAATTATGTTTTCTGCCACACATCTCAGAAGTTGCGTACCCATTCTCGATACAAGCCAAGGTACCCAGAGCGTCTTTTGGGATACTCATTTGGCTACCCTCGTCCGGAGTTCAACGTCCGCCACTGATTTTGCGGCTCGTCCGAAGCGCGCTGTCAGGTGCATGTTTAGCGGCTTCCCACAGAGAGTCTCTGCATGGCCGAGACTGACCACAACGATGCAGCCAGTCTCGACCTCCCGATAGACTTGTGGATGACTCTGGCACCCAGTTTCAGCGTGGCCGAGGCCGACCTCCGAAATGCGGCCAGTATATCGACCACCAGATCACCTTTGGCAGATACCGCGACCAAATCGCGGCACGGCCAAGAGCGTCGGCCGCAACGGGGCAGCCAGTGCCCGTTGCCTGAGTCCACAGCACTTATTCAAGAGACATAGTGGCGTGCAAAAAAAAGCGGCCAGCTCGAGGCAGCGAGTGCCGTCCACCAGAGACGCTTCCCCCATACCATCGTTCTGTTGCATTGTGGTCCGGGCTGACCACCACGATGCAGCCAAGCCCGCCCACCAGAAACTTTGCCGCCGGCTCCGCGTGCGTGCAGTCATGGCCGAGTGTCAAGACCAAGAGAGACGCTGGCGCTTCGGCGCGCGGGTAACTAGAGCAAAGAAAAGAAGAATGAAGTCAGAACAGAACAGCTTGCCTGACGAACAGGTGTTGTCTCTTTTCATTTTGTTACAATATATATATATATATATATATATATATATACAATAAACAATTCAACAATGATTCAGCATGATGAACACGTGAAACATTAGTTAAGTTTGAGTAACAAAGCTATTCATCAAGTAATTGCTTACATCCGATTTGAACAAAGCGAATAAGGCACTGAAGTCAATTAGGGTTTTTAAACAATTATAAAGCGCTAATATGAAATATTCTAGTCAAGCTATACAGTGATGTGTCATGTATGTGGTACTTGTGTTTACCTGTTATGTATGCGGTAGTTATAAGTATATTTTTTCTCTTCATACCTAAATCTCAGTATGTTGCAGTCTAGCTGTTGTTCGCGTTCAAATTAATATTACTTTACATTAGCATCTGAGTCAGAAAATTTATGCTAAAAATTTTGTAGATCCCACATACTTTGGGAATCAGTGTTTTGCAAAGCACGCGCATGCAAGGTGACAGTATTTCGATTTTTTATTGAGTAATCTTATGAAGTAGAGCTCAATATATGTACAAATCTTCGAACACACATAATTAAACAGCCGCATATGTTTTATTTGTTATGAGGAGATGTTACACCCGTGACAACATTAGCCGTTATTTGCAGTTTCGTAACGACGCCAACAGAAACATGGATATTAGCCACACTAGAAGTGGTAGGCTGGTATGAAGCGCAGGCATTTTTTCTTGGACTTTCGCGGACAGTAGCCCCCAACTCTGCTACACAAATACCTCACAGGATGGTGCCTAACTGCAACTGACGTTGATTTGGCATGACGGCTGCATCATTAGAGGGCATATGTAACAGTTATAAAAGTTGACAACCAGCACTGCAACTACAGTTGATGTTACATGAACATTAAGGTCTATTTGAAAAGTATATCCAAGGCCGGGCATGGCTTTGTGGTAGAATACTTGATTGTCAAGCAGAATACACGGGTTCATTTCCTGCTCGTACAAATTTGATCTTTGCATTCGTCCGGTCAATGCTGCCTATGTTAGCTTTTTTTCACCATTTCTAGTAAATATAAAACGTATGGGCAGATATAAACCATATATCACCTGTGGCACATACCCGTGTACTAGTGGCATATACCTGCTTCCGGGTATGTGGCACTGTGTTTTGGCAAGTGTTTGACGAGGTATGGGACGAGACTGTGAAATTATTCATGTCATGACCAGCGCGTCGTGTTTGACAACCCCTCTTACCCTGCTGTACAAATTCTCATATACCCAAAGTTAAGGGGCTGATGATGAAAGCCCCCAGACTTGTGCGGTTAGATAGATATTTATGCAGATAGAAGCCAGAAGTGCTTGCAGTACGCAAGGAAATTCTCCGTACCTAAAAAGAATTTTATTGTCATCAACACCCATGAGAAGTTTTGGTAAATGGGTGACAACATATCAATAAGAAATATATACTATACACAAGAAAGGCCCCATCATTGACCCCTGGGGCACCCCCATATTTTATAGAGATGCGAAGTCGCTGATAGTTTCACGCTGCTGCATAATGCAAAGCTTTTAATGAGTTCAAAGGCAATCCAATGTGCACCCTAGTCATGCAGTTTGCACAGAGTATTATGATTCAGCCAGTAAAATGCTTGACTTACTTCGATAAATAAGCCAACACTCAAAATTTCGTTTTCTGTGTTGCACGGAATTTCTATTTTCAACTGCAATATTGTCATTTCAGTAGGGTTTTCTTTCGAGAAGCCCTACTACGCAACTCCCTAATCATTTAGTTAAAGGTTAATGAGCCCTTCAGTTATAACAATCTCAAGTACTTTAGACAAGATGGGCAGAACGAATATCAGTCGGTAGTTAGCTGTTTCGGGAACAACTTCACCTTTATACATGGGTTTCCCACATAAAACTTTAAGATGAAGAGTAAATGTGTTGCTTGCATTTGGTTAACTACAAATGGTAGCGAGAGGGTTATGATATGAGTGTTCTTTGGCATATATAGGACCACTTTATGTAAAACCTACCGCCAGTGTAGACAGACGTGCTTTTTTGCTTTAACCAGAACAACATTTCATTTGCGACATCGGGCAAAACACACCACTATTTTTCAAACCAGGCTTCTTTTTTCTTACTCAGCCACAAATGTCAATATTGTCACAAGGTAATGGTTCTTCCATCACCACACAAAAATTTGGGACAGTGTCAAAAGGCAAATCCTCATCTGGGACGCCTTTCATGCCAAGATACTTCGCCATTGAATACAGTTTCAATTGTTTATTTTCATCTGAAGTAGCTCATTTTCCCTGGAATTTTTTTAAACTCTTTCACGGTGCCACAGGCTCTTCAAGCGCAGCCTTTATTTCTAAAGAGAGCGCGGCTTCGTTCCACACTGCTTGAAAGACCAAAGTTCAGCATGAATTTCGCAGTTGAAATTCTGAAGTGCTTTGGGAAGATAATTTCTACTTGCCATTGCAAACAATTCACAGGAAACACTGGTACTCTTGCTTGACGGGAGTGCATGCAGTAATATTTTAACAATTAAAGGATGAAATAAGAGTCCCACCTATGCAAAATTATTTTGGCGAGCACAGTGAAGAAGGCACAGACTACTCCCAAGCTGAGGAAAATATTAAGACCACTTCATATATGTAGGCAGCGCCCAGTAGCTCAGTGAGTCACAGCGCATGAGCAGAGTGAACATGGGTAAACACAGCTGATGCTAGAACAATGGTGCAGAGATTTCTCGTACTTGAGCCTCTTGACCGTGTCAGAAACTTTCTTTGATCAGTCTGACTCACACGAAAGGACAGACCATGCCGAAGAATTTCTGCAGCTCTGCAAAAAGTTATTTTGCTGAGCGTTGTGAAGACTGCTTGCACTGCTTGCCAAACTGCAGTGAAGGGCTAGCAAGACATGGCCAACATATTCAGTGGCATGCAACTTCAAAAAGGGCATGCTGCAAAATGAATTCAACAAAGAAAATACTCTTGCAGCGTTTTTATATGTTTGATGTCATATATCAAAATTTTATTTCACCCTTTTTGCTCACTCATGCACGAATGTGCCCCGTGTGACTCGCTGATTCAATCTGTTGAACAGTGTGCCATTCAGATGTTTTATTGATTGTTATAAGTACTCTTTCTTTCGTGCACAGTTGACACTTAGAATAATCTGAACCCTACTTTGAAGCGACTATCACATGCGCTATTTGTTAAACGAGTGTCCAGTTATGTAATTTGATAATAATAATTTTGCTGTTGTTTCTTTTGTTTCATTTCATTGCTTGTTAAACAAATGTATATTTACGTAATTTTACGTTTTTTTTAATTTCTGCTGCTTTTCTTCGTTTATTGTTACCACTCCTGCAATGTCTCAAACATGAGACAGCAGCATCTGTAACTAAAAAATTGAAAATAATAAAACGCGAAAATTTAAGTCTTAGAAAAAGACAACCGCTGTTACGTTTAAGTGTCGACTATGTGTAATTAGGAGGTGGGCATGTTTGAGTATTGTTGTTAGCTGCAATCAATAAATACCTTATTGCAGCTGGCCAAATGTATGCTTTAGTGCTTCCACAAAGGCACATTTGCATATCAGTACTGACGTAAGATACCCATGTGATGTGTTTCTTAAGGGAATGTCATGCAAGAAGCATCATATCACTTTTATTACATAAAATTGCAATACCTCTGCATATACATGACAGTATCCGCAAAAGCATCTACTGCAGACAAAACATAACATTAAAGGAACATTAAAGGAATACTGACACAAAATTGTTGCACTTTGTGCTTTTTCTTGTTGCAGTGGGTAGCTCAGACCCATTTTGTATGGCTAAAGATCTGGTTTGGAAAGGTGTGTAGTGGTTGTTTAATAAGATATGTCTTTAGAGCACCCAGCTGCTGTTTCGGTTTTGAAAAAGCACTGAGCTGGGCAGGAGCAGTGCCGGTAGCAAGGTAAACGCAACTGACCTTGCGACCACGCAAAACTGTGATGAGGCGAAGAGTGCAAAAGTATGCAGAAGCCGGCACCACACTGACAGCAAACACACGCAAAACCGAAGACAGTGAGGAAGGAATCACAATCAGTTTAAGCACCGCATGTGCCATAAATCAGCGAGCATAAAACCGTGTCATAGGTTCGTTTACACCGCCACCACATTGAGGTCGGTGTGGCAAAAGGCTTCGCGCCTTTATCAGTCACGGGGCATGTACATTAAAATTGATTCTAAATATGTTGTATGCTATATTTCTCCATCATATTTTGTTGATGTTAAGTACGTCTCTAGATAAATCTGTCTCGCTCATTATCTCGCCTTCGTGAGTAGAAGTCAGATCTACTTTAAATTGTGCTTTCTCATCAGTATCGTCATATGTTTGTGTGTATGCGGTGTAGCATGTTATTTTTTTTATTTTCCACTCTTTTCTGTACCTGCTTCAGTTGCCCTGTTTATTAATAAGTAAGGTTTGATGTCCGAAAACCACCATATGATTATGACAGTCACCCTAGTGAAGGGCGCCGAAAATTTCCATCACCTTTGGTTCTTTTACATTTACTCAAATCTAAGCACACAGGCCTACAACGTTTTCGCCTCCATCGAAAATGCAGCCACCACAGCCGGGATTGGATCCCGCAACCTCTGGGTCAACAACTGAGTACCTTAGTGACTAGACCACCGCGATGGAACTTCAATCTCTCTGTTGCCCTCTGTAGGGTAGCAAACCGGTTTTTCTGGTCTCCATAACCTCCCTGCCTTTCTTTTTCTACCATAGCTTCTTATTAGTACAACAAATGCAGCTTCCATCAAGCTGCTACCATTGGGGCGATTGTTTGAAATTGGGTTTACTGAATGAATATTAGGTGCAGCTTCATTGTGATCACTGATCTAAGTTCTTCTAGTTGACTAAAAAGACAATACTTTTCAAGAAAAAGCACATGCTGTCTAACGGTCATAGGGGGAAAAGCTTGAAATGCTTAGACAAAACATCAATCTTGGGCCATCACAATAATGCAGGCAAGCTTCTGCAATTATGTCCAGTAACCATGATTCCAGACACTATTGCTAGCTACATAAAGCAATTGTTCCTCAACATGACGTAATGGCAGCATATGAAAGAATTGAAAAACAGCACGTAACAAAGGGCAGTGACAGAGACGGACGAAGCGCTGAACTTACAACCAAAGTCTTTATTTTATACTGGGGGTATATATAGCACACAAAACTTGAAAAAGAGGGAGAGGACAGGAAGGACGTGGAACTTTTGTTAGGTTTGTACGAGCCTGAAAAACTTGTGATTTAGCTAGCATTCTCTTGACAAATACGCGATTTCCCTCGTAACGAGCATTATTAGAGGTGCACTGACACACATATCTTTCTTGTCGATTCGGACCGTCTCCTAAATCTCTCTTGCTAGTTGATCTCTGTATCGTCGAAATATTGTGCACCTTCGATAACGTTCCTCACCAGAAAATTCGCGTATTTGTCAAGCGAACGATAGCTTAATCAAAGTTTCTTTTCCAGACACATACAAACATAAGAAAACTTCGACGTCACTCTTCTTTCTCTCCTTTTCAAATGTGGTATGCTGTATATACCCCCACTTATGGAATAAAAACCTTGGTTGTAAGATCAGCGCTTCGTCTGTCTCTGTCAGTCCTGTGTTATGTGGTGTTTTTAACTTCGTTCATTATGTAGGAACCGGCACAAATAAGCACTTTAGTAAAGGCAGCATAATGACATTGTGCTTAACCGGCTTCAATAGGATAACGATGAGGCATACACAATATTGTCCTTTGTATGGTAATGACAAATAATGTGACAATAACCTTTATTACGACATCACAAACCTTGCATCCTAGCATGCGGTACAAGTACCAACAAGGTGGTTTCAGTGATGTCGGTGCAAGCCAATACACATTGTAGTGCCATCATCACCATCATCATATTTTCCATCACCGCGCCGCGTCTCTCGCGCAGCTGGCGCGAGCTCGAGCTGCGCGAGAATTAGAACGAGCTGACACGCCTGGCGTGGCGGACGCTGGTAGCCGACGTGGCTCCGCTTCAGGCCTGCAATAAAGTGGCGAGATCGGCACGGCCCCATCGGCCACCTTCGACGTCATCTCACGTCTCTCCTTCTCTCGCCGCTACATTGGTGACCCGGAGAACACGCCCTTCGCCGAGCCGCCCGCAGCCTTACGACGCCCTCTGCACTGCGGTGCTCGCCCGCAGCGGCAACACATACCGTCCGCTTCCGTTTACCCGCACCAGGCAGGTTTCCCCGGCGTCGCAGAGCAAGGTACGAACGCAAGCGCACGCAGAGCAAGCGACGGCACGTGACACCGTGGCCCTCGCCGTTTCCGCGACCACCAGCTCAGACGTCTCGGCCTCCTCGCCGCAGCTGCTGGTCAGCTCCTCGACGGTGCCCCCTGCCGCTCCGCCACCTGCCACTGGTGCCAGCAATGGCCTGCCGGGTGCCTCGCCACATTCCACTCGCACCTCCCCGGCCAGCAGCCGACCACCCTCGGTGTCCCCGCTCCCCGCCCCTGTCCCTGTCTCTGTTTCGTGGTCTATGACGGGCCCCAGCGCCGTGTCTTCGCGGAGCCAGAGCCTGCCCTCATCGTCGGCGTCGACACCGGCAACCACCAAAGCAACTGCCACCGTCGCCCCTCTGCCCGTGGCGCCGCAGCAGGCACCTGCGTCGAGACCCGGCGTCGCACAGGTGGTTTCGGCCAGCTCAGTCCTCGCACCTCTGGTGCCCCCCTGCTCATCCAGCCGAAACAGCCACAGATCCTGCCCAAGCTGTCGAGTGGCAGCGCGAACATGACGACGCCTTCGGCAGCGGCGACCACCCGGTCCCAGTCTCCCCGGTCGGCCCAGCACAAGGCCACACCGCGGCCCGCGCCTTTACCGGCGCCGCAGCCTGCGACCACGGTGCAGCGCGGAGCCGCGATTGGGCTCAACACGGGGAGTCCGCTGCTCATCGGGAACCCCGCGGCAGCGCAGCCGGGCATGTTTCCAGCTGGACCTGCGCACGGCACTTTCCTGCTGAACCAGTACATTCCGGGCCTGGGCCACAGCCCGATTCTGATACAATGCACACTGGGGCAGACCCCGAGCTCTCTGGGACAGATACAGGGAGTACAGCTGGCCCTGCGGCCACCCCATGCCACGGGCCTGACCCTGGGACCTCAGACGGGGCCCAGGCCCCATGGGGAACATCCAGGACCGCCTGGCACCCCGACGCTTGTCATTCCACAGAACCTGGGGCCAAGGCCCAACATATTTCTGGCACTGCCACGCATGATGTCGCCCCCCTCGTTTGCCATAGTCCCGGGACAGCCACTGACGCTGGAACAGCTGCAGGCCATGCTGCCCACGCAGACCATGCTGGCCCAGCCCACACTGGGTGCGTTCCAGACAGACCAGCACCAATCCCTGGTGCAGATACCGACGTTCACCCAGCCGCAGATACTGGCGCATGCCCACCATCACCACCACCACCACCACCATCATGGCGCCCTGCCGGGACCTCTAATCTCTACAGGCGGCAGTATAGTGTCCTCTGCACCCAGCGCCAACATTGTCACCCACCATCCTGTCATGACCTCGCGACACACGGTCCACTCTCGGCCTTTCCGACCAGGTCACCGTGAGACCCGCTTGTCGGCTACCACAGCGACCCGGCACTTCCTCCTGCGTCCTCTGCGCAACTCCCAGAGTCGCCCACCAGAGACACACTGCTTACCGATGGCCTATAAACGTTGACAACCTGGACTTGCCAAATGAACACTTTATGGATTGCCGTTCATGTATATAGCATTTGTCACTCTCTTTCTTTTTCACATGGCGTTCAAATCGCGCAAAGCGCTAGGGGGGGAGCCCTGTAGTGCTATCATCACCATTATCATTTTTTCCATCACCGCGCCGCGTCTCTCGCGCAGCTGGCGCGAGCTCGAGCTGCGCGAGAATTAGAACGAGCTGACACGCCTGGCGTGGCGGACGCTGGTAGCCGACGTGGCTCCGCTTCAGGCCTGTAATAAAGTGGCGAGATCGGCACGGCCCCATCGGCCACCTTCGACGTTATCTCACGTCTCTCCTTCTCTCGCCGCTACAACATCAATCGCTTGGCGAGGATTATTTTTGACTATCTTTTATTGGTACGATGCAGAGAGCCACAAAAAACGCAGTCTAGGTTTTTGTTACATTCTTAGATAAGTAAAGTGTCGAATTTTACATTTCAGAAGCAGCATGTGCAAGACTTAGGCATGCATACCTTGATGTATATGTAAACCTATTGTGTTTTGAGCAACAAATGAGGTATTCATAGCCTGAACATACCACAGGTCTATCGAATATCTTTAGCAAAGGCCTAAAGAATTTACTATATGAGATAAAGCAGCTGTGCCGCAGACCGTCTGCTTGTAATTCGAGAATGTGATAAGAAGTTGTAGTACAAATATGTTTTAGGATGTTTGTAGACGTAACGGTATGCCGTGAAGTTTTAACGCCAAAGCGGAGTGAGGCGCGTGCAATTTTTAAAAACCAGAACAACCTAATGGTAGGTGACATAGAGGGGAAATAATCGGTATCATGGCGATTGCGTTCGAACGGGTGAATCACTGCTAAACCTAGTGCTTGCATATCTTAGGTACGGCTATTCAGCCACTCATAAACGAAATGTATTGATCCAGGTGTATTTGGAGGCTTCGCTAGCCACATATAGAGCACACTGTGTCAAGTTCACGCACACGTAATCGACCTGATTATCATGGTAGTTTAACAATATACTTGCCTGGTGGATGAAAACACAATGTTCACACCAAAAAAACACATCTAGCTTATAATAGTCACACACAATTAATAGTGCTGTAGCTGTTGAAATTAAATTGTGTAATATATAAAACTTCAGATACTTCTTTGACGCACAAAACGAACGATGCCGCGCAAATACCAACGCGTAATTCTTCTTCGTTGTTCTCAATTAAATACGCTAAGGTCTAATTCAACGCGCAGTCCTCGAATGGCGTCCGACAGCATTGCGATAACACAGTCATTCATAGCGTGCAGGGCATCGATCCACTTATGTTTCGGGCAACCACCGAATCGCAGCCGCACAGCGGACATTGTTTTACGGTCACTCCTCTCCCGCCCCCTCCCCACATAAAAAAGCCCTTCCGCGCATGATGGATGGATGTGGGGTTTAACGTCCTAAAACCACCATATGAATATGAGAGACGCCGTAGTGGAGGGCTCTGGAAATTTCGACCACCTGGGGATCTTTAACGTGCG
This sequence comes from Rhipicephalus microplus, assembly GCF_043290135.1. Taxonomy (NCBI): domain Eukaryota; kingdom Metazoa; phylum Arthropoda; class Arachnida; order Ixodida; family Ixodidae; genus Rhipicephalus; species Rhipicephalus microplus. The sequence goes on along the minus strand of NC_134705.1, from coordinate 15,332,492 downwards.
CCCAATTCTGAGCACACGGGCCTACAACATTTCCGCCTCAATCAGAAATGCAGCCGCTGCAGCCGGGATTCAATCCCGCGACCTGCGGCTGAGCAGCCGAGTACCTTAGCCACTAGACTACCATTGCGGGGCATCCGCGCATAATGCCACAGAGCTTTGACTTGTCCCTCATAAAATCAGGCATGCCAAAAGGCTCGCTACGTTATTAAAAACTCACGTATGGTCTACTAGTTTGAAAAACTTGGTTCACAATGTTATTATAGCGCTTACGGTGTTAAACAAAGCACCGACAGTAGGAACATGCACTTACCTTTTTAGTTTGACGAGCAGTCGACGATACGAAGCAGCCGATCTTCTCTTGAGTATAGTGCATATTTGTAACAAACAGCATTAGTAGAACATTAAAGACAGTGCAAGCACACTTTGAACAACAAAAGAAATTGACTTCAAATGCTCTGCACACGGCCGCTGTGGTCATGTAAGAAGAAAAAACCAAGGAGAGGGCATGACATCATATTTGTGAATCTACCGCATCGAAAACCTCCTAGCGGTGAATCAGATAAACACTTCGCGGTTTCTGACGAGCAGACGCCGCAGCCATCGCAGCGGTCATGTAAGTGGCGCCGGCGGAGTGGTAGGCGTTTTTTGCCGGCGGTGAGGCAATTCACGAGTGTTGCTTCTTTAGCGTGTTTTTTTAGGAAAGCTGTGCAATGCCCAGCTTTAGTGTATACTCGGTGCGAATCGCGTGCACTGCCAAATGTACCTGGTGGCACTTTTCACGTATGTTCGCTTCACTGTTGGTCAATAATGCATGATATTTGCATTTGGAACTCTCAGCTGCACTTATTGTGTTAACTAGGAACACACTCGATCTTTTGTTTTTATTGCCCTCGCTGCGTATTAGTTGTGTGCACATTGGGGGGTGGTGTAGCGATGGGGAAGCGATTTTAAATGAAAAAAAGAGAAAAGTGAGCCCATAAACTGTCTCTCAGGGGGAGGATGCCTCAACAGTAGCTCACGGGGGGTGTGGGTAAGGGAGGGATTAAAAGGATAGAATTAATAGGTAAAGAGGTAGAGAGAGAGCAAGGAGAAAATGGGGCACAAGGACAGTGGATGACCATAGTAAGGAGAAGAAAAAAAGATGGAAACGGTCGCAGGAGTCCGAGGATGGGGCACCACTGCCGAGAGCTCTCGTAAGCTACAGAAGGTGGCGTAGGGCGAGCCCCGTAGGCCAGAGCTAGGCTGTCATCGTCGTCGGGCACCGGCGCCAGGTGGCGTAGGACCAGCCCATTTGGCCAAAGCTTCACTCTCGTCGAAGATGGCAACGACACAACCGGTCGGCACGGAATACAGCGAGCGAGTGTGTGCGCACTGGAATTACACACTTTACGTGCACGATCACAATAAAATACAGTGGTGCCTTCGTGTAAACGTGAAGTACGTCAAATACTAGGCTGTCGTTACAGGGAATAGCTGCTAGGCCATCTCTCTGAATTGTGCATTGCCACATTCACACTATATACGAGCAAAGAACTGCTAATCGGCCTGTAGATCGAAAAATCTGGCTAAGAGAAAGAGAGAGAGCAGAAAAGGAACAACAGTGGGCAGAACACGTAAGTCACTGCTGGGTGAGTTCGAATGCGATGATTCAGGGGCTGAATGATTTCGGTACGCCTTGTACTGACGCTTTCTGTGCTGTTGCACAAAAACACTGCACGAAGTGTTTCAGCACGCCACACTAGGGCCTGCCACGCACGAACAGTCAAGGAAAGGTATGCTCGCAACATTTTACTGCATGCAAACTATACAATACGCGTTAAGTTTACACCGTGACTATAGGTCCGCGCAGCAGCGAACCAGCGCTGAGAGAACGCCGCGGAACGTCTGCTGTTTTGTTTGTCCTATACCAGTTTGCTTGCCCTATAAATTTGACGTCACTTCCACAACACTTCTAGCGATGCGTTTGCATTCGATAGGGCCTCTCAGTTTTTCCGTAATCCCTGGCTGCGGTCTTACCATAGGTTCCGCAATTTCTGTCTTGCTAAGGCAACCTATCCGAATTTGCGCAAATCATTTTTCATATCATATGTAACAAAAAATTGTTTCTGCCTAAAATTATAGCAAACATTAGTGAAAATATCAGATAGGCCAGTATGTAGTGCATACAACATTTCTTAACATCGAAAAAAACAGCGCGTATTCGCGCGAAATTCGAAATGTCTCATAGCGCGTGAAGTTCGAAACGTCTGCTAGTGTGCATATTTCTTATACCAATACCTTGTTAACATCTGCATTTTGGCTAAGAGGTGAAGTTGGCTGTTAAAACACTGTTAAACAAATTGTTGTATTGAAATAAAAATACAGGCAGCAAGCGACAAAATAAGCGTACTGGTACTTGATTGGCAGGAAAATTTTTTAAGAAAGTGTTCCAATCAAGGCATGTTTTAACTTGCTTTAAAGAAAATTTTTGTAAACAAAAGCAAAAAAACGTTCCTTCAATGTTATGCTACCAGAACGTCAAAGTCCATAGCTCGTCATTAAAATTGTTAACACAAGTCAATTTGATGCAATGTAAGGCTAATAAATATTTGTACTACTTAAAAACTAGTTTCTCTACCATGGTCTTGGTTTGTACTTCTTTGCAATAATAATTGCATGATTCATATATACAGTCGCGGGAAAAAGTTTTGTTTTTCATGTTTCTTGCAAACGAGGCCGAGAGCTCTATATGTGTAAGTCAAAATGTAGCTCTCCTAGCTGCATACTCCGCTATTTGCTAGTGAGCTTGTAGCACATTGCATGGTCAGCACCAGCCATGAGGTGATGAGGAAGAGGCAGCACGAATGCGAGAACCAATGTAGAACTTACATTCAACCGGGCACTACCACTCTTGAGATATCCGCTACTGCAGTGGGGCTACTAATGAGACCATGGTGTCGAGCCAGGGGAGTGCTAAAAGCTGTTATTCAGCTCTAATGGCACGTTACTCACAAAGTTTTCTCAGCGACTGTGCACCCTAATGAGTGCTCATCAGCACCCATTAGTTGTTTCACCCTTTTGCACACTAGTGTACATCTCTTTGATGTATGCCCCCTTTCGTTTCCGCTTGTAGGGTGCTGAGACGCTAATAGGGTGCTTAAAAGAAGTGCTTAGGGTGTCGCACCCTTTTTACACCCTTAAGTGTCAAAATTGATTTAGTGTATACTGAGTGGTGGTAAAAGCTGAAGGGGACCTGGTGTTGCGGTGGCCGGACGCTTGTGACGTTGGCAGGTCTTGCTGCTAGCGACGTCAGCTTCGTTTTTTCGTACATCTTGGGCCAGTAAAAGCATTCCTACGTGTGGTGCAGCGTTCGTATGAAGCCGAAATGACCGGGTGCCGCATCGTCACACATAACACGTAGAACATCGGAGCGTAGGCTCTCGGGGACAACTAACACAAAACGTGGTTCAGGTATGGAGCAGTTAGTCTTGTAGGACAGCTTGCCTCGAACCGTAAACCAACCGCTGTGTTGGGAGGTACGGGCGGGTGCAAAATGAAGATCCTGGTTGAGATCGTTGCGTTGTTCTCTCTGGAATTCAGCAGCGTCGGGGAACGTACTTGTAACAGCAACAAGGTAGTCATCAAAATTCTCTGCATCGAAGTCGGCCGTCCCAAAATAAATCCGGGAGAGGCAGACTGCATAAGCGTGGCGACGGCCACTCTTGTACGACACGGTAAAGTAGTATTCTTGAAATCACAGCGCGCAACGTTCGAGGCTTCCATAGGGATTACGCAAGCCGACCAGCAAGCATAACGAATGATGATCTGTAATTAACTTTAATGACATCCCATAATGATAACAACGAAAATTCTGTACGGTGAGAACAGCTGCCATGCACTCGCGTTCCATAACTGTGTAATTGCGTTCGCATTTGCTCAGGCAAGGCTGGAATATCCCACGACAGGTTCGGCGCCACTGTGACGTTGTGCAGCACCGCTCTAACACCGATACCACTAGCGTCAGGGGTGTCACTACAAATGGAAGTAACACAGGTCGTTACTTGCATTTTGACAGCATGCAGTTCAGTTCTCAAAATAGAGCCGTGGTTTCTGCACTTCTGCGACGCGCGCAGAAAATCTGCACAAGAAAAGAAGACTACGCAGCTGACGTACGCTTGGTGTGGCGTGAATTGTTGGCCTGTGGCTATCCGAATGCCTTATTGAAGGCTGTCGAGCGTCTAATTTCACGTCCACAAACGCCCTGTGCTGCATCTGGTGAAAAGTGTGCGTGAATGCCGTATATTCCCTCCATAAGCGAAGCCCTCGGCGGTATCCTGCGTTCCTACGGCGTCCATGTAGCACGTGTTGCAGACCTAAACCTACGACAATCGCTTCTAAGTGTGAAAGACAGATTAGCAAATGTAAAGTTCTCTGGTGTGGTGTACGCTGTCCTGTGCGCGGATTGTGTCGATGTGGATATCGGTGAAATTGGTGACTTTGCACGGCGCCTTAAACATTCAATTTACGATGTTAAAAAGAAAACGTTAAATCCAATGCCTTGACCGAGCATGCGTCAGGTGGTCACACAATCGATTGAGGGAAGGCACGTGCTTTTGCTAGAGAAAAATGACTGTCACAGCGGCTTTCTCTTGAGTCATTCGTGATAAAAACCACTCCGCGCTCTTTAAACAGGACCGATGGTAATCTGCCGTCTGTATATGCCCGCAGCCTGCGTAATATAATGGAACATACATAGGGCAGACTGCTTTACACATGTTTTCATTTAACTGTGAACAAGGCTTCCGTGTGGGAGCTGAACCATTTATTTTCTGTGTTTTTTTCCTTTGTGAACTTTTACTTTGGTTGGTGCATTGCGTTCAGGTTTTTTACCTCTAGTCATGTATCATCCCGACCAGACGAGCTTCGGTAAAACTTTAAACTTCATTAAACTTTATTAGGCGTATCGCCAACCCATCGTTCAGCAGATTCGCCGTTTTGTGTCTTTGTCGACACGAGTGGCAGCGTTTCAGGGCCAATTCAAGTTCAACTGAAAATGAAAGACTCTGGGTCTGATTCCCCGTTGGCTGTGGCTGGGAGGACCAGTAACTTCGCCATTCCGTCTCAGCGTGGTCGCCAAGGCTGAACGTCAACTCATACAGACACAGATTCAAGACTGCCGAGAAAAGGTCAGAAATATAGATAACCAAGCCTTCCTCGCTCGTCATCACCTTGAGTGTCTCTTGCCAAACGAGTTGGCAAGCATGAAGCTGCATGCTAATCTTCAAGCAAGTCTTCGGATACGAAAATATATAAACTAGCACGCGAGAACAAGATTCGTAGAATTTAAGTTCAGCAAGGTGGCGTCAACACAAAGCAGGAAATTGCATGTTTCTAAACATGTTCTCGTACAAACTGGACAAGGTTGAACTTTCTATTCTTAGCCTCGGGCTCAATATCAACGTAGGAGCATCAACGGACAAAAAAAGTTTGTATGTGCTGTAGAGAACGCCGTCAGTAGAGTTGACTCCGCTCAGTGTCATGTGGCCCACACACGCGTGGTGTTGGTTCTTTCGAGACTCCAGGCTCCCTCGTCGTCTTCCTTATCTTCAGAGGAGCGTCAAGCGGTCGGTAGTCTTCGTGGCCACCATAAGCTCGTGATCCTTCCCGCCGTCAAAGGTACCGCAACAGTTCTGTTGGACAGAACCGACTACTCGCGGAAGATGTTGACGCTGTTACAGGATACCAACACGTCCCTGCCTCCCGACCGTGATCCGACGGCCAAGGTGCAAAAAAACTTGCAAAGTCTCTTGGTGGATCTCTTCCGTGTTGTTCCCTCTGAACGCCAGTCACTGTACTTCACCTCACTGTGTTACAATAGTTCAGCACCAGCTTTGTACAGCCTGCCAAAGGTCCACAAGCCAGATACTCCCATGCGCCCAATTGTAGATATTACACGTTTACCAAGCCTGAACAAGCTATCGGTATTTCTGCATCGTGTCGTTTCACCCTTTGTAGGACACCGTGTCACCCACATCCGAAACTCATACGACTTAATGGACAAAGTCCATGACGTCGTCCTCGTTGAAGATGATATTTCAGTGTCCTTTGACGTGAAATCGCTTTTTACCAGTGTGCCCGCAGAACTGGCTGTGGATATGTGCAGGACAGCTCCGGAGTTGAATGCAAATCTAGCGGAAATATCGCCATTGAACGTAACGGACTTAGTTTGAATTTTACGGTTCTGTTTGTCCAATACGTAATTTACTTTCGAAATTAAGTTGTGCAAACAGATCCACGGTACGGCTACGGGTGCTTCTGTACCAGGGACTGCTGCTAATTTGACTATGAAACCGATAGAAAGCCGAGCCCTCTCCTTATTCAGTCCAGCTGCGACAGCGTTTTTCCGCTATATTGACGACATTTCTTGCATCATTCACCAAGGGGTTGTTCAGGTGTTCATTCCACACCTGAACAGCAAGGAAGCAGCAATTTCATTCACCGTGCAGATGGAAGTCAAAGGAAAGCTCCCATTTCTTGATATGCTCATTGAAAGCGAACAGCCCACTTTGTCGTTTGGCGTGTTCAGAAAGACAACCCACACAGGACGTTACTTGCATTTTATAGCATGCAGCCTGCTTCTCGCAAAAAACCGTGATTTCTGCAGTTTTAAGACGCACGCAGAAAATATGCACAAGAAAAGAAAACTATGCAGCCGACTCACGCTTGGTAAGGCGTGTATTGTCGACCTGTGGCTATCCGAATCTCTGATTTAAGGCTGTAGAACAACACATTGCACGTCCACAATTGCCCTGTGATGCATCTGGCAAAAAACGTGCGGGAATACCGCATACTTCTTCCATCGGCGAAGTCGGCCATATTCTGCGTTCCTACAGCCTCCATGTGGGACATCTTCCGGACCAAAAGCTACGACAATCGCATGTAAATGTGAAAGACAGATTAGCCAAAGTGAAGTCTCTGGTTTCGTGTACGCTGTCCCGTGTACAGATTGTGACGATGTGTATATCAATAAAAGTGGTGATTTTGAACGGCGCCTCAAACATCACATTTACGACGTTCAGAAAGGAAATGTTAAATCTAGTGCCTTGGCCGAGCATGCGTCACGTGTTCATGCAATCGATTAGGGGAAGGCACGTGTTTTCGCTAGAGAAAAAGAACTGTCACGGCGTTTTTATATTGAGTCACTTGAGTTACGAACCAGTCCGCGCACTTTAAACAAGAGGGATGGTAATATACTGGCAGTGAATGCGCGCTGCCTGCGTGATGAATTGAAACAGACATAGGGCGAACTGCTTTACATATGTTTTCGTTTCACTGTAAACAAGGCTTTCGTGTATTAGACGAAACGTGTATTTTTGTGTGTTTTTTTAACTTTTACTTTGGTCGGCGCAGTGCCTCCAGTTTTTTTTTTACCTTCAAGCATGTATCATACCGAGTAGATGGGCTTTCGTCAAACTTTACACTTCATCAAAACTTCTGCGTGATCAGCACCCCGAACAGGGCATTGATTCAACACTTCCTTAAAGTATCAGCACTGCCATTCTCTGGAAGAACTGTACGAGTGCATAGCTGCCTCAATCTGACCAAATGGGCCGAGGGGATATTCGACTTGCAACCGCATTCATACGTTCCTCCTAACAAGGCTATATAGTCCAGCGCACAGTCTCGCCAGAGAATAAAGTGATAGGGGCCCGACGTCTTGAAAGCAGCAACGTAGTGTATGATTATGAGTGGTATTTTATGGTGCAAGGGCTGATTGATGGCCAAACAGCGACATTTTAGTAAATTAGAGAAGTGAACAATGACATGGTGCGTGGCTGTATTGGGGCCATAAAGTTCCTAGCGCTAACGCCAGTAAAAACTTTGAAGCGGTAAAATCATAACAGTGACATCAAATAACTGCAGGGAAAGTGAATGGCGAAAGGTCATGCTACTGAAACCACGGGGGGATGTAGTCATCGCAGCTGTGACCTCGATACAGAGGTTGTGCTACAGATCAGCTCGAAATAGGCAGTAAAACTATGTGCATCATTTAAATACCTGAAAAGTGACTGAAGTTTAAAAATTAGATCCCTGTCGATGAGCATCCCAGGGTGTAGTGGAGCTGCCGACAGTAGGGTAGTAAAAGGTGCTTTTTTTTCAAAGCATCCAACTCATTGCGCTGTACGAAAATGTGAAGAACCGTAAGTGGTTCTCCACATCTAACACACAATGACAGATCACCACCAGACAAAAGGTATGAATGTGTCGTGTGTGTGTGCCCAGTTTGTAGCCTTGTAAATGTGACGTATGTGTAGCGAGATCTAGATACTGTCGGCCAATTTTCAAGTATTAGTTTAATAAAATGTAGTTTGTTGTCTTTGCCTATTGCACAGGCGCTGCCAGCACGACTGAGCTCCTGTCGTAGAAAAGGTTTCATGTCAAGTGCAGGGACGGCCAGGGATGTATTGGCGGGTGCGTAGTCATGCGCAGATTCAGTCAGCTGGTTCTCCACTATGTCTCTAGCGATCTCGCCGTGTCTTGACACCCAGAACACCACAACCTGTCGTTTGAGGGCGTAGATTGTGCATAAAAAAGTGAAGTTATATAAGGACAAAATCAGCGAAACAGCGAATCTGTGTATACAACCTTACGTTGCAGTTGTAATTTCTTGATATGCTTGACAGCGACAGATATCACATGGGCTTCTGAAGTGAAGATGCTTGTTTGTGAGCGCAGACTACCGCATTTTGAAAAGTATGGGCCAACAGCTGCATAGTACACACCTGTTCAAGAGTTCGACGCATCTGTCATATGACTAATGGGTATAAAAGGCACCAGTGCACCTACAGTAAGATTAGAGGCGATAAAAAAATGCATACGAGGGACGCTGCTTATGAGAGACGTCTTTTACAAAAGAAGTGTAGTTTTTGCCCGGAGCATGCCTGTTATAAGGAGGTGTAAATGTAGACAACTTACTATTTCACTCCGCTCCTGGATACGATGACATTAATAACAAAATTTATTAAAAGCACTTACGTAGTTAGGTCTACGATAATAAAATATTTGAGCAATCATTGTGTACTTGTTAGCCGCCAAACGAATGGAAAATAGGCAAGGTGGTTCTCATCTACATTTCTGGCCCCAGAAATTTACTGATCCATATCACTAACGAGTATTTGCTGCAAATTATTAGAACATGTAATCTTCACGAATCTCGCTAACATTCTAGAGTCTATTTCTTACTTTGCTAAAGCCTAACATGGATTTCAAAATTGTACTCCTGCGAGACACAGCTTGCTTCATTCAATCATCCTATGCATCAAATCCTGGATCGATCAACTTGCGCTGACAGTATTTTTTAGATTTTAGCAAAGCATTTGGCAATGTTTGCCGTGAATTACTGCTTTCAAAACTAAGCTTTCCATGATGATGAGTAGTTTTTAGTGGCGCAAGGGCCAATTGATGGCCAAAGAGCGCCATTTCAATTGACTACAGATATGAACAATGATATGGTGCGTGGCTGTAAAGGGGCCTTAAAATTCCTCGCTCTAACGCGGGTTAAAACATGAAAGTAATAAAATCATGACAGTGGCGTGACATATGTGTGGTGATAGCTGATGGCAAAATGTCATGATAATAAAACCATGATGAAGATATAGTCACCGCAGCCACGACCACTCTATAGAGGTCGTGCTACGGATGACCTCGAAATATTGGGTGAAAGTTTTGCACTTCTTTTAAAAATGTAAAAAGTGTTTGCAGTTTAAAAAGCGGATCCCTACCGATGAGCATCCCAGGGTGTAGAGGGAGCTGCTGTCGGTAGGGCAGTAAAAAGAGCTTTTTTCTTAGAGCATCTAGCTCATTGCACTGGACGAGAATGTGGAGAACCGTAAGGGGCTCTCCACATCTCTCACAATATGGTGGATCACCGGTAGACAAAAGAAATGAATGTGTAGAATGTGTGTGTCCAGTCCTAAGCCTTGTTAGTATTACTTCCGTGTGTCGTGATTTTGATAGTGGCGGCCAATAACCTAGTTGCGGCTTAATAGCATGGAGTTTATTATCTGTTTGTTTATCCCACATGCTCTGCCAATACCCCCTGAGCTTTCGTTTTATAAAAGGTTTTAAGTCAAGTGCAGGGACTGGTGTTGGTGAATTGGCAGTAGTGACATTGGCGCAAGCAGCCAGATTGGCGGCCAAAACGTTCCCTTGTATTTCACGGTGCCCCGGGACCCAGCAGACAACGACATGCTGTTTTGATGTGTAAAGTGTGCACAGAAGTGAGTAAAGTGACACCAGCACTGGGTTCTTGTGTTTTTTAGGAGTTTTCAGGGCTTTGACCACACTTAGAGAATCTGTGTATATTACCGCCTTTTGTAATTTTACCTGTTTAATGTGTTTTACGACCGCCAGTATTGCGTAAGCTTCTCCTGTGGAAATGCTTGCATTAGGATGAAGAACGCCGGCCTCAGAAAAGGATTGGCCTATTGCTGCATATGACACAGAAGTGTTTGACTTTGACGCATCAGTAAAGAACTCAGGGCATGTGTATTTATGTTGTAGCTCTAAAAAGTATGTATGTATGTGTGCAAGTGGTGCGTGCTTTGTGACATCAACAAAAGAAACATCACAGTCTATAAGCTGCCACTGCCACGGTGGCAGATATGTTGCAGGAGCCATCAAACTGGGTTCAAGAAGAGGCACACCTGTTCCTTCGGCCAGGCTCCTTACACGCAGCGCGTAGGGCTGCCTAAACGAAGGTCGGTTCTCGAACAAGCCAGAACAAGACAAATCATTAATTGTGAAATGGGAAGGATGTTTCTTGTCTGCCTTCACCTTCAAAAAGTACAAAAAGGACAGGGAACATCTTTGTAGGTGGAGCGACCATTCATTCGAATCCACGTACAGGCTCTCCACAGGGCTGGTGCGGAAAGCACCCGTAGAGAGGCGAATACCTAGATGGTGGACAGGGTCAAGAATTTTCAAGGCCGATGGTATTGCCGACTGATAGATTATAGCACCGTAATCTAGGCGTGTGCGTACGAGGCTTTTATATAAGTTAATTAAACATTTTTTGTCACTACCCCGTGTAGTGTGTGACAACACTTTCAAAATGTTCATTGTTTTTAAGCACCTGTCCCTTAAATACTTGATGTGTGGGATGAAACTTAGCTTAGTGTCTAATATGAGACCGAGAAACTTGTGCTCGGTCTTCACTGACAGAGGTTGACCATGCAGGTCAATGTCGGGGTCAGGATGGAGGCCCCTCTTTCGGCTGAACAAGACACAAGTACTCTTTTGCGCGTTGAGTATAAAACCATTCTCGTTTGCCCATTGAGATACCTTGTTCAACCCTAGTTGAACTTGACGTTGGCACATTGAGATGTTGCAAGATTTGTAACCAATCTGCACATCATCGACATATATGCAGTAAAAAATATTTCGTGGGAGAGACAGGTGCAAGGAATTCATTTTAACTATGAAAAGTGTACAGCTCAATACACCTCCTTGTGGCACTCCTGTTTCTTGGACAAATGCTCGAGATAAGACAGTGCCAACTTGGACACGGAATGTACGGTTGGACAGGTAGCTTTCGATAACTGTCAGCATTCTACCCCGCACACCTAAATGTGACAGGTCTCGCAATATGCCGAAGCGCCATGCAGTGTCATATGCCTTTTCCATATCGAGAAACACAGAAAGAAAAAATTGCTTATGAACAAAAGCGTCGCGAATTTGTGCCTCGATACGGACAAGGTGGTCAGTGGTGGACCGAGCCTCTCGAAACCCACACTGGTATGGGTCAAGTAGGCCACTAATTTCAAGGAAGTACATCAGGCGCCTGTTAATCATTTTTTCAAAGACTTTGCAAATACAGCTGGTTAATGCTATTGGCCTGTAGCTGGAAACTGAGGCCGGGTCCTTGCCTTGTTTTAGAATTGGGATAATAATAGCTTCCTTCCAGGCTGAGGGTAGCTCGCCAGAAGACCATATTGCATTATAGCGAGAGAGGAGAGCTTTCTGGGTTTCAGTGGGCAGGTGTTTCAACATTTCATATGCCACACGGTCCGGGCCTGGGGCAGATTTATTGCAGCAGGCAAGTGAGGCCTGCAGTTCAGCAAAACAGAAATGTTCGTTGTATGCCTCATGTGTTCTGGGCTTGCGCTCTAATCTCTGTTTTTCTATTCCGGTTTTGTATCGTCGGAACGCTTCGCTATAGTGTGTTGAGCTGGAGACCTGTTCAAAGTGCGCTCCGAGAGTGTTTGCCTGGTCTTCCAAACTCTCCCCTTGTATGTTCACTAGAGGAAGCGAATGTGCTTCTCGTCCTGCCACCTTACTAACCATGCTCCAGACTCTCGACTCATCTGTGTATGAGTTAATGCCCGATACGAATTTGTGCCAACCTTCTCTTCTCGCCTGTCGGCGCGTCCTCCTTGCTTGCGACTTGACGTTCTTAAAGTTTACAAGATTCTTGGCTGTGGGCGAGTCTCTAAGCAACCTCCATGCCTTATTTTGTTTTTTTCGAGCATCTTGGCACTCATTATTCCACCATGGGACTCGTCGTTTGATTGACGGTCCACATGTTTGGGGAATACATTTTGCTGCTGCATCAACCAAGAAAGCTGTAAAGTAGCATACAGCATCCTCTATGCTCAATGCCGCCATGTCACTCCAAGATAATAAAGTCATTTTTTGAAACTTTACCCAATCAGCTTTATCGGTGAGCCATTTGGGAACTTGTGCAGGACATGTATTTGTTATTGATGAGCTGATAACGATAGGAAAATGATCACTACCATATGGATCATTGATAACTTCCCATTTAAGTAGAGGCAGGAGTGATGGGGATATTATGCTGAGGTCTATTGCTGAGTACGTACTGTTAGCGATGTTGTAATATGTTGGCTCTTTCCGATTCAGCAGGCACGCACTGGAAGAAAACAGGACCTGTTCAATCAGGCGACCTCGAGCATCGCAGCGAGAGTCACCCCATAGATTGCTATGTGCATTGAAATCTCCCAGGAGAATATAAGGTTCTGGAAGTTCCTCTATGAGGGACTCGAATTCATGCTTTTCAAGACGGTGTTGCGGAGGTATGTAGAGAGAGCAGATGGTGACGAGCTTATTCAAAAGAACTGCTCGAACAGCCACCGCCTCAAGGGATGTTTGTAGTGGTAGGTGTGTGCATGCAATCCCTTGATTGACTATAATGGCAACACCACCGGATGGCACTATGGCATCATTCCGGTCTTTCCGAAAGATAACGTAATGACGTAAAAAGTTGGTGTGTTTAGGTTTCAGGTGTGTCTCTTGTACGCACAGCACCTTAAGTGTATGTTTGTGTAAAAGTTCATGGATATCGTCGAGGTTTCTCAACAGTCCTCTGACGTTCCACTGTAGTATTTGTGTCATTTTAATGTAGTGTGGTGCTGTGTGTACAGAGGTGTTGCGTTAGTTTACAGGGCCTTTTGAGGGCCCCGTGATTCGAGGTTTTTCTTTTTTGACGCGCTCTAAGGAGTTGCGCCTATCCTTCGGCGTCTGAGGCGCCGGAGGAGTGGGACTTGTATCCATCACCTCTTGTGAGGTGGTGGATGGTGCCTGCTGGGCAGGCACATTCACTGAACTTTTGGACCTAACTGCGCCTGCAGTGGTCCCAGGTTCGGCGGACACCGGGGTCGGCCGGCCCTGTTTGTCAGGTGGCGGAGCAGTACAGGCTGCTCCAGCCGGGGGCGCTGGCGGCACAACCGCGGCCACACACTGTGTGACATTTGCGGGTGCCGAGGCATGTGGCGCGGCGCCCCGGCGCGTCACATCTGCAAAGGAGGGATAAGATGGGTTGTGTATTGCGAAACGTTGGCGTGCTTCTTGGAATGTGAGATTGAATTTAACCTTGAGTTCTACTATTTGTTTTTCTTTTTTCCATGCGGGGCATGATCGTGAGTAGGCAGCGTGATCTCCTTCACAGTTCGAACAATGAGATGTTTCTGAGGTGCAGTTGTCTGATATGTGTTGAATGGATGCGCACTTTGCGCAAGTGGCACGCCCTCTGCAACTCTGCGATCCATGACCAAAACGTTGGCACTTGAAACATCGACGAGGGTTGGGAATGTATGATCTTACACGAAGCTTACAATAGCCGGTTTCGATTGATTCTGGTAGGTCACTTGTTCCGAAGGTAATTATTATGTGTTTTGTAGGGGTAAGTTTGTTGTTGCGCCTTATTGTTATTCGTTGGACTTTGACCACGTTCTGGTCCTGCCAACCTTCGAGCAGCTCACTTTCAGAAAGCTCAGTAAGGTCATCATCAGAAACTACGCCACGGACAGTGTTCATGGACCTGTGTGGGCCCACCGAAACAGGGGTTTCCCCAAAGGCTACTAGCTTAGACAGCTTTTCGTACTGGGCTTTGTCACGTACCTCCAAAAGAAGATCGCCACTTCCCATCTTTGTCACTTTATAACCTGGGCCTATTGCGTCTGTGAGAGTTTTGGAAACGAGGAAAGGTGAAATGGCTCGGACTGTCTTGTTTTCGTTTTGACTGTGGATTACATGGTACTTTGGGAATGTCGGCTTTGGTGTGTTTAGCAGGAAAGTATCTTCGGTGCGCCACCTTTTTAGGGAGCGATCAGGAAGGAGGGGAAAAGCTTTTGCCATAAAAATACTATAAAGTTCGGCGGCGATGGTGGCCACCCACCACCGAGCCCAACAAGGGGACGCTACAAGGTTGACTAGTGAACACTTGGAGACGCCAGCCATGCATCGCCGCTATAACCGAATATAACTACCCAAGGTTGGGTAACTACACAGGGTTAACCCTCGCCGCCAGGAAATTCCGAAGTAAACGGAAAAGAGAAGATGACAGGACAGATAAAAAGAGAGAGATACAGACGAAGATGTAGGAAGAGAGAGATAGGAAAAGGCGACTGCCGATTTCCCCTGGATGGGTCAGCCCAGGGGTGCCGTCTACGTGAAGCCGGGGCCAAAGGGGTGTGTTGCCTCTGCCGGGGGGCCTTAAAGGTCCAATCACCCAGCGTCGGCTCAACCCCCAGGATCCCCTTTTCCCCGGACACGGCAAAGCCACGCACGGCTAGGCGTGGGAGGGAGTAGAAACTCCCCCGTTAGCTCGGGTCCGTGGTGTCGCTACACACCAAACGCCTACTTGCGCAGGCGCCCCTGCGGGGACTAAGCTTTCCAATTATTGACACAACCTTCCTAAATAGATAGACAATTTTCTCTCTTATCGCTTTTAATTCGTAACTGCTAACGACTATTATGCACTCCTCACTGAAGTGCAATCAGGTGTGCCTCAAGAAAGGGTATTGGGACCTTCATTTTTTTTGTTTATATTATTGATTTAACTTCAATATATTTTTAACATATATCTGTTCGCAGATGGCTGTGTTATCTACCACAAAATTACCAAGCCTAATAAAACAAAAACACTTCAAACGCACCTAAACAATCGAGCTAACTGGTTCAATTACTCGTTAATAGAACCTAATATTAGGAACTGTAAAACAATGAACGTATCAAGAACTACCTAGAATCACATACCCTATCGTCTAAGCAACATTCGCCTAGATTTCGTCATGTCTTATAAATACCTTGGCGTGCGTAACACAAATACCTTAAGTTAGACAACTCATGTAGAATACGTCATGAATAATGCTAATCGCATGCTCGGCTATTTCCGACGTAACTTCTCCAAAGCACCCGTTACCTGAAAAATAATATAACTTTGCATACCTCCCAAACTCGAGTATGTATCTGCCTAATGGGATCCGAGTCATGCTAACCTCATAACCTTCTTTGAACTAGAGCAAAAGAAGTCGGCTAGCTTCATCCTCTCCAACTATAACCGCACTGCAAGTGTAACTTCAATGAAAAAAAGCTTATAATTTATTCAAGTGATTCAATGACAGAAAATCTCCTGTCTTTTACTGTTTCAAGAAATTTCCTATCACCCATTACTTATTAATGACCTGATATTCCGGCCTCTACATCTCAAACCATGGTGATCATGATATCAAGGTAGGAATCACATCTTGTCACACTGTCTTCCTTTCAGTGACTTATTCCCCATACATTTCAAGATTGGAACCACCTTCTCTTAAATGTCGCGACCATCACTGACTGCAAACTTTTTCACGAAACATTAGCTAACATTGTATACCTAGGAAAAACAGTTTCCTGTACCTATTGCTTCTGTATATTCTGTACATTCTGCAGAAACGTTCATGTTAACAAAGTAAGTTTATTGTATCTTTTATTCGTTTGTATTGCACTCCGTTATTTGTATTTTTCATATATTTACCCCCTCAACTCTTCAATGCCTTCTCGCCCTGAGGGTAATATAAATAAATAAATGAATAAATTTAGAGAAGCCTCCGAACACTCAAATCGGTTGAATTCTGATGCGCTTTCTAGTGGGTCTATCCAAAAAAAACGCCGCTCGCGCTGAGAGTTCGTGCTAGGCCGTTACTGTCGCCATTGTGTATGCTCGCTATGTGCCGGCTAAAATTCGCCGTAACAAACTGGTGGGGAGTGCTACGATCCCCTTCGATGCCCTTGGAACTACGATCACGTACCCTGCAATCTACCATGTTCCACGACGCCTTTCAGCAAATGCCTTCTAGGCCACCCCCTTGTCCAGGTGTCCCCAGAATCCGCGATCCACCCATCTTCACGGGCGCCGATGGCACTGACTTGGAGGACTGGCTCGCCATCTACGAGCGCGTTAGCGTCCCCAACAAAGGGGACGAGGACGGCAAGTTGACAAACTCATTGTTCTACCTTGCGGGCGTTGCAAGTTTGTGGTAGAACAACCACGCATCCGATTTCGCAACCTGGTCCGATTTCAAGACAGCTATCACCAACTTTTTCAGCCGCCCTGCCGTTCGTAAGCTGCAACGCTTACTCGAACGTAAGCAGCGCTTACTCGAACACGCTCAGCAGGCTGGTGAATTATTCATCAGTTACATTGAAGATGTACTGACCTTGTGCAAGGAATCGAACGACAGCATGTCCGAATCAGACAAGATTGGGAACGTCATGAAGGGCATTGACGATGATGCCGTCATGACGCTGCTTGCCAAAACCCAGGCACCGTAGCTGAGGTCATCACGCTGTGCCAGAGCTGCGAGAAGCTCCGCCGGCAGCGTTTGATGACCCGTCGCTCCACACCACGAGATGTGGGGCTTGCTGGCTTGGAGGAGAGATGTGGTCAGGTGGCACAGCTGGCAGACCTCAAGTCTTTCATACGTGAGGAAATCGCGTGCCAGTTATCTCTTCTTCCTTTTGCCCACAGACTGTTCAACAATCAGTAACTACCATTCTTCCACCCATACGCCGAGCGATTGAGCAGATAATAGTAGAGATCATGCCTGCGTACCACCCACAACAACTTCCGGCCCCTGCGCCCCCAAGTTGCACTCAAGTGGTCGCCAGGTCACCTCCAGTCGTTCAAGCGCCTGCACCATTGACTTACATTGAAGCTTCCTCACGAACTCCGTCCTTTGCAGCAGGTATGCGAGCTCTGTATGCTGGCGCAACCCCTCAGCCTCATTTTCAGCACACCATGCAGCCTTTCCAGCCACCGTTCCGGGCGAGACCCACCCCGGCGAACCGATTGCGCACACCCGGCAAGCGGCTCGTCTGCTTTGCATGCGGTTACGCCTGTCACGTAGCCCGTTATTGCTCTCGAGTGCAGCCGGCTTTCATTTCTTCGCCTGATTGATATGTGGGGTTTAACGTCCCAAAACCACCTTATGATTATGAGAGACGCCGTAGTGGAGGGCTCCGGAAATTTAGACCACCTGGGGTTCTTTAACGTGCACCCAAATCTGAGCACACGGGCCTACAACATTTCCGCCTCCATCGGAAATGCAGCCGCCGCAGCCGGGATTCGAACCCGCGCCCTGCGGGTCAGCAGCCGAGTACCTTAGCCACTAGACCACCGCGGCGGGGCATTTCTTCGCCTGTTGCTGGCCAGCTTAGCCGTCCGTATAACGACGGACTGCCCTCTATACCACTGTCGTCTTGCCGAGGCCCGCCTCTTCGAAGGTCGCCGTCTCGACGACGTCGGTTCCTGTCCCCCGTGCGGCCACGTCCGGCTGCTCATGAGCGAGAAAATATTCATCGCAGTCCCAGAGGCAAGGACTGCGACGCGGTCGCAATTAGAAGCCCTCAAAGCCGCCCATCTAATGTCATTGACGTGCTTGTGGACGGTGTTCATGCATCTGGTCTTATTGACACTAGAGCTGCCGTATCAGTTATGGATGAAAACTTTTGCCGCTTGCTTCGAAACGTGATGACGCCAATTTCTGGGTTGTCTCTTCGTACCGCTAGTTCACATCTTGTTCGTCCTACAGCAGGGTGCACAGCTCGCGTTGTCGTTCAGGACGCTCTGTATGTCGCCCAATTCATCATCATTCCTGCATGCTCTCAAGACGTCATCCTAGGATGGGATTTTCTCTCCCGCAACGATGCCATCAATCGTTGTGCCACCGCCAAAATTGAACTCTCACCCTTCTCACATTTGATGCCAGAAGACAGTCCCTCGACACTGAGCAAGATTTTTGTGAAAGACGATACCATAGAGCCTCATAGCTCGACGATGGGTGTATCGGTCTACTGTACCGGTTTCTCCGACACAGTTGCACTCGTTTCGCCATCCAATCGTGCTTCCAGGAGGAAAGGGTTGCTAGCACCTTTTGGGACCGCGCAAATCACCCAGGGCAACGCCGCTATTTTTGTGAACAACTCTTCCCCCTACACTGTTACCTTGGTTCGAGGCGAATGTCTCGGCAGAGTAGAACCAGTTGACGACGCACAAGTCCAGGACGTACCCGAAGACTCGCGTTGTCCCGATTCGCGTACCATCAGTGCTGTTTTCACTTCTAATCTATCATCTCCTGACGTGTTTGGCCCCTAAATTGATGACAACCTTACGTCAGTACAGCGTTCTCAGCTTCTGGACTTGTTGCAAGAATACCGTTCTTTTTTCGAGGTCGGGCGAAGTTCTCTCGGTCGCAAGTTCACTGTTACGCATCGTATCGACACTGATGCCCATCCACTATTACGGCAAGGTCCATACCACGTGTCGCCAGCTGAACGCCGGGAAATTAACGAGCAGGTTGACGATATGCTCCGACGCGACGTCATTCGGCCCTCGGACAGTCCATGGGCGTCTGCAGTTATTCTTAATGCGATAAAAGATGGTTCTGTGAGTTTCTGTGTGGACAACAGACAGCTCAATAGAATCACTCAATCACTCGTAAGGTTGTCTACCCACTGCCGCGCATCTTTGATGCAATTGACAGCCTTCACAGATCCCATTTTCTTTCTTCTCTCGATCTGCGCTCTGGGTACTGGCAATTACCCATGGCTGATAATGCTCAACGAAGACTGTCTTCATCACACCCAACGGCTTGTACGAATTCAACGCCATGCTGTTTGGTCTGTGTAATGCACCGGCGACCTTTAAGTGCATGATGGTCACTGTTCTGCGCAGCTGAAATGGCACATGTGCTTGTGTTACCTTGATGACGTTGTTGTCTTTGCTCTAGATTTCTCCACGCATCTCCAACTTCTGAAAGAAGTTTTCGCACGTGTGAGCAACGCCGGCTTGCATATAAATCTGAAGAAGTGCCGTTTGCAGCACGCCAACTCATCATTCAAGGGTACGTCGTGTTCATGGAAAGCATTCTTCCGGACCCAGCTAAGCTTTGGGCCGTGGCCGAATTCACCATACCTGCGTCCGTCAAAGAACTGCGCAGTTTCGTTGGCCGGTGCTCATACTTCAGAAGCTTCATACGAAACTTTGCCACGATCATATCCCCGCTGACGAAGCTCCTTGGAAGTAACGGGCGCTTCAATTCGTGGTCGTCCGAGTGCGACGACGCGTACGCGAAGCTCCTCCATTTCTTGACGTCTGCCCCCATTCTACGCCACTATCACCCTACTGCTTCAACAGAGGTGTAGGCCTCGGCACTGGCCTGGCGCAGCGCAAACCCGGATTCTCTTAATATGTCGTGCCGAATGCAAGGTGTATGCTCAAGAGAGCCCAGACAAACTACACCTTCACGTAAAAAGAGTGCCTGGCGATCGTCTGGGCCCTTACATTGTTGCGACCTTATGGGTATGGTCGCCCATTCGATGTCGTCACCCACCATCATGCACTATGCTGGCTGTCATCAATGAAGGATCCCTCAGGCCGTTTTGCCCGTTGGGCTCTTCGCTTACAAGACTACGACATCCGGTGCTCTACCACAACGGACGCCAGCATGCTGACGCCGACGCCTTCTCCTGCTCCCCTCTGCCTGAAGCTGACGTGCTCTGCTTAGTATCCTCGGTTTCTGTTTCTGCCATTGATGTTGGCATCATCGCTACCGAACAGCGAAAAGATAATTGGATCGTTCCACTGATCGACTTGCTCTTTTATGCGTCCGCAACGCCATCCACGCGTGCCTTGCGTCATCGAGCGCACAGTTTGGCATTCGTGACGGCCTCCTACACCGATGCAATTACGACGCCGATGGCCGGCAGTGGTTACTCGTGATACCCCACAGTCTGCGGTCAGAGATACGTGCATCCTTCCACTCTGATTCGCAATGCGCGCACTCTAGGGTATTCAAAACCTACTATTGCATTGACAACGCTACTTCTGGCGTGGGACGTACCGCTACGTGCAGCAGTTCGTTCACTCATGCCTCATGTCTCGCTTGCCAACACTGCAAACCGTCAGCAACCATGTCACCAGCTGGTCTGCAACCATTACCTTGCCCTGACCCTCAGTTTAGGCTCATAGGTATTGATTTGTATGGACCACTCCCTCTGACGTCAACTGGCAACCACTGGGTCCTCGTCGCCGTAGATCATTTAGCGCAATACGCCGAAACCGCCGCTCTCTCTGTGGCTACTGCGCGTGATGTTGCGTCCTTCCTACTGCATCAATTTATACTGTGTCACGGTCCACCCCAGGAGCTCCTTAGCGATGGAGGCCTTGTCTTCTTGTCAGAAGTCGTCGACATCATTCTCACTGAGTGCCATTCTGTCCACCGCGAAACTGCTACTTACCACCTGCAGACAAATGGTCTCACCGAATGCTATAACCGCTCCCTCGGCGACATGCTTTCCATGAACGTCGCCACCAACCATATAAATTGAGATACTATACTGCCCTTCGTCACCTACGCCTACAACACCACCCCTCAGAGCACGACTGATTTTTCACCTTTCTTCTTGCTGTACGGAAGGCACCCGTCACACACCATCGATACGATACTCCCGTACACACCAGATCCATCTTAGTGTACACCGATATCCGAGACAGCCAAGCTTGCTGAAGAGTGCCGTGAGCTTGCCAATACTTTTACGACGCATGAGCAAGAGCAGCAGAAGAGTATTCGTGATGGCTCCACCACTTCTGAGCCCACGCTCCTTCCTGGTTCCCTTATATGGCTCTCAATCTCGACCTCTGTAGCTGGCCTTTCTTCCAAACTACTCCCGAATCTTAAAGATCTCAACCATGTGATCGATCGCACATCTCCAGTCAACTATCTTTTCGAACCAATTGAACAATATTCGGACATGCGCCGTCGCAGGCGTAACGTAGTCAACGTGAAGTTCCTGGAGACTTATTATGATCCGCTCATAGTGACAAGTGATTAGGTCTCCAGGTGGCTCTCTGTTTGACCCCGGGGTAATTGTAGAGAAGCCTCCTAACAATGAAATGGGTTGAACTAGTGAGTCTACAAAAAAGGGTCTAGTGGGTCTACCAAAAAAGGACGCCGCTCGTGCTGAGAGTCCGTGCTTGGCCGTTAATTTCGCCATTGTGTATGCTCGCTGTGCGCTGGCTAATAAACGCCATAACAAAATAAGTAACTAAATATTGTTAACTTGCAAATGGACTCACGTCATTGTATTACTGATAATATCTGAGATATTACGGCCCCGAAACCACGACATATATAGTAACGCCGTAATTTTGATTCGGTTCCTTATAAGTATATTCTAACGAAGTTATTCCTGTTGAGATGGACACTTATGCAATACAATTCAATGAAGAACTCCTTGAAAACTGTTAAAAGTTTTTTCTTGTAAATACCCACTCGTCCAATCACCTTTTCCTCACCTCAGGCTTCCCCCATGGCCCTGTCTTAGGACCACTTCTTTGCCTCATATACATCAACGATCTACAGCAGCATTCATCATGTCACAATCGAATGTTTACCGACGACTACGCTATTTATCATACTGAAAGTAACATTTCCGACCAAGAATATTTTGAGAAGAACGTCGACAACGTACATAACTGGTGCATTCGTTGGTGAATGACACTCAACCAAAATTTGCAAACTTGTTTCGATTCCCACAGGCGTAACCTAATCCTTTTCACCTACACAATTGCAAAAATGCCGGTAGAATAAGTTCTTACGTATACACACTTCGGCCTAACTCTATCCGGCAATCTTTTCTGGGCTTTGCATCCAACAATTTTCAGTTGATTAGCAAAGAAGACTAATGGATTTTTAAAAGGGCACTTCCATCACGCGGTGCAACAAATAAAACTACGACCACAATTAAGAAAATTGACAGTTTTGCCACAAAGGCAAAGCAATGAACGCGATCGCAACAAATTGCAAGGTTACGCGAAAAATGGCAACCAGATGGAAATGCGACCCGCGTTTCTCACGCACAAATGACGCTCGAAACGTACTCACAAGTACAGATGAACACGAAGAAGCGTCTGAGCGCCTGAAAAGCGCGCACTTTTCGCAAACGGAGACTGTGCCAGCGAGCCACATGACATAACATGCGCTTTGTTTAGCTTCTGAAGGTCAGAGGGTCAATTAGGGGAAGCCTCCCGACATATCACGTCGGTGACTCCACCCACGATGGGACCGAAAGTGTGTACAGCGAGCGCAGCAATTTTTGTGTGGCCGGTAATTACATCAGAATCGTTCCGGTGAAATAGCAAGGCGTACTATTATCCCAGCCGTGAGATAAGGGCGCACACGCGTGAGCGTCCACCCCGCGCCTCCCTCCGCGGGACAAATTATACGCGCGAGATCAGAGATCTGGTGACGCACACTCATTCCACCGTCTTGCTAGTAATGCCAAAAACAAGATATTTCCCCCGGCCTCTGCCAGCGGTAAGCAGAAGATATAGATAGCTTGCCGTTTCAACGTTGAAAGATGTGCTCCTTCGTGGCTCTGTGGCTAATGGCTGCGCTCACAAAATGTCGGATGTTCAATACTGTACGCCCGAGTCTTTTTTCTGGATATTTTTTTATTAGGTGTACTGAACACAATCCACAACCAACACTGACTTCATCATTCTCTTTCTATGAAACACCCCTCACGTGCCAGTCAATCTACTACATAAGCCGTCCCCTCTCCCTTGAAGCCTGAGCCAGAAGACGAAGAGGCGTGAATACACCAATCGCGTGGCACATGAAGTTTCAATTGCCTTTTATTATCTTGGAAAACGCGGTTTCTGGTTTTGGTGCCCAGTTTGCGGTTAACTTCTAGGCGTAACGTAACAGGGCCTAAGGCTTTCACCACTCTAAGTGGCCCGGTAAATCGGGGAAGAAACTTCTGGCAACGCTGTGGAACACACTGGGTTCGTCGAACTAGCACGAGTTCTCCTAGTTTGTAAGGGGTGTGATTCTCGTTGGAAGGCGAGCGGAATCTCATCTGGTGATGCGCTATGGTCAGGTGCGCTCTTAACCGAGCTTTCCAAAGTCGCTCCGAAGTCCTGATTTCATCTGGACGGTTGTGCACCGTTGTGCTGAAACCAAAGAAGCTCACTTCGTGGAAGACTTGGCGTCCTGCCATAGACCAGCTTGAACGATGACTCCCCTGTGATTTCCTCCGGTGACGTATTGAGAGCCAATACAGCTGCGGCAACGTACTCGTTCCACTTGTTATGACTAGGGCTCACGTATGATGAGAGTATGTTCTTATGGTACGGTTTCTATACTCCACCAGATTGTTTCTTTGTGGATGCCGAGGAGTGGCCACAGCATGTCAAATTTCATGGTCATTCAGTAGGTTTTTGAATTCGCGTGACGTGAAGGCCGTACCGCGGTCAGTGATGAGCAAACGTGGCGTGCCGTGTCAAAAAACCACGCACTCGTTGATGAACGCGAGGACGTGCTGCATCGAAGAGTCAGGGATGGCCCTGACTTCGGTCCACTTCGTGAGACAATATGTGGCGATGGTGACGAACTTGTTGCCACGAGATGTACGTAGGAACGGCCCCATTTGATCAAGTCTGACTATCTCAAAAGGTGTTTTTGAGGAGGGATAGGTTGTATAGGGAGTGGTTGGGATTTGTGATGGCCTTCCGTGCTTGACGCACCGTGCACAACAAAACGTAGCGGAAGATGTCACATTGCTTGCACCGACACCAAAACCTTTCTTTGATGCGTGCCAGCGTCTTGTGCACCCCGAGGTGACCGGCAGTTGGAGCGCTGTGGCACATGAATAGCACTGCTTGTCACATGACTACTGGGACAACAGGCACGCAAGACCCATCTCGATAATTTCGATGATGAAAGATATCCTCTTGGACGACATACGACGCAGAAAGACTTTCACTATGACGCTTGGGAGTGCCTACTCTCCTGAATAGTCCCCAGGTTACATCGATGATTTCCGCTTCTTGTAGCTGTGTAGTTCGCAAATTAATTCCTGCAGTGACTGGGGAGATGTCGCTGAATGCTGTCGTGTGGCGAGAAAGGTAGTCAGCGTAATAATAGCGAGCGCCCTTGCGAAGAACATTAGAAAAGTTGTGATCTTGCAGTTTTAGAGCCCACCTAGCAAACTTAGCATTGAGGTCTTTTTTTGCTTGAAGCCAGTGAAAGGTGACATCGACGGTAACGACCATGAAGGTATCACCAGAAACGTACGGACGAAATTTCTTGACTGCCCAAAACTACCGCCAAGCACTCTGGTTCAGAGGCCCGGTATCGGCTCTCTGGTTCACTTAGGCGGTAGCTAGCACAAGCGACTTGTTTCTCCGGCCACTTCTTGTTACTTGCAAGAGAACAGCTCCGATGCTAAGATCATTAGCATCTGTGTGTAAAAACGTCGGGGTATCGTCGTCATAGTGTGCAAGCATCGGTGGTGCTTGAAGGGCAGTCTTGAGGTCAAGAAAGACAGTTTATAGGTCTGGACCCTATTTCCAGCGAGCTTCCTTCATCAGTAGCTCGTTGCGAGGTGCCACGCGAGAAGCGAAGTCAGGGACGAAGCGTCTGAAGTATGAGGCGAAAACCTACTAACTTTTCAGCTGCTTAGCCGTGGTGAGAGGCGGAATACAGGCAATAGCTTGGAGCTTCGTTGGATTAGGGCTGACGCCTTTGGCACTGACTACATGCCCTAAGTAAGTAACTTACGAGAAGCCGAAAAGGCACTTGGAAGGCTTAATGCAAAGGTGAGCGTCTTAGAGAGCACGCAAGACCGTTTGCAAACGCCGGAGGTGTTTAGGAAGCGTGGAAGCGTAGACAGTCATATCGTATAAATACACAAAAGCCATAGACCATTTGAGATGCCTAAGAACCTGGTTAATTATTCGCTGAATTGTAGCAGGAGCGTTGCAAAATCCAAACGCAAAACGATTAAACAGGCATAGGCCGTCAGGGTTTATAAAGGTGGTCTTTTCAGCCTGATTGGGGTCTACTTCAACCTATCAATAGCGAGAAAGAAGATTGAGCATAGTGAGAAAACTGGCACCACGCAGGCGGTCAAGGGCATCGTCAAAACGCGGAAGCGGATACAGATCGGGCATGATAACACTATTTAGCCATCGATAGCCAACACTGAAACGAATGGTGCCGTCTTTCTTTCTGACAAGGACTACGGTGCGTGATCAGCGACTACACGAGCGCGATATGATCCCAAGCTTAAGTATGTCATCAACTTCCTTGGTGATGTCTGCACGTTCAGAGGCAGAGACTCGACGCGGGTAATGCCAAACAGGAACTTCAGAGCCAGTGTCGATTCTGTGCTGCACCAAAGGAGTGTGACCCCGCTCACTGGGTGACATGGCCACGCAGTCACGGAATTTTTGTAGAAGCGCTTGAATCTCATCTTTCTATGACGAGTTAAGTTGGGGCCAAAGTTGAATTTGTTCCAGTTCAAGGTAGGAGCAGTCGTGGTGAAGGTGCTGTGGGCTGTGCTACTGCTACTACGAACGGTGCCTAAAGGCATGTACAGATGCCGAGAACGGTGCGTGATGGCACGTGCATGTTACTGTCAGACATGTTGAAGACGAGCACTGCAAAGGTTTTGCCGGAACAGCGATGGAGGGCTCTAGGTGATGGAAATTCGCCCCCAGGCCGGGAAGAAACGGCACTTTCTACAGGATTGTCCACGCCGATAAAGGACTTGTAATGGCTGTACAGGGCAACCCATGCAGCAGATGACAAGGGAATGGCGACGGAGCTTGCCCTAATGACAGGGTGTGAAAGCGGGTATGATTTTTCAATTTCATGTTGATCATCTCTGTGCGTACCCACGGCCGCACACCTTCTCGTTCTCAGAGTACCAACTTGCGAAAAAAAAATTTACTAATCATACTTTTCATTATCAAGTAGTCAGCGAGTACGAAACGCACCTTGTGAACAGTGCTGTAAACAACAGGACGCACCATGAAATATGACTACCAATGATAAGCTTTATCGGAAGCTTCAATACTAGCTCAGGTCGGTTATTGAGCGGTAGATATCTGTTCAATGATGCATTCAGTGGCAGTAAACTACAAACTAATGCCAAACTCTGCAAGCCAATCACAGCCTAAGGTCACTGGCACACATGCGTTTGATACAACAAGGAACCGCTGTCTCGCTGTCTTTCCAAGGCCACACACATTCACGCGCACTTCGCCGAGGCTAGGTAGAATGGCTCCGTCAGCCAGGACGAGATGGGGTTGATCAACCTGCTCAGGGGCCACTAAAACATACCAGATAAAACACTCAACAGGACAAAACTAAAGGCCACCCTTCTGTGCACTAATGCTTCAATGGGCTGTGGCGGTTATCCAAGCTTCACCGGCAGAAATGACATCTCGGGGAAAGTGCCAAGTAAAAGAAGAGGTGCTTCAGCCATCATGCGGGGTCCTATTCTCGACGACCCGAGGAACACTGCATAGGAGAAGCCGGGTTCGTCAGGGACTTGGTCACTTGAGGGCCGCTCCGGGCAAAATGCCCAACGTCGTTATGGTAGTACCAGAGCACCGCTGATGGGTCGTGCAACTGAGCGGGAGCAGAGTGCTGGGCCCTGGAGAGCGTGCCCATGTAGGCTCGCCTCTGGTATGAATCTTCAGCGGCTTGCAAGCGCTCGTGTATTTTTGCCTGGAAAGCGGCGGCTAGAGCTGATCATACGTTGATAGGACGAGCAACCCAGATGAAGTGCTGAATGTTTCTGCCATTGATGGCGTCAACAAAGGTATTAGTGCCAATAAGATCGATGGTTGTGGTGGGGCAACCCGACGAATCCTTCATAGACGCGCTATCGACGTGAGCAAGGAGTTCTACAAAGGTCGTGCCGACTACTGAACGCGTTTCAGTTGTGTGAGGTGTAGCTGAAGGAGCTGATGGTCACCAAATCTGGTTTGCAACGTCGAAACGAGAGCTTCCTAGTTCAAGCCGATGGCTGGCCGGATGTACTCAAGATATTCAGCCGTGGCAGCATGGAGCTGCACAACGAGCGACTGAGCTTTATGTTGAGCTGTCCAGCCGTTTAATGCAGCGACGGACTCGAACTGCACCAAAAATGCTGCCCATGCATGACGTAGTGCCATCGAACGTAGGCGATGAAAGTGGTGATCCAAAAAACCGAGGCTGAGCTGACACGAGAAAATATCGTTCGACCGAGGTAGACAGGCGTTTCTGATGGTTTGACTGTGCCTGAATGGCAGAAAGCCATGCATATAGGTCGGTGGCGACATCTGCCATTGGGGAATGTTGAGCAAGCGTGGCTTTGAGAGAGAGCAGGTGGGTAGCGAAGCGAGTTTCGAAATCTCGCATGAGGGCTCCTCTGTCTCCCTTACCTTGTGAAGCAAGGACTTGTAGACAATATGGCATAGGCGGTAGACTGGCGTCAGTGTTTGACTGTAGAAGGTTACTCTGCGTACCTTGGACATCAAGCTCCGACAGGGCTCAGCCGAGCTTCCCTGCGTAGTCGTGGCAGCAGGTTCCCGGGCCGCCAACGACATGGCAGCGTTGCTCCGTGTAGGCATGGGTTACCGTAGTCACCACTGCCACCAATTTTTAAGTACAAAAGCAACTAACTCGAACACAATGCAAAACCAACATTTTTTTCATCGTTCTCTTTCACTGGACTACCCCTCACGCACCATTCACTCTGCCGGTATGATCCACTACAATATATACGTATACTTATACGGTGAATGATGGCGACGCCGACGGACTCACTCGCTGGATTTCATGCCAACTGGATGTGCCCCGTGATCTCTGACGACAGCGCAGCTCTGGCTGACTGGCTCGCCCTACGCCATCTTCAGACGCCGTGAAGCTCTCGCTCAGTGGTGCCCCGTCCTCGGACTCTTGTGATCATGTCCGTCTTTTCTATCTTCTCCATATTTCTGTATGTGTGTCTCTCTGCCCCTCCCCCTATCTATATCTCTATTCTTTTTACTCCTCCCTATTCCTTTCAACTCCTCTTTACCGCCCTCCCTGGTGAGTCAATGTTAAGGTGTTGCATTCTGATGAAGACAGTTACAGGGCTCACTTTTTTTCTTTTCTCTCATTTAAGAGAGAAAAGATGAAACATCACACCATCATCGTCAAGCACGTCACCACACACCAATCATCAAAATTAACTAACACGTCCACGAACATGAACCGCATCATTTTAAGCTTCAATTTTTTATAGCTGTCAAGGACTGGAGCGACATGGATCACAATCCTACTGCCTAGGAAGTCATACCGAATTCGCGGTCACGTGTACAACATGTTTCATTCGTTTCAACATGTTTCAAACTTGCTTTTATTGCACTATTAGGTCAATCACCTCGTATGTAACACCCCTAAACGGGCCTTTAAGGTAATAAAATGAAAGAAATGTTTTCCTTTTTCCTGAGGGGGAACACACTCAAGCCACCCACATCGTTTCACTCTTCATTGTGCCCGGCATACTCGATTTCAAAATGTCGTGTTTAGCGTCACCAACTGATTGATTGATTAAAAACTTTATTGTTCTGCCTCATCCAAGGTTGAGGACACATGGTGTCAGGCACTTCCCTACTGTAAGGCATGTATGGACGACAGAGCGCCGCTCGGGCATAGGCACGAGCTTAGCTAGCGGGAGGACGTGGAGAAGGAAGATCAAAATAAGAACAGTTGGCCAGGCATACAGACGTTGTGTCTCATTTATCTACAATAACACTGTCGGCAAGCGCTAATATTTGTGGTATTTAGGCGGGCATTTTGAACGTACGCAAATTTACTCGCAGTCAACGGGACTAGCTATGTTTACAGAACGCATTGGAACATTCGCTCTTGAATTTAGGGATAACAGGCATAAAGCTACAAGTTGCTGTAAAAAGTCGAAAAAAAAACAGTTGCTGTCAGGGGTTCTTTAAGGCTTCTACAGAACAGACGTACCTTAAGCCGGTAACCATTCATAAAATTAAAATATCGAGTTTGACGGATACTAGTCGGGTCAGAAGCAATTCTGCCCTTATGAAAAAATAATGTACTTTATTAAACAGGCTAATGTCGTTCGACATCACAATCACTGAACTGCGTAATGTCAGTGTAATGCTCTTTCCTAATGCGTACCTAAGGTGAGTCTAGTAGTAATTGGCCACCGTTACTCTATAGAGTTATGATATTAGAGTTTCTGATGACTATAGTCTAGCGTGAATCTATACAGGCCTGACATGAGGGTTTCTGATGACCATTGGCTAGCGTTAGTCTATAGAGTCCTGACACCCGAGTTTCTGATGGCCGTTGTCAAGAGAACTGCCATCGAGCATATGCATTAGGTTGACATCAAACGTCGCATTGTAGACTAAGGCCCTATGCCATCAACAGATCATTTGTTGAAGAGCAGATCAATAAATCCCTCCATCAATAATATCAACGTGTGCACACATTACAGCATTGTAAATAAAATACCATCAGACCATTTCCCCCAATAACAGATCATTGTTTTTTACATATCAGAATCTTTCGAGGCCGATATATAAGGCTGCAAGTATATATTGCCTCCATTTGGAAACACGCATTACATTGTCAAGCAATTAAGTTCCGACAGGACAATAAATGGAGCTAGTTCGTACTTGTTTACAATTTTCGCGAAAGTGCTGTTTTATAATTACAAACAAACAAACACCAAATGAGACAATTACAGGAATAACTGCATTTGTATTTATTTTCTACTTTGCACTGATGATAGGGTCTTTTGCAGCACCGTCACGGTGGCACCGCTGCTGTATTTGAAACCTGCAAGAGAGAACACAAAGACTTCGAAGGCATTGAAGCATACAATTTAGCGCAGCGCATGAATAGAGATTGGAATTGATGAGTTATGCTGTTTCTAAATAGTAATATATATTTATCAGTTCCATCTGGATGCCAAGTCGAACCACATAGCCTTGACTTCATGCTGCGTTGAAAAAAGGTAACCACTATTAACCACTATACCTCAGTTCAGCAGGGCTGCTGATTCATCAGTAAATGAAGAGAAACCAGCTATCACGAACAGAGGAATCAGCTGAGTCGGCTTCTCTAAGGCAATATTGCAGAATAACCTCCTTTCACAATTCCAATGGCACTCAATGTATGACTACGGCATGCAACAGTGGATCTATTCCGCAACTTCGTTTTACACAAAACCTCCACATTATAGTCCCTCTTATTTAACTGAGAACTATTGAGGGCTCATGCTCAGAGGTGCAAAGTCATAGGCGTGTGCAGGGTTTCCCTACACTTGGGTGGTGGGGGGGGTTTACCACGGCGCTCCACCTTACATAGTTAAGAACGCTTCTAACTTCGTAGCCCCCGTTTAAGGTAACGAGTTGGGGGAGAGGAGAGCTGTCCCCCACTCTTATGCGCACACCTTTGTGCAAGGTGAAGTTGAGCAACAAACAGGCACATGAAATGTAGAGCTACATCTAGGTGATACAGCTACACAACTCTAGTGAAAACAATTAAAAATTGTGCTTTTTGTAGCCTGCAATATATTACAGAGATATGCATGTTGTAACATGTTACAGGTCCTTTCTACACATCTTTCAACAAGCAAGAGATTGGAGGAAGCAAGCAAAACATTTTTGTACCCTTGATTATTTTTGCACATTATTCAATAGCTGAAAATACATTATTTAGGTACCTTAAAGATTTGACAAAAGTTTTATAAAAAATGAAATATCTTTACCTAGCTCCATGCATTAAAGTACACAGTTGCCCATGTTTACTAGCCAGTATTGCAAATTGTGAAATTTATGGCTGGTCATTAACAAGCACAAGGATCCACACTGGGGTGTGTTGGCACTTGTTGAACGCCTCGATAGTACAAGGATAAGAACTATTCTAAAGAAAGTTTTCAACACAGAAAAAACATGCACAATCCAAATGGCTGCAACACGAAACAGCGCTACTTTATGTCGTGTCTCTTTTCTCTGATATTTTGCCGTGCATTAGAAAAGTTTCTAGGCGATGAATTACCTATCCGACCAAACACTTACGTTAATCAAGTATTTAAGGAAAGAGCACATCACAGTGTTTAACTCATGACTATTTTAGACCATGCAGATGCCAAAAATATCACCTGAACCCACACGTCACAGAGACAGTACAATTTAGAGTGTATGTACGAGCTCAGCGAGGAAATAGAATGTACACTCAGGAGTGAACAGCATCATGAGCTAAGACGCTGACACAGAAAGAATAATGGATGCAGTAGTCCATGTATTTGCTTGCGCTCCTGTTTCCTCCCAAGTACGTACCAACATGCCCAGTATGGTCAACGTATATGTACAGTACTCACGGATAGAAACGACATTTGTTGTGCGTGGCCGCCAATGCATGGGTCGCCAATCATGGGTGCTCGCGGAACCAAGATATTGCACTGTTGTATAGAGTGAGGACAAAAACAGCTACGGAGCAGGCTTACTCCTTACTTCTGGTCGCTAAACAGTTGGCAATTATCATCATCATCATTTATTGTCCCTTAAGGGCACTGGGTTGGGTATACATAAGGGGGGGGGGCATCGAAATGTGCATGCAAGGTCACATATACAAAGGAAAAAGGCAGGTTAGCTCTGTGCACTGCTACGAAACTGAAAATAAAAACAAAATTGACACATGGTACGTGTTTCCGCATGCGTTTGCAAAGTATTTACATTGCGGTTTGACATGCACAAAACAAAGGAAAAAAAAACTAATAAGAAACAAATAAACAAACAAACATCATAGTACGTGTTTACAAAATGATAGATGGACTGATTGTGTAAGCAGAACCTACAATAAGGAGAGGTTTCGTTATACATTGTTACGGAGTCGAGGACAGTGGTATTATATAACTTTAGCGGTACAATATTTACGAAAGAATAAAGAATAAAAAAGGTACGGTACAAAATGTTTAATATACACTTGGAAGAAGCAGCAGCTTAAAAGTAAGCTTCCACTTTCTTGAGTGAGTCGGTGGAGTACAGGTGTCTGTTGTCGGTCAAATTCATTTTGCTAAATGGGCTGTTACTAACTGCCTGAATTTCGAATTGTCACGTTGATGTACTATTGTTTCGGGAAGCGAGTTCCATAGTTCGATTTTGTTCCCAAAGTGCACACTGCCAGCGTGGCGATGCAAGGCTCGCGCATTTTTGCATGCATGCAGCCTGAACCGATGAAGATAGTGGAAACCATTTATATTGTGACGCAAGCAGACGACGCTCTTGGTCGGCGCCATTCGACGATGGGGCGCGCAGGCTGCGCAAGTAAGAAATTAGATACCTCTAAGATTTCGCACCTGAAATGCGCTCGTTGACGTGACAAATAGCTGCACAAAAGCATAAAAAGTTTTTCAAGCTTTTTGTCACAACGAAAAAAAAAAGCACCAGCCAAGGGCCTGTTGCCGTGCAGCAATAAAACAATATCTTAGTGCTTTGTTGTCTCGCCCAGCGCACTGAATAGTGCGGCCATTTTGCATGGCAAGCATTCGTAGAGCTGTCAGCCACGGAAGAACGAGCAAGCTTCTCGCATTTTTATTCAACAATAGGCCACAGTTTGCCGTAAAGACACTAATACATGATATTATTTTCATGCTGCATGAAGGAAAGCATGCCATACATTTTCTTTCTTGTCGAGACAATAACCACCAAGTAAACTTTTCATGCTTTTGTGCAGATGTTTATCATGTCTACAAACGCACACAAGGCGCAATCTAGTAGCTGAATCCTGCGTCTTACTTGTACAGTACGCGTACAGCATTGCCTAAGCACGCAGATTGAGAGGGTCGTCTGCTGGCGTGGCGATAAAAGTGGTGCGCAGCGGCGAGCCAGTTTGGTCGCATGCGAATGTGCATGAGCCTTGCAGCGCTGCCCTGGCAGTGCACACGTGATGAACTACAGGCCAACAATTTGGCAACAGGAAGGAGTAGCCCTGCTCCATAGTTCTTCCCCCTATCGCCCAACATCACAACGCAACACATTGGTTCTACGCGCACCGACGAGCGGCGGCACATGCACCGTCGGCCACACGCTCCGAGTATTCTATTTGTATTCGTGAGTACTGTACTTCAAAAAGAGCATGAAATCGTTCATTATTTTATCTTTGCAGTCCAACAAGGCTATTCAAGGCACTATCACACAGATTACACTTCTCTGTATGATAGGCCTCCATGTATTGTGAGCTGTGTTACATAAACACATTCATGGTATTTTTATAGATTGCAGTGAAAACATAATCCAAACAATGTTATGAAACATGAGTAGGCACTGCCTTGCAAGAAAAGCTGTCCCTAATTCAGATAATCAAACTCTCAGGCATAACGATTATCTGACAAAGATTTGTTAGAAACGAATAGGTACTTGCATGTTGCACGATGTTATTTAAAACAAGATTGCACAACAACTTATAAAAATACCACAAATCTGCTTACACACGTGAAAGTTTGAAAGCGAGCCTAAACAACAACCGCTGTAACTTCCTTAAACACGAATTCACCGAATTCTCGTGGCAGAATGTGCACATAGCAAAAGTGTGCTTATTTAAGTTCAATAAAATTTTAGACTTCAACGATGTTTGCTAATTCTTTAACAAGCACAAAAATGAATGACACTTCTACTTGTAAAAAACAACTTAGTTAATAAAATCTTTTATTTCCACTAAAAAATTTACCGTAAAAGAAATCATCACGACAATGAGCGAAGTATGAATATAAGTAGGATTACACTGCACGCAGTTTCATGGCAGTCCGAACAAAATAAGATGTTGATGGAGGAAACTCGAAAAGACCAACAAATCCTATAAGAGGAAATGTCGCTGCAGCCAACTTTCCAACTTGAAAGGTATTTAGCGCAATGTAACACAAAGACCATGAGAGAGGATGCAGCACGTGCCTTAACATTATATAAAATGGGTAATTGCAACCGAAGCACTAAAAAATACAGGTTGAGCATCATGCCGTATATTTTTGTGCTTCCGTTGCAATAACCAATTTTGTTTAAAGTGCACTGGTCTCATCCTTGTGTTATATGGAGCTAAATAATACCTAATGTTTAACAAACAATGCTGAATGTTTCCCTTGTGAAACCCTTGAACAAGAACTCTTGCCTTGCTCAAAACAGCAGTGACAAGGAACAGCTGTTCCCATTATCAAGACGCCTCCATGTGTCACAACGTTGGCTGCGAAAACATTCCATTGGTTGGTTGGTTGGTTGCGAAACTTTATTGAGGTCCTGCAAGGCGCGCGTCAGCGCGCAGCGGGCGTCTCCCACGTCGGGACCGTTAGGCCAAGCCTATGTCCAAGGAATACTGCACTGAAGTGCAGGACATAGGATTCCCGCACCTAAGCTAAAAGACAGTGTATGCTATACCTCAATAGGTGCTATGTGCTTGAACTATCACTTTGTGGCAACAAAAAGAAATGCCTACCACTTAGTAAGGCTCCTAGGGCATGCGGAAAGACCACTCCAGTCATGCACTGCAAACCGTCCTCTGTGTCAGGACCATGAACAGCTGCTGCCATCGCTGATACATACATAAAAGATACCACAAAAGATTACTTTCACACACAACAAACGTTATGTCACACACAGATAGTGAGTACCAAATATGTCTTAGGAAAGTGTATACTGTGTTACGGGGTTTAAATGAGGTACACAGCAACCTGGAAGATAGCAGCAGCAGCAGCAGCAGGGAAAGCGCAGCCAGGGATCGAACAGCCGAGCGAGCCAGGCGATGCCAATGTGCTTCCGCATGTGCCAATCTTCTTCCTCACAATAATCCCCGGTATCGAGAGGTAGCCATCCTGGAGACCTAGAGAGAGGTCAGAGGGTCATTATACGGCTTTGGACGGTTAATGTGGACTGTTTCTCGCCCCCGATGACGAAGCTCGGATGATGGTGTAACGGGTTCTACCACATAAATAACAGGAGAGGTCTGCGCCTCAACGCGGTAAGGTCCTATACAAATATTTTACTACAACGATCAAGTGTATATATAATTTTTCATGCCAGACGAAGCTTTCATAATTATTAGTTATTATTTAAAGCATTGCTTCATTCCAAACTGGAATATGCATGCTTAGTATGGGACCCATGTCACGGAAAACTTATAACTGCACTAGAACTTGTTCAAATTTATTCTGTTAGATTTGTGCTAGGCAATTACCATCGAACGACAAGCATTACTAGACTGAAATCTGATTTATCCCTCCCATCTCTCTCCATTAGGCGTCAAATTTTGCGACTAACGATTTTTCATAAGCTGTATCACCACCCTGTGCTGCGTGGCGAGCTTACACCTAGGCCACACTATCAATAAAGTCGTCTTGACCAAGCGCGCTAAGTTTGAATTGATATGTGCAAACAATGGATTGCTTTCATCCTTCTTGCCCCGAACAACTCGCGACTGGGATCGCCTTCCTTTGATACTGCATCCATTATTGACATCCAACAGTTTCGAAATGCTCTAGCTAACAATAATGTACAATCAGGAGTTTTTCTAATGTTTTAATTACATTGTGGTAATGATGGTATTGTATGTTGTATCCTAACGTCTTTGTGCTTTTTTGTTGTTCCTTGCTCTCACACAGCTCCCCTCTGTAGTGCCTTCGGCCTTGAGGATATCATAAATAAATAAATAAATAAATAAATAATTTAGTCTGCCATAGATGTAGCAATGCAGTAGTATGTATTTTGTTTTGCATAACAAAAAGGTTTCACAACTCATGTAAAAAGCGATGGTTATCTCTGGGTCTCCGCAACACAATGCCAATAAATACAGATCTTAAGGGCAATGCTTTTGCAGCAGTGGCATTGTTCTTGTGCAGAAAAGAATGAATGGAATGCATTCCTGCTCTGAGAAGAAAGGTATCTGACCGGGTGTTTGTTGCTTTACGTATCTACGCAGTGGCGTAGCCAGGGGCTGGCACACCGAGTCCGTCACGCCTTTCTGCCACCCCCCTCCCGGCGCCTTTCGGGCGATTTTTTTTTTCGGCATGGCATACATAGAGCAAAATGACTGTTTGCCTGCTCCGCTCCTCTCCCCGAGATCAACGAGGGATTCCTTCCCTTGCCCTCCCTTGTTTTTTTGTTTTTACCTACGCCGCTGTCTCTACGTGACAGCCAGCGTTGTGACAGCAAACCAGTGACGGGGTGAGAGGCATGAATGCTCATTATTACTTCTGTCTCCCTCTTCATCACGCTTTTGCTTTCCACCACCTACCGGTGGCGGGAAGGGGGGAGAGGGGCACACATTCGGCAGCTGCTGCTCCCAGCCGTATTTTTGTTGTAAAAGTGCGACTGATATTTACATACACTTTCAAATGCTCACTACAACGATACGATAAAATTATCTCCTGTGCTGCCCTTGGTGTCCACTGAGCCTCCCCGTGGTGATCTAGTGAATAAGGTAATCAGCTGCTGACCCGCAGGTTTCGCGATCAAATCCCGGCTTGGGTGGCTGCATTTCTGATAGAGGCGGAAGTGTTGTAGGCCCGTGTGCTCAGGTTTGGTTAGAGAACCCCAGGTGGTCGAAATTTTCGGAGCCCTTCACTACGGCGTCTCTGATAAACATAAGGGGGTTTTGGGACGTTACACCCCACAAATCAATTCATCATCGGTGTCCACTGATTGGCTAATGTAACCATCCCCCTCCATGCAAATGGCAAATTGGCACGTCTATGCAACTGTTTGGGGTACCGCTTCAGCGTAATCGATCGACGCTATGCTTGCTAGTTTTAAATACATATTCAAAATTTTTGCGCGCAAGGTGGTGGAAAGCATCCCTGATTGCCCCAGTAATTTAGAAGTGTGGCAGCTTGGGCTAGTTCGTATGGCATCACGATAGTTATAGCGCGACAACAAAACGACGACACAGAGACACAAAACGACGACACAGTGTCCTTCGTGTCCTTGTCTCTGTGTCGTCAATTTGTTTTCGCGCTATAACTATCGTCATGCCCCAGTAAAGTTTGCCTCCACATCGCGCTTCTGGTACGAATATCTTATCATCATCATCAATAATAATAATAATAATAATAATAATAATAATAATAATAATAATAATAATAATAATAATAATAATAATAATAATAATAATAATAATAATAATAATAATTGTTTTTTAGATGCGTCTGTACAGCCTTCTATGTGTTTCTGGGCACGCTACATGAATAATAATAAATCATAGGTTATTAATGAAATCGCAAGCCTTAGATGCTTCAATGAATGTAAAGTTTGACCGTTCGCAGCGTCTCATATCCTGCAATGTAGGGAAAGATAGATGCATGAAAAAATAGTCATCACGAGATGACGTGTCATTATAGCATCACATGGTAAAGTCATGCATCGCACCCAATCCCTCATAGCGTGTTCAAAGGCTGGCTGGCTGATTGGCTACGCAAATCGGTGTCTTTAATCGTGCAGGCAATGTATAACCACATTAGTTGCAGAAAGTTTTCGAAGGGCGGCAGGATGAACGCATCGACTGATTGGAAAAAAGAAAGAAATGGCTATCGCCTTGGAGTTGTCTTACGTGAAACGTGAATACATAAGAGACCCTAGAATATTATTATTATTGTTATTATTAAATTATTATTATTATTATTATTATTATTATTATTATTATTATTATTATTATTATTATTATTATTATTATTATTATTATTATTATTATTATTATTATTATTATTATTATTATTATTATTATTATTATTATTATTATTATTATTATTATTATTATTATTATTATTATTATTATTATTATTATTATTATTATTATTATTGTAAAGGGGGTTTATTGAAGGACTCAGCAAGCGGGTGGTAGCTCTAAAGGAAGGCAGGCGAACCCAGATGACGGTGCTCGATCGCCGATCTCGTGCCTTTTTCTTGTGCTGATGATAGCTGGCCTGATGGTATCAACGTCTTTCTTATTCACTACAATTACCCCCGGCGAAAACGTTGAAGCCATCCTGGCAATCTAACACGTGGGGACAAGCGGGTCAAAGTACGGCTTCAGACGGTTTACGTGAACGATATCACGTCCACGCCGACGACGGTCGCTCGGTGGCGTGAGGGGTTCAATGGCGTAGTTCACGGGTGAAGTACGCTCGACCACGCGGTAGGGACCATGATAATTGGAGAGTAGCTTGGGTGATACACCAGGGGCGCAGGGCGGTACATGAAGCCATACAAGTGCTCCAGGAACGAACGTTGGTGCAGAACGATGGTCGTCGTCACGGATCTCCTTCTGGCGCTGTTGGTCGGATGTAGTAAGCCACTTGGCTAGCTTGCGGCACTCTTCTGCGTAACGAGCGGCTTCCGAGACAGGCTTGTATTCGGAGGGATCTGGCGAGTATGGCAGTAAAGTGTCGATGGTGTGTGATGGTTCGCGACCGTACAGGAGAAAAAATGGGGAAAACCCGGTAGTGACTGGCGTAGCGGTGTTATACGCGTATGTAACAAATGGGATAACGAGGTCCCACTTTGTTTGATCAGAAGCGACATGCGTAGCGAGCATGTCCCCCAGAGTACGATTAAACCGCTCAGTCAAGCCATTCGTCTGTGGGTGGTAGGCTGTACTCTTCCGGTGAACCATATGGCACTGTTGAAGAAGTGCTTGTATTACATCGGAGAGGAAAACACGCCCTCGGTCACTGAGGAGTTCTCGAGGAGGACCATGACGAAGCACAAAACGATTGAGTATGAAAGTTGCGACGTCTTGTGCTGCAGCTGTGGGGAGAGCAGCAGTTTCAGCGTACCATGTTAGATGATCCACTGCCACGATGGCCCATCGGTTGCCTGCCGTTGTTAATGGTAGTGGTCCGTAGAGGTCAATTCCTACTCGGTCGAATGGGCGGTCTGGGCATGGAAGTGGCTGCAATGAACCTGTTGCAGGATGTGGCGGGCTTTCCCGCCGCTGACATTCGTGGCAGCCGCGAATGAACTGGCGGACGAAGGTAAACATTCCGCGCCAGTAATACCTTTTTCGTAAGCGCTCGTAGGTCTTGAAAACACCGGCGTGAGCACATTGCGGGTCGGAATGAAACGACGCGCAGATGGTAGAGCGCAGCGTTAGGGGAATGACTAGTAGCCATTTCCTATCATCTGCTGAATAGTTGCGCCGGTACAAAAGGCCATCCCGAATACTGAAGTGCGGAGCCTGGCGGAGCAGGGTTCGATTGGTTCGAAGTGTCGGTGCCTCGGATAACGCGTCAAGAAGTGAAGCGATCCATGGGTAATTGCGTTGTGCAGAAGAGATGGTGTCCTCGTCAAGCGCTGACAACGTGTTGTCCGAGGAAACGGATGCGATGTCCGGGGATAGGGGAGATCGTTACAGTGCATCAGCATCGGCATGCTTGCGGCCGGAACGATATACCACGCGAATGTCATATTCTTGAAGCCGAAGAGCCCAACGGGCAAGACGACCTGATGGGTCCTTAAGCGAAGATAACCAGCATAATGCGTGGTGGTCCGTTACTACCTCAAAAGAACGGCCATAAAGGTATGGGCGGAACTTGACAAGCGCCCAAACGATCGCCAAGCATTCCTTCTCGGTGACGCTGTAGTTTGATTCAGCCTTGGTAAGAGTTCTGCTGGCGTAGGCGACGACATACTCGGTGAATCAAGGCTTGCGTTGCGCGAGAACCACACCGAGGCCGACACCACTGGCGTCGGTGTGGACCTCAGTTGCTGCCGTAGGATCGTAGTGACGCAGTATGAGTGGCGAAGTGAGGAGACGACGAAGGGTACAGAAGGCTTGGTCACACTCAGAAGACCATGACGAGATATCAGTGGTGCTGCCATTAAGTTTGGTCAAAGGCGCAATGATAGAGGCGAAGTTGCGCACGAACCGGCGAAAGTAGGAGCATAACCCCACGAAGCTCCGTAACTGCTTCATAGTCGTTGGTTTGGGGAAGTCGGCGACAGCACGTAACTTAGCCGGGTCTGGAAGTATACCGTCCTTTGATACGACGTGCCCGAGAATCGTAAGTTGCCGAGCAGCGAAGTGACACTTCTTGAGGTTGAGTTGGAGCTGAGCATTCTTCAGGCACGTGAGCACGTGTTTGAGGCGCTCGAGATGTGTTCCAAAGTCTGGCGCAAGGACTACTATATCGTCGAGATAGCAGAGACAGATTTGCCATTTCAAACGCCGAAGAACCGAGTCCATCATGCGCTCGAAGGTGGCAGGCGCATTGCAGAGGCCGAAGGGCATGACATTAAATTCATACAGACCGTCCGGTGTCACGAAGGCTGTTTTTGGTCGATCGGCATCTGCAAGGGGGACCTGCCAGTACCCTGAGCGCAAATCTAATGATGAAAAAAACTCGGCACCTTGTAAAGTATCAAGGGCATCTTCAATCCTGGGTAAAGGATACACGTCTCTTCGAGTGATCTTATTTAGGCGCCGGTAATCCACGCAGAAGCGAACGGAACCATCCTTTTTTTAACGAGCACTACAGGTGAGGCCCATGGACTTTGTGAAGGTTGAATGACGCCACGTTGCAGCATATCGTTCACCTGTTCGGTAATAACTTGGCGTTCTGCCGCAGAAACACGATAGGGTCGCTGTCGTAGTGGTGCATGGGAGCCGGTATCGATGTAATGTAGAGTGGTAGAAGTGCGGCCAAGTGAAGGTTTAACAACATCAAAAGATTCGCGGTACTGGTACAGCAGTTGGAGGAGTTCAGATCGTTCAGATGGTGACAGTCCGTCTGCGATCGCCGAATCGAACACTTTTGAAGCCTGTAGATGAGAGTGGTTAAGAGCACTGACGGCGGCGAGGTCACTTTGGGATGATTCTTGCGGCACGGTAAAAATTTGTCCGTTATCAATGGGCTGTACGCATCCAAGAGACTCGCCTTTAAACAGTTTGATGGTATGCGGAAAGGGATTGGTAAGGCAGAGAGCATTGGCTCCATTAGAAATTAAGAGGGCTGAATAAGGGAGCAGAAGTGGTTTCCGACTTAGAAAGAGGCTTGATGGCTCAAAAAATGCTACTTCATCACGCATGCCGTCGGAGACCACAGGGAGCAAAACAGCTGTTGTCGGTGGAATGTCAGTATCTTCTTTGACAACTAGCTTGTGCGCGGCTTGATTAGTGTGGTCGTAGGGCTAGTCGAAGAACGGAAGCAGTTCAAGTTCGGAACGGGCACAATCTATAACGGCACGATTACGGGATAGGAAATCCCAGCCAAGTATGATGTCATGAGAGCACGAGGAAAGGACGATAAACTCAACAATGTAGTGGTCCTCCGCAATTTTGAGTCGGGCAGTGCAGGCGGCTATAGGTCGAACAGGTTCTCCATTTGCTGCACGTAAGAACATATCAAGCGGCGTGGTCACCTTTCGGAGCTTGCGGCAAAGTTTGGCGTCTATAACAGACACAGCGGCACCGGTATCCACAAGAGC
The DNA here is from genome assembly GCF_043290135.1 of Rhipicephalus microplus. NCBI lineage: Eukaryota > Metazoa > Arthropoda > Arachnida > Ixodida > Ixodidae > Rhipicephalus > Rhipicephalus microplus. The sequence continues at coordinate 15,290,407 of NC_134705.1, read as the reverse complement.
GTATGCATGGGCGCCGTCTACAAAAACTTCGACATTATTTGACGGCATGGTTCGAGGACTTGAAGATTTCGATGGCGCAGTTCTTGCCCCTTGAACTGCGACGGCTAGTTTCTCTCATTTTGAGCGGCTGCTCGTGGACGCATGGGTGACAAAGAGCGTCGATTGGGTGAAGGTGAGCGACGAGACGAAGTTGCTGGATATTCACGGGAAGACGTGTTTGACTGACGATACGAGCTTTCATAACCAAAAGGTAGTCGGTCCATGTAGTTGCTTCGTGGTTGGACGTCTGTGTAGGCGGGCACGCGACGACGGCAGTATCGGGAGATATGACCAGGTCCGCCGCACGCAAAACATATCGGGCGGTTATCGCGCGTTCGCCAGGCATTTGCAGCAAGGGGCACCGCCCACGCGGCATACGGCTGAGTCGAGGCTGTGGTAGCGAGGGGAGGAGCCCATGCGACGGAAGACTGAGTAGTGACATGCGGCAGTCCATTGAACGGTGAGGGCTGGTGTGGCTGCTGCCTCTTTACTGCGTCAGCATAAGTAAGAGGCGCGGCGACAACTTGCTGCTGAAAGGGCACTGGCATAGCCTCGGCAATCTGGTCCTGAAGTGCATGTCGGAGCATGGAAGCTAACGGTGTCGGTGGTTGCTCTTGCTGCTGCTGCTGCGGGGGCTCTTGGCGCTGACAAAACGGCAGGAGGGAAAGCTGACGTGCGACCTCCTCACGCACAAAGTCTTTCATTTGTGCTAGAAGGCGGGAGTGGTCAGGTACGACGTCCAGTGCAGCGAGTGGTTGGTTAGGCTGAAATGGACGACGGGTGAGAGCTCGTTGCCGTCGCAATTCGTCGTAGTTCTGGCACAGAGTTACCACTTCAGACACCGTGCCAGGAGACTTCGCCAGGAGCATTTGAAAGACGTCTTCATCAACACCTTTCATAATGTGCTGGATCTTGACACTTTCGCTCATTGCGGCATCGACGCGCTTGCAGAGATCGAGTATATTTTCATTATAGGCGGTAAACGTTTTGCCAGGTTCTTGTGCCCGTGAGCGCAGGCGTTGTTCGGCGCGCAACTTCCGCACGGCAGGGCGACCGAAAACCGATGATATTGCCTGCTTGAAAGTGGCCCAGTTCTCGAACTCGAATTCGTGGTTTGTGTACCACAGTTTCGCCACATTAGCCAAGTAAAAGTTGACGGTGCTCAACTTAGCAGCGTCATCCCACCTGTTTGGTCCACTGACTTTTTCGTAGGACGACAGCCAGTCCTCGACGTCCTGGTCTTCGGCGCCCGAAAAGATCGGGGGGTCTCGCTGGTTAACCGCGCCGGGGCAAGTAGGAGCCGCGAGAGGTGCTGTCTGTTGGGAAGCGTCAACTTGCATGGTCGACGGCAGGGTGCGGGATCGGAGTTCCAGGGTGTAGGTGATGCAGTTACCCAGCACGATCCACCAAATGTAAAGGGGGTTTATTGAAGGACTCAGCAAGCGGGTGGTAGCTCTAAAGGAAGGCAGGCGAACCCAGATGACGGTGCTCGATCGCCGATCTCGTGCCTTTTTCTTGTGCTGATGATAGCTGGCCTGATGGTATCAGCGTCTTTCTTATTCACTACATTATTATTATTATCCTATGGTCTAGCTGATTTACACTTAGGCATGTGTAAGAAGACATTCTCTTCATGTCAATGTTATATTTACTCAAACATGATCAAAAATCTGTGGGAATACAAACTGTTTAGTGTTTTATACTTCCGAAAGACAACATGTACGTGAAAGTCGAGATCATCAAGTAATTGAATTAGACATAGCTGCACGTTAAGAAATCGCAAATCGTCGAAACTTATGAAGCACTCCGCTACGGTGTTCTTCATAATCAATTGTGGTTTTGGGATCAAGAATTCTCGCGATCAATTCATCAAATGATAAGAAATTGAGTTTTTGTTGGCTATAGAAGATTAACGCAAATTTTTTTTATTGTGATCGGTCTTGACATCAAGACACTCACTGAAAAATCTGCGTACTTTGATCATCAGAAATCCTGGTGCATGTTGTCATCTGAGTCTCCATTGCACACCTGATGCTAAGAGGCATTAGGCTTTGCAGGTCTAATGTCAATATAATGACTCATTTGTTGTGCATTAGCTGGAGATTAGACTCCTAAGCTTCATTGTCATAAGGGTGGTCAAAAGCTAAAAGTAAAACGCTGACCGAAAAACATAAAAACAACAAAAAACATCAAAGATGTTCAGTAGCGTACCGACTCTTTCGCGAGTGGAGAGCAAACCTACCTCACTCGTCCACCAATATATATATATATATATATATATATATATATATATATATATATATATATATATCGCCATATTTCATTTCCCAAGTTTTGCTATCGTTTTCAAAACACTACACAATTCTCAGCGCAAGCCGCGCCTGCATTTTTCGAGAAGCTTCCGGACTGTAGTAGATCATTTCGATAAGATCACGCCTACTCTGCGAACTGTACAGATTATTCTGGAACCTAAGCCACCGCAAGCGATAACGCTTGAACATTCGACGGCAAGGGTATAAATGCCGACGCGCTTCGCCGCATGTCAGTAGTTGATCAACGACCGACGCTCCGTTCACTGCTATCTGTGCCGGGGCAATCGCTTCTCGGCTTTTGGATTTCACGGTCAGACCAAGTTCTGCCGGCTTCGCCGCCTCGTGCGAGCGACTGCCACCTCTGGGTCTCGGGCCTTCCAGCCCGGAGCCCCACACCCCTATGCCAGGAGGAGCATGGTTGCCGGTCCACACTACCTTCCCGGAGCCCGCCTGCAGCCCACTCGACTCCACCTGATCCCGAGCGGCGTCTCCCCAGGCTTAGCCGCAGATTTACCAGAGTGCAGCTCGACTGCACGCTACTAGTTTTCTACAAGTCACGCCCCCTTCTGCTGATGACACCCCCTCCAGAATGGCGGCCACTACCGACCTACCAGTGCGGGAGAACTGCTTCCTCTTCACAGCGCCGGACGGCGACGTATCCCTTGATGATCTTATTGACGCTATTGAATTAGAAGCTGGTGATGATAGTGTTCTTGTTATGCAGCTTATTGGCGGGGCCAAGTTTCCCGTCTGTACACGTAACGCCAGCCAGGCAACGAAGTTAATGGTGGCGGAAGGTTTCAAGGTTAATGGAGTAAGCGTACCGGTTGAGGCCGTCGGGCCACCGGTCACGTACGTCAATGTCTACCGATACCCCGCCTACCTGTCTGACGAGATACTTGGCAACGCCCTAGCACAGTACGGTAAGGTGCGGGGCATCTCGTTTGCTACTGTGGCCACCCGCCAAAATAAGTTGAATGGCGTCAGAGTCGTAAAAATCTTAATGAGTAAGCCGGTGCCCAACTTTGCGACTATTGCAGGGCACCGGGTCATGTTCGAATATAGAGGCATGAGGCGGGTGTGCGCGCGATGTAGTGAGGTGGGCCACATGGCGACCGCATGCTCCGCACCATACTGCAAACGATGCGGAACTTTCGGTCATGAAACTGAGGGCTGTTCAGCCGAATCTAAGCCTTGCGGGGGTCACCACGGAACGAAAGAATGTTTTAGGAGGCGCTCTTATGCGTGAGCCGCTCGTGGGTTCCCCTCGGTATCGGACCTCGCGTCGAACTCGGTCCAGCCGAGTGGCTCCCCGTCACAGAAGCCAGGCGAACCGCCCTCTCGCTTACAAGTGCTCGTACCCAGGACCGCGGCCCGCGCCCCCCAAGGCCTCCCTCTCCCCAAGGCCACGAAACGGATGCCAACTTGCTCACAGGAAGCACCACGGCGGATTCATCCGCCAACGAGGAAGACAAGCCCGAGAAGACTGACGATGCCACCACCATGTCATCGGAAACAGAATCGAGCGACCTCCAAACCGTCTCGGCCCAATCGTCCCCGTCTATGCCATCCGTCCCCCCGTCAGTCCAGGATGAAGGCCACAACTTCCCGGTGCTTGCCGAAACTTTAAAGCGAAGTGAGCCCCCCCCCCCAACCGCCTCCCAAACACCCGTTAACGTGTTGGCCCAAGTGCGCGCCCAGGACTTGTACGACGCTACCAATGACCCCGCTAGGGACGAATTGCCCATCGTGAGCCGCTGGTATTACGCACTCTCTGACGACCAAGACCGTGCTCACCTAAACCAGCCCCTCTCTTTTGAGCCCCCCTCCGGTAAAGCGTCGCCCTACACAGACCGCCAACTTGACCCACTCGCGTCCCAGCGGGTGCCAGGCCCCGAGCTCAGAGGTCATTCGCGCTCGCGCCGACGCCAGGGAGAGGAGAACAAGAAAGAAACGAGAGGGAGAGCCACAAGCTGAGAGGCACGACAACGCCGAATTGGGCCAGAAGCGACGGCGAGCCACAGCGATGCCCCACCGAAGGCGAAGACGCAGAAGCTTGGCCAAAGCGCCGCAGGCAAACCGACCCCTAAAGCCAGCGAGCCGATCTGATAACACCTTTGCTTCGTTACAGACGGCAGTGCCCGTGCGCGCAGGCGCCGCCGTTTACCCTTTCCTGTTTCACTCCCCCATGCGCTGCCTCCCCTTGCCCCTACCCCTCCCTTCCACACACACACGTACCCCCCTCGTTTCGACTTCACCATAGTGCGACTGATGGCTGACCGACTGCGTTTCGCCACTTGGAATGTTCGTGGTTTCCGCGACACGACGAAACAAACCGCGGTCGTTTCCTTTGCGAAAGCCCGCAGCATCGACTTGTTGTTCGTCCACGAGACGAATTTCCGATCCCCCCTCGACATCGCTCGCTTCCGCAGCCTCTGTCACGTCGAAGCCTTCTTCTCATTGACGAGGACCAGGTCATGCGGGGTTGGGGTTGTGTTCGTCACCCGGAAGTTTAGGCAAAAAGCCCATCGCGTGTTTGGCGCTGACGGCCGCACATTAATGCTTTACATCTTCATCGATGGGCAGATAGTCCGGTTTGTGAACGTGTACACGCCAGTAACTAGATCAGAGACGAACCCCTTTTTCAGGGAGCTTGGCGAGTACCTGCTGCCCCCCCTCCCGCACGTAGTCCTTGAAGACTCTGTGTTGTCGACACTGCAAGGGATATCCGGGGAGCAGGTTGCGGAGGCTCAGCCTACCGTGCAAAAGAACTGATCAAAGTTCTCGAACGCCTCCGACTTTCAGACGCATGGGTCCGCCTCCACGACGACGACGTCGGCCCCACCCGCGAGTCGAGGGTGACCGCTAGCCGGCTAGACCGTGCGTACTTACCGGAGCTCCTACTTCCATCCCTAACAACGTGCGAGGTGGTCCCGTTGCCACCCCCTCAGGCCGCTCTGTCTGATCACGCGCCACTGCTAACAACCCTCCGTGCAAAGCCTGGCCCCAAAACAGCCGACGCATCGTGGCGCCTGGATTCTGCACTACTAAAGGATCCGGTGTCTGCACCACAAATCGAGACGCTCATACAGGCCTCGATTAGAGCATCCCCCCGCGTAACATCGACTACCTGGGACGACCTCAAGGAGGCCTGGAAGGTGCTCCTCCAAGACGAAGGCCGTAAAAGAAAAAAGCGCTTGACGTCCCAGATGAACGAGTTACTGCGCGGAATGCGTATCATTCAGTGTGCTGACACCCTCATCTCCTGTACACGAGATTACCTAGCCTCGCTCAAGGTGCAGTACGAACGGCTTCTTCGGGCAGCTACTGGCGAAAAGCGCGCGACTTGGGCCACCTCGGACGAGCGGCCAGAGGTAGTCTCGCGCGAAGTAAGGGGAAACGGCTCTGAGCGTATTGCAGAAGTAAAGCGCCCAGATGGTACCCTCGCGACAGACCCGGTCGAGATCGAGGCGACCTTCTTGCACCACTTCGAGACAGCCTTTCACGAGCCAGACGCCACAATGATTGCCTCGGAGCCAGCGTCCCTGTCGGAGCTGTGTAAATTCCTTAAGCTTCTGGAAGAGGATGAATGTCCGACTATGTGCGGCGCAGCGACGTTACCGGAATTGAGGGCCGCTATCCAGTCAATGCCACAAAACTCGGCTCCTGGTGCGGATGGCCTCACAGCGGGCTTCTATGCCACCTTTTTCGAGAGCCTATGTGAACCGCTCCTAGCTATAGTCAACACGGTCCTCGAGGGACACGCGAAACCTGCCTCCTTCGGCATGGGGCGCGTAGTCCTCATTCTTAAAGAAGGTGCACCGCCGAACGACCCTGCTTCTTGGCGCCCGATCACGTTGTTAAATGTAGACTACAAGATCGTGGCGTCAATATTGAACAGCCGACTAAAGACCTTTCTGCTGGATATTATTGCTCCACACCAGGCCTGCGCAGTCCCGGGTCGATCAATGTTCACCAACCTGACCACGACAAGGAACGTGTTCCAGTACGCTTCGGAGAAAAGAGTCGCTGGAGCCTTTTTTTCACTTGATCAGGCCAAGGCTTTCGATAGGGTCAGGCACACCTACCTGTTCGAAACCGTGCGAGAGTTTGGCCTACCGGCAAGCTTTGTACAAGTGATAAGGCTCCTGTATTCAGACCTCAGGTGCCACGTAGTAGTAAATGGCTCCACGACGGACAACTTTCAGTACAGGAGAGGGATCAGGCAGGGGTACCCGCTTGGCCCAACCCTCTTTGTACTCGCGATAGAGCCGCTACTTACATCCATGGCAAGAGACGCGCACATGCGGGGCCTTCCTCTCACAGGAACTGCGGACCTGAAAGTCCTCGCATACGCTGACGATATCTCCTTTTTTGTGCGAGATCCAAGCAGTCTCGAATGCTTTCACCAGGTATTCGCGTCATACGCCCTAGCATCAGGTGCACAGCTAAATGAGAGGAAGTGTAAAGCCCTCCTATTCGGCCATTTCCCGGCGTACCTGATCGGCAACTTCGAGGTAGTCACCGCAGTTAAGGTCCTCGGTATATACTTTTCCAGCGAGGGAGTTACGGCCTCAACGTGATCCCGAGTCGTGGACAGGGCTGCACAAGTGTCAGAGAGCACTAGCCTACAAGGCCTGACGCTATGCGAGAAAGCCGTAGCCGTCAAAACAAGCATTTGCGCCCTAGCCTCGCATGCAAGCCGAGTAGCGGTGATGCCCACAAGAACAGCAAGCCAGTTGACCAAACTCATTAATGCATACCTCTGGGATGGGAAACCGCCACAATTGAAGCAAAACTTGCTACAACTGGCAGTGTCAGAAAGGGGTCTCGGCTTACCACATGTGTTGACCACGAGCAGAGTCCTGGCCCTCAAAACCGCCCGCATGCTCGCGCGCGCGAGCGATTACCTAGGGCGCAACCTACTCCTCTACTGGAGTGGAGTGATGCACGACTGGCTGGATGCAGCCCGCCACACCGGGCCCTTTGCTGAGGCACCCGCGCCCTTCTATAAAACGGCGTCGGCTACCTGGCGCATGTTGAGGCAAGAAGTGCCCGAAGGCGATGTGGATGAGGACCAGCCAGCGCGCATCGTTGAAGCCATCACGCGGAAGCAGCTGAGCGACACAGAACAAAAACGAGCTGAGCGCGCGAGGCGCGAATTACTCTCGCTCCGTTGCGGCACCCCCCGTGATGCACAGGATTTCCTCCTGAAAAAGGCCTGGGCCGTCCTCCCCACCTGACAACGCCTGCATAAATTTGGAATAGTCCCGGATGCACGTTGCCCGAACTGTCACGCAGTTGAATCGCAGGATCACGCGTTGTTCCAATGCGTGGCGGTGAAACCCGTGTGGCGGATGGTAGCCCACTCCTTTGGTATCCGCCCACCTCCCCCCACAAGCGCAACAAAGGTGCCTTCTGCCAACTTGTGCTGATCTTCACGATGCTAGCTATTTGGCAAAGGAGATCGCTAGCGGAGGCGCATAAAAAGCCTGTGCGGAGCGCGTTTCCGGTAGTCTCACGTAATCGGCGGTTGCTATGGGCCCACCTATCCGGCGAACTCGAGGCCAGCGGCGAGGAAAACTTCCTTCGTCGCTAGCATACCAAATTCTTTTTTCTGAGGAATGGGAAGCTAGCTGTCCCAATCACTACCTGGTGACCCCCCTCCCGCTGTCTAGCACATGCAAAAGGAGACTTGTATATATATATATATATATATATATATATATATATATATATATATATATATATATATATATATATATATATATATGTGTGTATGTATATGTATATCTGTATCACCTCTTTCATTTCATCACCCCATTGTCGTTGTTATTTGTAATCGATTCGGGCAAAGTGTGCTGGTCGACACTTGAGTTAATTTTTGTATAGCGCCTTCTTCATTGATTGGCGCCTTCAGTCAGTTTTTTACGCGCAGATTGTTGCTGATGCCTTATTTGGGGAGAGACAAGACCCCCCCCCGCTCCCTTGTACCCCCCCTGCCCCCCTCTAGCCTCAAGGCCTGTTTTATTTTTCCGGACATGCACTTACCGTGTACAAAAGCAGCATTGTTTCAGCCGACAAAAAAGAAATAATACCTAGAGTTGTACAGCGCTAAGTCGCTACTTGTTCCAACCGCGTCTTGAGAAGACCTACCGCCGTGCATGATTAAGCCTGCTGGAGGACCACGCGCTGTACAGTAAATTGAGGGGTACATTCCCCCACATGCAATGTACCTCGGTAGTGGTGCTTTCCTTATTGTACATGCACCCTTTGTAGTCGTGAAGCTTTATGTTTTTGTCATGTACTTTATTCTTGGTTGGAAGTCAATAAAGTTCTCTTTGTGGCTACTGTAATCGAACTTGCCGTTTACCGGGTACAGGTTCGCCCAAATAAACAGTTAAATCCCAACATAAAGTCTCCTGTCTTCGGCCACATCACGACCCGTGACATCTGGTGGAGGTGCTGCTCCGTTCATGTACCGGACGCCCCCGTGAAGCCGTGAACCCAGCCCACGTCGTGGAGAAGACACCGACGCCAACCAGGAGCAGCGAACAAACCGGCGACAGCAAGGGCTACCACCGGAGTACGGGCTTCTACAAGACAAGGCGCGGAAGACCAAGGCCATGACCGCGACTGCAGCGACAATGACAGCCGCAGCGTCCTAGCCCACGATGGTCATGCATCAACACAGGGTCATGCATCAACACCAATTTTCCATGGGTCATCGTTTGAAGACCCGGAGTCCTGGCTAGAAATATACGACCGTGTGGCCGCCCTCAACCACTGGGACCATGACAAAAAGCTGCGTCGTGTGTTCTTCTCTTTGTAAGACACCGCAAGGTCCTGGCTCGAAAATCAGGAGTCTACGCTTCGAAAGTGGGATGTTTTCTGCGGCGCATTCCTGCAAACGTTCGCGACCGTCGCTCGCAAAGAGAGGGCCGCTGCTTTCTTAGAGAGTCGTGTTCAGCTACCAAATGAAAATGTCGCGATTTTCACAGAAGAAATGACCCGAATATTCCGTCACGCTGACCCAGACATGCCTGACAAGAAAAAGTTTGTTTCCTTATGCAAGAGGTCAAACAGGAGCTCTTCGCGGGACTGATGCGAAATCCACCGAACACCGTCCAAGAATTTGTAGCCGAAGCGACCACTATGGAAAAGACCCTGGGCATGCGCACCAGACAGTATAATCGTCACCTGACTCCAGAATGCGCTGCCGCTCAAGCCAGTTACTGCGGAGACCTGCGTGAAAGGATCCGAGCGATCGCGCGGAAAGAGCTGCGCAAGCTGTTGCCTTCGGCGCCGCCTCAAGTGGATTAGATCGCCGACATTGTGCGAGAAGAAGTTCGGCAATCGCTTCAAATTCCCCAAGCACCACTGCCCGAGCCGGAAGCTATGAGCTACGCTGCTGCAGTGCGCCACAACGCTTCTCCTCGTCCACGCCAAAGCGCCACCCCATCGCACTTCCGTCGACAGACGCCTCCGCCGCCACCACCCCCGCCGACTTCATACCGTTCACCAGCGGCCCAGGGCAGTGCAGCGAGAAAGACTGACGCCTGGCCCTTCTCTGACCATCGCCCGCTCTGCTACCACTGCGGCGAGGCTGGACACACATACCAGCATCGCCACTACCGACAGATGGGACTGCGTGGCTTCACCATCAATGCATCGCGTCCACAGCCAGGAGAACGACCACGTGACATCGCCGACTACATGACAGGAACTCAGTGGACACCACAAAGCCCTTCGCGTTCGCCGTCGCCCAGCCGCCGCACGTCACCGCACCACCAGCAGTACTCTGGCCCAACGCGGAGCCGGTCTCTTATTTCGTATCCGGGAAACTAAGGGCAGCAACCGATGGAGGTGCGGTTGCTGTGCGACGAACTACCGAAGATCCTCTGACGACGACGACGCCGCGACGGAACTTTCCGAACACAACGCCAACCAAGCAAAGCCCTGATGGCGAAACCTCTCTTACCGAAGGTGACCTGATGACGCAACATGAAAGCAGCGGAACGGGCCGATGCAGCCGTGGTCCGACGCCACGCCCTAACTGTAATGCAAGACGGCGAGTTAGCGACCTCGAAGATCTTATCGACGGCCACAGTATGACCGCTCTCGTCGATACTGGAGCCGACTACTCCGTCATCAGTGGGTCGTTCACCGCGAAGTTAAAAAAATTTAGGACAAATTGGGAAGGCGCTGAAATCCGCACAGCTGGGGGTCATCTCGTAACGCCTGCAGGAATCTGCACAACGAGAGTGACCATTAACGGCCGTGTTTATCCTACAGACTTCGTAGTCCTACAGCGTTGCTCGAGAGATGTCATCATTGGCATGGACTTGTTATGCCTCCACGGTGCTGTCATCAACCTAAAAACAAAGTCGATAACGTAATCCACAGAAGAAGCACTACCACCGCGCACGCGCAGCGGTAGTGCTTGTATATACATGTAAATGATGTTACGGGAGAATAACTTTACTTTATAAAACGAGGAATAAACTCGGTGGTGGACAAGATGGCGCCCAGTTGGCTCACAGATCTGACAACATCGTCCTCCTCTTTGTCTTCTTCGTCGTTCTCATCCTACCGTTACATGATTTCCCCGGCGGCTGGAGCACCGACCCGGTGCTAATCAGGAGGCACTGGAGTAATACGGTTTGAGTCGCGTAACATGCACTACGTCAGTGTGAGGGTGAAGGATGGCGGGGTCCGTAGGGGTGATTTCGTATGTGACGTCAGTTACTTGGCGTAAGATACGGTAGGGACCTGAATAGCGTGGGAGTAACTTCTCCGAAAGTCCAACGCGGCGCGAGGGGAACCATAACAGAACGAGATCTCCGGGTGTGAAGTGGACGTCACGATGGCGGGCGTCGTATACGCTCTTCTGATTGTCCTGGGAGTCCAGTAAGCGTCGTCGAGCAACTTGGCGTGCCGCTTGGGCCTTCATTATTGCATCACGAGCGTACTGAGACTTGTCATTTAGTCCGGCCGGCAGGAGGGTGTCGAAAGGTAGCGCAGGGTCACGGCCGAACAACAGAAAAAAAAGGAGAGAACCCAGCGGTGTCGTGTCTGGAAGAATTGTACGCGAATGTTACAAACGGTAACGTAGTGTCCCAGTCGCGGTGATCGGCGGAGACATACATGGAGAGCATGTCGGTGAGAGTGCGATTGAGGCGCTCCGTTAGACCATTTGTTTGTGGATGGTAAGCAGTCGAGAGCTTGTGTTTAGTGGCGCAGGAGCGGAGGAGGTCATCAACCACTTTGGAAAGGAAGTAGCTGCCTCGGTCGGTAAGGAGTTGTCGAGGGGCGCCATGATGTAAGATGACGTCCTCCAAAAGGAAATCGGCCACGTCAGTTGCACAGCTGGTTGGAAGGGCCCGTGTGATCGCGTATCGGGTAGCATAATCGGTTGCTACTGCAATCCACCGATTACCCGCAGCTGACGTAGGAAAAGGGCCAAGCAGGTCCACGCCAACACGGTAGAATGGGTCTTGTGGGATGTGCAGTGGCTGAAGACATCCGGCCGGAGGGGCATTTGGTTTTTTCCGTCGTTGACAAGGGTCGCAGGCTGCAATATAACGGCAGACGTCGCGGTACATGCCAGGCCAGAAGAAGCGCCGGCGAACTCTGTCGTAGGTCCGTGACACGCCGAGGTGACCCGCTGTAGGTGCATCATGAAGCTGGGCGAGAACAGTGTGACGCAATTGAATGGGAACGACGAGTAGTCTTTCGGGGCCGTCAGGACGCATATTGCAACGGTACAATACACCATCATGTATTTCAAACATTCGAAGGGAAGGGTCGGGCCTCTCCGATGTGAGCCTTCGGATAATACCGTCCAAGAAAGTATCTCGTCGCTGCTCGATTCCAATGTCATGAAACGCGGATAGAGAGAAAACGTCGATAGGAAGGGTGGTTTTAGAGGAGTCGCCGTCTGGAGGGTCGACAGGATACCGGGACAAGCAGTCCGCATCTTGATGCAGGCGGCCGGTTTTATACAGGACTGAGTAATCAAATTCTTGAAGGCGCAGCGCCCAACGGCCAAGACGGCCTGAAGGGTCTTTAAGGGACGAAAGCCAGCACAAGGCGTGGTGATCTGTGATTACTGTGAATGGCCGGCCGTACAAATAGGGACGAAATTTACCGACTGCCCAAACAAGTGCCAAACATTCCCGTTCGGTTATTGAATATTTTCTTTCAGCAGGCGAAAGAAGGCGGCTGGCATAAGCAACAACACGGTCTCGTCCTTGTTGTTTCTGGGCGAGGACTGCACCGATGCCATAGCCACTTGCGTCTGTACGAACTTCTGTTGGAGATGAAATATCAAAGTGGGCGAGGATAGGCGGAGACGTAAGCAGACACACTAGATTTTGAAACGCATCTGCTTGCTCAGGGCCCCAAATGAAGCCAGCGTCTTTTTTGAGAAGTTGAGTGAGAGGGCGTGCTACGTCGGCGAAGTTTTTAACAAAGCGGCGGAAGTAAGAACAGAGGCCAACGAAACTGCGAACGTCTTTGGTACAGGTTGGTACAGGGAAATCTCTTACTGCGCGTATTTTATCTTGATCAGGGCGAACCCCCACGGAATCAACGAGGTGTCCGAGGACAGAAATTTCACGACGGCCGAAGTGGCACTTTGCCGAATTGAGTTGCAGGCCCGCCTTACGAAAGACAGATAAGATTTTCGATAGCCTTTCAAGGTGCGTCGCAAAAGAAGGCGAAAAAACGATAACGTCGTCCAGGTAGCACAGGCAGATGGACCACTTGAAGCCGTGCAACAGAGCGTCCATCATACGTTCGAATGTGGCGGGCGCATTACATAAACCGAATGGCATCACTTTAAACTCGTAAAGGCCGTCGGGAGTGATAAACGCCGTTTTCTCACGGTCCATGTCATCAACGGCAATCTGCCAGTACCCAGAGCGGAGGTCAATGGAGGAAAAATATTTTGCGCCGTGAAGGCAATCCAGGGCATCGTCTATGCGTGGTAAAGGGTAGACGTCCTTCTTCGTTATTTTGTTTAAATGGCGATAATCGACGCAAAATCTCCAGCTGTTGTCCTTCTTCTTTACAAGTACAACAGGGGACGCCCAGGGACTGCATGAAGGCTCGATGATATTCCGAGAAAGCATTTTGTCGACCTCCTGTTGGATGATGCGCCGCTCTGCATGGGAAACACGGTAGGGTCTCCGATGGATTGGACTCGTATCGCCTGTATCAATCCGGTGCTTAACAACGGACGTCTGGCCGAGTGGGCGGTCGCCAAGGTCGAAGATGTCCCAAAAAGATGCAAGCAGGGAACGCAGGTCGTTAGCTTGTTCTTTCGGCAAGTCGGGGGCAATCATCTTGGTTAACACACTTTGGTCTACGATGATGTTACGGGAGAATAACTTTACTTTATAAAACGAGGAATAAACTCGGTGGTGGACAAGATGGCGCCCAGTTGGCTCACAGATCTGACAACATCGTCCTCCTCTTTGTCTTCTTCGTCGTTCTCATCCTACCGTTACAATATATATATATATATATACATATATATATATATATAGATATATGTAAGGGAAAGAAGTGTATACCTAAGGGCTCGTTTTTCCGTGTTTTAACACAATATTATTGAGATCTAACAGAGAGTAATGCCAAGGAATGTACAGGGGAAGTTATTAGAACCAATGGAATGTGAAACAAGAAGAAAGAAAAGTGGATGAAAAAATAACCAGCCGTGAGCAGGAATCGAACCTACGACCTTCAAATAACGCGTTCGATGCTCTAACCACTGAGCTACCACAGCGGCCTTTTCTCCATCCACTTTTTTGGGTTTATATGTGAATTTAGAAGTTGGAGTGACAGTCAGCGCCATCTATAAGCCAAACGACGAGTGTGAAAACACTCTTATGCGCATGTTTGGCGTCACGTAGCACGTGAACTTATTATGAGCGGGCAGCTGATTAATTGTCCCTCTTATACAACCTGAACACACCAAGTCTGCCAGTACAAGACCCTCGTTCAATGAAATAAGGGAAAGAAGTGTATACCTAAGAGCTCGATTTTCCGTGTTTTAACCCAATATTAATGAGATCTAACTGACAGTAATGCCAAGGAATGAACAGGAGAAGTTATTAAAACCAATGGAATGTAAAATAAGAAGAAAGAAAAGTGGATGAAAAAATAACCAGCACTTAGCAGGAATCGAACCTACGACCTTCGAACAACGCGTTCGATGCTCTAACCACAGAGCTACCACAGTGGCCTTCCCTCCATCCGCTTTTTTGGATTTATATGTGAATTTAGAAGTAGGAGTGACAGTCAGCGCCATCTATAAGCCAAACGACGAGTGTGAAAACACTCTTATGCGCATGTTTGGCGTCACGTAGCACGTGAACTTATTATGAGCGGGCAGCTGATTATTTGTCCCTCTTATACAACCTAAACACACCAAGTCTGCCTGTACGAGACCCTCGTTCAATGAAATAAGGGTAAGAAGTGTATTCCTAAGGCCTTGCTTTGAAGTGTATACATAAGAAGTGTATACCTAAGGTCGTAGGTTCGATTCCTGCTAACGGCTGGTTATTTTTTCATCTACTTTTCTTTGTTCTTATTTTACATTCCATTGGTTCTAACAACTTCCCCTGTACATTCCTTGGCATTACTGTCTGTTAGATCTCCTTAATATTGTGTTAAAACACTGAAAAAGGCAGCAAATGCTCTGAATGTTCTTTAAAAAGTTTGCTCGTTACCATACGTAACTTCATCAACAAGTCACAGCCGATTAAAAGCATGAACAAGTGATGCAATCATATAGGGCCCCTGTTTAGCTCTTACCTGCCTTGAAATACTACAGCACAAGATGCAAAAGCATCGCGTAGGCGACGGGCACCGCAAAGAGCCCACAAGGAAAATCGCCACACGAGAAATATTGGCAAAACTTCACCATGTTGTAACACTGCCTCGTAACATTTTCAGTCTCACGTAAGAACATAATTGAGTGATTACTGTTGTGATGGAAAACTTCACCTAACTTGTTGGGGTCCCCAGCGTGCAGCAAGAGCGGTAACTATTCTCAGCGGGAGGACTGGCAGCCCCCTTGCTGCCCCCGGCTAATACACCTTTAAATATGTTTCAACTTTCACACGGGGTCGTGTTCACAGATGAATAAAAATCGTGTGTTTACTATGTACGTGCAAATAGATGGCGCCAACAGCGTGCGTAAACAGTTCGTCACACACTTCCACTTCCTGCTGTTTACGCACGCTGTCTGCGCCAATCATTTGCACGTACATAGTGAGGTCCAAATTTCTAATTAATTCATTTGTCAACAAGGCCCCCGCAGGGGAGCTAAAACATATTCTCGTTTCTATATTTTTCGGTCAGCGTCTTACCTTGTGACCGTGAATCGGGACTGTGAGGTGTCAGCTCAATGTCCTAAATGTGCAGGTTTGCTCTTTTATGTCATACGCCTTTGCTCTGCTCCGCATTGGCCGGTGAGAGTTCTCAAGTTGAACAGTGGTGGTAGCGGATCCTGCAGAGTTATTGGCAAAACGAGTAAACGTGCACCCAGTCAGTGGCACATCTGCGGGGTTCAATAGGGTGTCTGTATGGGGTTATGCTGTGAATCTTGATTCATTAGGTAAGAAAACCATCGCCGCTCATTTTTGAAGGCCTCTTTGTAGGTTTTTTCCGACCGTTATTGATCGATTTGTGGGGTTTAACGTCCCAAAACCACCATTTGATTATGAGAGACGCCGTAGTGGAGGGCTCCGGAAATTTTGACCACCTGGGGTTCTTTAACGTGCACCCAAATCTGAGTACACGGGCCTACAACATTACCGCCTCCATCAGAAATGCAGCCGCCGCAGCCGGGAATCGAACCCGCGACCTGCGGGTCAGCAGCCGAGTACCTTAGCCACTAGACCACCGCGGTGGGGTTGTCCGTCCGTTAGCATTCAAGAGATGTTCCAGAGGTCAACCAAGTCACTGTACGGATCTTGCACACAGCACGTACGGTGACTGCTCGAACCTTCGAAATTGTGATCCTGACGCAAGCTCTGACCGCGGATGATGTCAACTGTGTACCACCTGTAAGCCACATTCTATAAGGTAGCAACGACTTGTTGATTAACCGGGTCATACACCTACGTGTATGACCCGGTTAATCAACAAGTCGTTCTTCGCACGCCGTAGCAGTTAGCTAGTGGTTGCCCTTACGGTCCCAAGGACTATTTATCGTTTCTTTTTACTAATATCAGGAGCGTACTACCAAAGCGGGATATCTTGTCCTGTTTAATTGACTCTTCAGATTCCAACGTTATAGTGCTAACCGAAACGTGGTTAAACTCGTCTGTCATCAGCGGTGAAATATTCCCTTCTTATCCAGATTTCAATATTTTTCGTACCGACCGAGATGGCAGGCGTGGTGGTGGCGTGCTCATTGCTACTCACCGTGACCTTGGCTGCTATCGTATCAATATACCAACCTCACTCGAAATGGTGTTTGTGTGCTGTAAAGCCATTCAACCCCACGTAGTCTTAGGTGCATGCTATCGCCCACCTGATTCCGACAGTACATTTATACCAATGTTTCATGACGCGCTACAATCACTAAAGATTCATTTCCCTAATGCACCAGTTGTCCTATTCGGCGACTTTAATTTTCCGAACATAGATTGGTCTGACCTCGTCCTTGTCACATCGAAACAAAACATTGAAAGCAACTTCGTCGATACATGTTTAACATTCGCTTTAACTCAAATTGTTAATGCAGCAACGAGGCAATCTAAACACTCAGCCAATATACTTGATCTAGTACTAACAACCCATCCTGATAGAATCACTTCGCTTTCGTACCTCGACGAAATCAGCGACCATAAGGTCATTCATGGCACATTCCAATGTAGGCTGAAGCGCCCAGACAAAACAAGGAAAAAGCTTACCTTATACGATAAGGGTGATTATAATAATTTCAATAAAGAACTCACAAAATTCTGTCAGTTTGTAGTTAAAGATTTTAACAAACGATCTGTCACTGAAAATTGGTTAATGTTTAAATCTAAAATGCATGAGCTTATTAGTACTTACATTCCAACAATTACGATTGGTGAACGTAGCACATCCCGCTGGTTTAATCCTGAACTCAAGAGGCTCAAAAACAAAAAGAAACGACAATTTCGCGCCGCAAAAAACAGCAACAATCCTGTGGCGTGGCAAAAATACCAGACTACCACGAAACTATTCTGCTCTGCCATCGATAAAGCGAAGCGGCTGTTTAATAATACCACCTTGCCCAACTTACTCCGCACTAATCCAAAACAATTTTGGAGAGTGATTAACCCGCGAAACGAAAACAAATGCATATCAATAATGCATCCAACTGGACAGCCTATCGCGAATAATGCAGTAGCAGAAGAACTAAACCATACCTTTTCTTCCGTTTTCACCAGAGAACCGATTGAAAACCTCCCTGATGTCTCCCCCCACAACTACCCTACCATGCCGGACGTCATCTTTTCACCTCAGGGCATCCAGAAAATTATCGAATCGTTAAAACTTACATCATCCTGCGGCATCGATGGTATAAATGCTAAGGTGCTCAAAAACACCAAAGAAATCACCAGTGTCATTCTTTCCTATATTTTTCAGCAATCACTCTCATCCGGCATCGTTCCTCACGACTGGAAAGTGGGTAAGATCGTTCCGGTTCCTAAGCCTGGTTCATCTAGTTACCGGCCAATTTCCTTAACCAGCGTCTGTTCAAAAATAATGGAACATATAATTCATTCACAAATCGCTAACTTCCTTACCTCAGTTAAATTTTTTCACCCTAACCAACATGGATTCCAAAGGGGACTCTCATGCGATACTCAGCTTGCACTATTCATCCATGACTTAAGCGCTAGTGTAGACCTTAACATACCAGTTGACGCCCTTTTTATTGACTTTGAGAAAGCCTTTGACAAAGTTCCCCACAACCGCCTACTACTAAAACTCTCCCAATTAAGCCTTAACCAACTTGTCTACAATTGGATTCAGGACTTCCTCACTAACCGTCAGCAATTTGTTGAAGCTAACGATACGTCCTCTTCCCTTTCCAACGTAATCTCCGGTGTGCCACAAGGTACAGTTCTAGGACCCCTCCTCTTCTTAATTTACATCAATGATTTACCCGATAACATTTCATCTAACATCCGCCTCTTTGCCGACGACTGTGTAATCTACCGACCTATTACTAACGTTTCAGATACAATTACTCTCCAGCAGGACCTACTAAAGCTGGACGAGTGGTGTCGCAAATGGCTCATGGTATTAAATACTAATAAAACTGCACTTATTTCATTTCACAGACGCCAAAACTTACCCACCACTAACTATAATATTAATGGCTCCATAGTTTCTTCCCTAAGTTCCATTAAATATCTCGGTGTTAACATTTCACAGAATCTAAACTGGTCTTTTCACGTAAGTAAAATAGTTAACAATGCTAACAGAGCTCTCGGTTACCTTCGTCGTAACTTGCATCTTGCCCCTCCATCAGTCAAATTACTAGCCTACAAAACACTAATTCGCCCAAAACTAGAGTACGCATCCGCCATTTGGGACCCATTCCAAATTAACCTAAGTAAGTCCATCGAACTAATTCAAAACCGAGCAGTTAGATTCATCTACTCAGATTACTCGTATCATACCAGTGTTACCACCCTTAAAAGAATAGCAGATCTACCTAACCTTGACCTACGCCGTAAGGTTTCCAGACTATCCTTGTATCACAAAATGTATCATACGTTTCATTACAACTGTCCCATTCAATCAGCTCATCGTACTTCAGCCCGCACAAGCCACCACAAGGCCGTGTACCCACCTCCTGCATGTACCACAGCCCACCATCACTCCTTCTTCGCTCAAGCAGCCAGGGACTGGAACGATCTTCCCCCAAGTGTCATCCATCATAGCAACACGGATAGATTTAAAAATGCCATAGAATCATTGTTTTATTAACCCTATATTGTTTGCCCACACCCTCATGTAAAGCCCCCTGTTGGGTGGCCTTTGAGGTATATTAAATAAATAAAAAAAATAAATAAATAGGAGAACACTAGGAATTATGGAAAGTGGTTGGCGTGCTGGTAGTAGCGACTCACGTTTAAGCGGAGTCATGTCACGTTGTCGGCGCTGAATGTCACGTGTGTGTCGTAAACTGTGGCAAAACCTATATGAACTACGCACCTGGATCAAAGTTTTTCATTTTCCGCCGACACCATACTTCGGAAAAAGGCGGGGGTGCTTGATTAGCGTAGGCAAACTAAAGGAGGTGATCCCGCAGGCGTTTTTATGAAGTATGATAGCTAGTTCACTGTGAATATACGATCCACGTAAGTTAACTGATAACCCAGCTACAGCTGGAAAAGTGATCTGGAGTCTCAGTCTACATATCACTGGCAGAAGGTGACGGACAAATCCAGCAATTCTTTCTCTTTAACTGCTGCTGTTTTTCCACCGTACCACGGCTGGTCTAGCGGCGCAGTTCGTAAACAGAGACAGTATCGCACGGCCAGGCTAAACTGCACCAGCGCGCTCCACGCGCAGGTGCAGTCTAGCTCAGCGGTGAGTAACGAAGAGGCCCCGTACGGCTGGCAGAACTAGTTTATATAAATATATAAATATATATATTTATTTATACATATATATATATATATATATATATATATATATATATATATATATATATATATATATATAGTCTAGTAGATCCTCCGTGAGCGGTCACAGCGTGGTTTATTTCGACGTTTCGGCCTAGAGTCTGGTCTTCATCTGGATTAAAGGTACAGTTTGTTGGTGCTCAGCTTTATACAATCTCAAATCAGAGGGAAAGGAAACAGAAAAAAGACAGAAGAAAAAGAAAAAGCAAAAAGGAAGAAAAAAAGAGAAAAAGAATATAAGGTGGACTCCCCTCGGGCGCCCCCTTCCACTCTTCCTTCCACTTCCCCGTTCATCTCTCTCCCCTTTCTCCCCTTCACCTTTTTGATGTCAGCGGTCTGTGTATGCTTCCTTTCACTAACGCATTCTTCCAGACCAGGCGGCGCCTCCTGGCATTGGCGGTTCGGTGTGGGGCAAAAAAGAGCTTCCTTAGGAAGTTCTAAGCCTTTAACTACTCGGAGCCCCGTCAACATTTTGTCGTAGAAAGAGGGGTGCCGCGTATTGCGGGAGAGGCTGGTAAGCGGGCATTTTAGGAAGTTTTAAGCCTTTTACTACTCGGTGCCCCGTCAACATTTCGTCGAAGAAAGAGGGGTGCCACGTATTACTGCAGAGGCTGGTAAGCGGGCATTTTAGGAAGTTTTAAGCCTTTTACTACTCGGCGCCCCGTCAACATTTCGTCGTAGAAAGAGGGGTGCCGCGTACTGCGGCGGAGGCTGGTAAGCGGGCACAATGCGAATTCCTCGCCCGCTTCTGGATTACGCGTGCAGTGGGGGCCTCCCGGCTGTTGGGCATGTCATGCATGGCACAATTGAATGGGTAGTAAAATAAAACAGACGACAGCTGCACTTAGGAAGAGTAGTTACACTTGTATTCGTTTTGAGTTGTCCAGCGCCCTTCGCAGCTGCAGTGCCGTGAACTCAGTTACTATTTTCATTATTGCCGTTATTGTTTGCATTATTGTTATTGCGTTATAATGCATTTGCGTTATTGTTATTGTCGTTATATATATATATATATATATATATATATATATATATATATATATATATATATATATATATATTTATATATATATCTTGCTCACGGCAAGCTATTTTAACCCACTTTTCTTTCTTCTTATTTACATTACATTGGTTTTCTTAACATCCCCTATACATTCCTTGGCATTATTGTCTGTTAGATTAGATCTCAATAATATTGTGTCAAAACACGGAAAAACGAGCCCTTCGGTGTATACTTCTTTCCCTTATTCAATAACGAAGGTCTCCTACTGGCAGACTTGGTGCCGTTAGGTTTTATACCAAATCAAATCAAATCAAACTTTATTTCAGGAATGCATACATTTACATGAATAAAATTCTACAGTACAGAGGAGGTCCCGAAGTTAGAAAACTGTCGGGGGGACCTCCGTTAGAGAATAAGTCAAGTGCGATAACAATGCAGCAAGCAGTGAAAAACACTTTGTACGAATTAAAGAAAGAATGGTTAAAATTTGATAACAACAAGGCAAGAAAAGTTCTGTGCAACAGCAAGTGGTATAGTGAGTAAAAGAAATACTAAAATTAGGAGTAAGGCACGGCGGCAGAGTTTAGCAAACACGTTTTGTGATTAGGTACTCTTTAAACATTTTGCGAAACGAATAGAATGTGGGACATAACTTTATTTCAAGTGGTATGTTGTTCCATACGGTTACACCTGTAAATTTAAGAGTTAGTTTTCCATAATTGCTACGCACTTTAGGGAGAAGGAAATTGTGACAAGCTGAAAAACTGGTGTTAATTGTATTTACAAGATGTTGTGTGGATAGCCCTGAAACACATAGGCCATGATAAATGAGGCGGTACATCAATATAGCTAACTTTAGAGTGAATAAAATATTAATTGGAAGCACGGAAAAATAAATAAAGAGTGGCGTAGAAGGTGATTGAAATGAAGCGAAGGCGATCAGACGTAGTGCCCGTTTCTGAAGATGTAGCAGGGGCTCCAGGTGACTGGCATATGTATTACCCCAGGATGAAATGCAATAGGAAAGATGGCTATGAATATATGCATAGTATAATGATAAAATAATGCGTGACTGAAAATAAGGGCGGGCTTTAATGAGAACATGAATGCCAAAAGAAGCTTTTTTTAATATTGAGAGTACATGATTGTTATATTTCAAATACTTGTCTAGTATTACGCCTAAGACCTTTACATGATCCGATACGGAAATAATATGGTTGTTAAGAAATACGGAAACTGGTGAGGGAAATGTGTTCTGTGCGGATGAAAACACCACAAATGTAGTTTTAGAGGGATTCATATAAAGATGATTGTTAACACACCATTGATAAATATTACAGAGATCGGAGTTTAAGCTACTTTCAAGTTCAGCAGTTGTTTTCTGGGATGTAAAAATAGTAGTGTCATCGGCGTGAAGAAGACAGTTAGTATGGTTAAGGGAACTAGGTAGGTCGTTAATAAAAAGTAGGAATAGAAGAGGGCCTAAGATTGAGCCTTGAGGGACGCCCATGGTAACTGGCTTAGCAGATGACGCAATGTTATTGACATAAACTACCTGTGAGCGATTTGTTAAGTAATTGCGAATGAGCTGCAAAGCGGGACCCACAATTCCGAAAGATTCAAGTTTACACAGAAGGATCCGGTGGTTAATTGTGTCGAAAGCCTTCGTGAGGTCAATAAAAACTGCCCCAGTAAGTAATTCATCGTCTATGGCTTGTTTAATTCGGTCAGTAAAGCTGAGCAAGGCGAGCTCTGTCGAGTAACCAGGTCGAAAACCAAATTGGTGGGGAGAGAGTAGGTTAAAGTTAAGCAGATAGCACATCAAACGCAAGTAAAAAAGCTTTTCGATTACTTTGCTAAAGAAAGGAAGTGCACAAATCGGACGGTAATTATTAGTTGACAAACGATCGCCCTTATTGAAAACAGGTGTTATCTTTCCTACCTTTAAAGCATCAGGAAGTGCACCTGCTTTGAACAATTTGTTAATTATTTCAGCTTAAATAGGAGACAGTTCACGTGCCACGAGCTTTATTTTAGACGGGTGAATGGAATCTAAGCCTGGCCCTTTGGTTTCAAGAGATGACATGATTTGAAAGACTTCGTCTGCAGATGTAGGACGTAAGTAAAAAGACTGAGGTGAACAAGATAGAATGGGAAAATAAAGGTCACCTAGTGAATCGGGTGAATTTGATGCAAAAGTATCACTGAAAGCATTAGCGATATCGAGTGGCTCGGTAAGGGAACGTCCATCAACCGTTATTTTTGATAATCATGTGGTCTCGCTGCTGTTCAAGAATTTTTTTATTAACTGCCAGTTTTTCCTGGTATCATTACCGTTCTTATCTATTTGTTTTTCATAATACTCGCGTTTGGCCCTCTTGAGCAGCATTGAAAGTAGATTTGAATATCTTTTTAAGCGCGTTTTTAGAGAGCTGTTTGAAGGCTGAGATTTTAATTTTTTTCGCATGTTTTCCTTTTTAGATATGGAATGCAAGAGACCAGGAGTTATCTATGGGTTTCTAGGCGTGCGAAACCAATGTATGATGGTACTTGTGGTTGTGCATTCTGCAATGAATGCGCCTATTTTTGCCGAAAATTCATTAAACGCTTTCTCGCCACATTCTTCTTGTGCAACAAAGTCCCAGTCAGCATTACGCACTATCTCAACAAATTCCGCTGAGTTGAATACTGTCTTGGTATTATGCTTATTTTTTTTATGAGAATACAGGCATCAAGACAGAAAAAAAAATACAGGATAGTGGTCGGTGAATAAATAGTCAATAACCCCGTACATCAAATCAGCAAAGACATTCGACAGTACATGGTACATGCGAGGAACAATTGGTCAGCTGCCCACTCGCAATAAGTTCACGTGGACCCGCAGGACGCGGGTTCGAATCCCGGCTGCGGCGGCTGCATTTCCGATGGAGGCGGAAATGTTGTAGGCCCGTGTGCTCAGATTTGGGTGCACGTTAAAGAACCCCAGGTGGTCTAAATTTCCGGAGCCCTCCACTACGGCGTCTCTCATAATCATATAGTGGTTTTGGGACGTTAAACCCCACATATCAATCAATCAATAAGTTCACGTGCTATGTGATGCCACACAGGCTCATAAAAGGGTGTTCCACTCTCGCTGCTATGGCTACAGATGGCGCTGACTGGCACTCCCACGTTTAAATTCTCATATTAACCCAATAAAGTGGCCTGGGGAATGGCTGTCGTGATAGCTCAGTGGTTAGAGCTGCAAACGCGTAATTCGAAGTTCGTAGGTTCGATTGCTGCTAACGGTAAGTTATTTGTTCACCCACTTTCTTTCTTCTTATATACATTACATTGGTTCTAATAACTTCCCTATACAATCCTTGTCATTGTTGTCTGTTATATCTCATTAATATTGTGTTGAAACACGGAAAAATTAGCCATTAAGTATATACTTCTTTCCCAAATATATATATATATATATATATATATATATATATAGTGTTCCAACTTAAAAGAACGGAGAAACATTATAGCTTCAGTATGAAACAGGCGTTCATAATAATCTGCTTTATACCTAACTTCATCCTTCTTTCCTGTCCAAAGGCTCATACCGCTTCAACCTTCCCGGTTTATTTTAATTACCCCTCATGTAGTAATATTTGAAGACATTTATACTTCAAGCACATTCAACTGATCCACTTTCACCAGTGTACCAGACAGTCTTCAAAATTCCGTTCTGGGTGGCTGCCTTGGTCACAGAGTAAGGACTGTAAAATTTGGCACTGTCATCTACTACGAGGTCGGTGACTTGAATATCTTTCATGTCTGCTCGATGCCTCTTGTCGAAATTCTGCTTCATTCGTTTTCGGTATCTCTCCAGCTGTGATTTTTTTCTTGCCTCTCCTCGACAACCTTGATGTTTTCCAAGAGTCGCAACTCACGGCCTGCCTGCAGAATATGGGTTTCTCCTGAAGAAGCGTACTGTGGACTGCACAACAAGCCACTTGTATAGGATCGATTATGATGTTTCACGGTGGCTTCCAAAGAACATTTCCATCCACCAGGAAAACTAACGTACGTCTTGATGTACTGTTTCACGTCCCGTATGGCACGTTCTGCCAGCCAATTCACTGTGGGATGGTATGGAGCACAGAACTTGATCGATATATTTTGATCCAGAGCCCATCTTGCTAGCTTTTCGCTCTTGAACGCAGGGCCGTTATCGCATATGATGGACTATGTAGTCTTAAACAGGTCTCTTTTGAGGAGGATTATGACGCCATTTGCATCTTCTTTTCCTGCTCGTGCCACGACCACGCTCGGGCATTCATCTATAGCCAGAACAAAAGCTTGCGTTTTCTTGACTCCTTCCCGTTTCTTATCTAGTTCAGCAAAATCTAAGTGAACTACATTGAAAGGCACAATCGAGTGGCAAGATCGTCTCATAGCATCTGTAGGCTGTTTATACTTGACTTTGTGTACTTGACACACATGGCAGGAACGAACGTACTGACTGACGTCTTTCTTCATGTGAGGCCATGTAAATTTCTTGATCAATTGGTTGTAGGTGCGCCAAAATCCATCGTGTCCTCGAGATTCTGGGCTATCGTGGTACAAATAAAGGACTCTGGAAACAAGTGTTGGTGAGACTTGATACCGACATTCAGTAATAACCAGTTTATTTATCTATTTATTTAAAAATACCTTACAGGCCTCCGTTGAGGCATTGTGTAAGGAAAACAGTACAAAAGGTGGACTTCCGTAGTAGTATTGAACAGCGGTAAAGTAGCAAATCACATAATAAGAAAAGCAGTAAAAAGTAAAAAGAAATCAACAACATTAGCAAAGATAAAACAGATAATAAGGAAATAAATAAGCGACACTACGGTGTAATACAATAAGAGACTGCAAATAGGTTACAACGAAGAGAGCACACTGCGGTAATGGCAAACATTTTTACATCTTGTTGGCCAGAAAACTGGTCAATGCGTCACAAAAAGCATTAATGTTTGTCAGACATGCGATGCTATCCGGCAGGGAATTCCAACATCGGACTGCACGTGGAAGCACAAAGCAGCTGAAAGCACGTGCTGATCCGTAAATGCGAGTACAGCTAAAGTGATTATGAAGCCTGTGTGGCAGGAAGTAGGGTCTTTTCAACCATGCTAGTGTTGCTCGAGATAAAAGAATGAGTTTGTGAAGCAGTGTCAGCAAGACAAAATCACGTCGAGCACTCCATGATTGAAATGAAAGTTTAAGAGTGATTTGTGTGGCGCTAGATTGATAGCTGTAATCGTTACAAATGAAGCGGCTTGCTCTGTTCTGAAATCGTTACAACATGTCAGCAAGGTATTTTTGGAGAGGGGGCCAAGTAAGCCAAGCGTACTCGAGTTGAGGGCGAATGAGGGTGAGGTGTGCTAATTTGCGAACATTCGAAGGAGCATTTCTTAAGTTTCGTCGCAAGTAACCCAATGATTGGGAAGCTTTGGCTGAAACGGAGGTGATGTGTTCTGACCAAGAAAGATTTGTAGTGAATGTAGCGCCTAGATACTTATATTGTGTAGCTATTGCAACAATTTCTTTATTGATATTGTATGAATGGGCAAAGTTATAGGCTTCCGAGTAAATGACATTAGTTTACATTTTGACGTGGTCAATGACATTAGCCATTCACTGCACAAGTTACTAAGTTGCTCGAGATCATGCTGAAGAACCAGATGGTCGTCTGTATTACCTATTGTGCGATAGACTATGCAGTCTTCAGCAAATATTCTTATAGTGGAGGACACGTTATGTGGAAATTTGTTAATAAAGGCGAGAAAGAGCAAGGAACCAAGGACGCTTCCCTGTGGTACACCAGAAGATACTTCAGTTAAGGAGGACGAGAAATTATTTGGAATGGTGAACTGCTAACGATCAGAAAAAAAGTTCCGCAGCCATGATAAAGTGAAACAGTCTAATTGAAGAGCTGAAATTTTTGAAATAAGGCGACAGTGTGCGACGCGATCGAACGCCTTCGAAAAGTTCAGAAAAAAGCAGTCAGTTTGTTGGTTGTTGTTCAAGTTATTTTTTAGGTGTGTCTCACACGATAGCAACTGTGTCTCACACGATATGCCTTTTCTAAAATCATGCTGATTATGAAAAAATAACTTGTGAGTTTCAAGGTGTCTGTAGACCTGCGAGGTGATAATGTGTTCCAGAAACTTGAAAGAAATGCATGTCAAGGAGATTGGTCGGTAATTTTCGCATGATAATTTATTGCCACTTTTAAATACCAGCATGATTTCCGCCATTTTTCAATCTGTAAGGAGGAGGCCAGTCGCGAGTGACTGCTTAAATATTTGAAGAAGAATTTCGCTTCACACTGTTATGGTATTTCGTAACATTTTTGAGTTTAAGCCATCTAGGCCACAAGAAGAAGACATCTTAAGGTTATTTATGAGTGATTATTGTCCCTCTAATGTGATATCTATAGGTTCCATGTATTGGTAGCTGAAATCAGAAACGTAAGGTACGCTTGAAGTGTCCTCTTTTGTGAATACGCCACTGAAGAATGAATTAAGAGCCGACGAACACTCGCTATTTGGAAGAGGAACGTTGTTGCTGCTGTGCAAGCAGGTTTTATTAGATTCGGAGTTGGGGCTTTTTATTTTCCAAAACTTAGCTGGATCGTTTTTAAGTAATTCAGGAAGGTCATTAGAGAAATATTTGTCCTTTGCTTCGCCTAAGCTGAGCATTATGTTTTAAGACAGCATTTGTAATTCTGCCATTAGGATGAGGTTCGAAGGCTCTTGGCGATATTATACAGCCGTTTCTTTCTGCATCTCATGCGCTTGAGCTTTTTTGTAAACCATGCGTTTAATCTATCGTTCCTTATAGAAACGAGTTAGACTTATTTGTCTACTAACGCGCACAAAGCATTTTCAAACAACAACCAGTTCTCTTCCACAGATCTATTTTACATGAGTGCCACATTGTGTTTTGAGAAATGTTCATAGTTCCGTATTTATTGCCGTAAAATTACCTTTATTGTAGTCTTGAATTTGCTTTGTTATGGAACGTGCCATGGGTGGCGTTATCTTTATCGTCACTTAAAGCAGATGGTGATCGCTCAAACCATCCATGTGTTCTTTGTTACTTATAGTTTCAGGAGCGTTCGTGAGAATAAGGTCTAGAATATGGGTACCACATGATGGTTTAGAAACAGTTTGAAATAGGTTCACATCCAAACAGAAATTGAAAAATTCGTTTGATGTATCACAGGAAGATTCTAATTTCATCCAATCAATTAACGGATAATTGAAGTCACCCAGAAGATAAGTTGCCCCGCCGCGGTGGTATAGTGGCTAAGGTACTCAGCTGCTGACCCGCAGGGCGCGGGTTCGAATCCCGGCTGCGGCGGCTGCATTTCCGATGGAGGCGGAAATGTTGTAGGCCCGTGTGCTCAGATTTGGGTGCACGTTAAAGAACCCCAGGTGGTCTAAATCTCCGGAGCCCTCCACTACGGCGTCTCTCATAATCATATAGTGGTTTTGGGACGTTAAACCCCACATATCAATCAATCAATCACAAGATAAGTTAAATCAGCCTGGAAGAGCTCAGAGGCTTTGTTGATGCTGTCGCGCAGAGCACTTACGAAGGAACCGTTCCAATCTGGTGTACGGTACCAAATGCCTATCAGTAACTTAGAGGACGAAATTGTGCGGGCCACCCAGATAATCTCGAGATCAGAATGCGTGTTGATCAAAGATGACGTAATGGTCTTTTTAATACCTATTAAGATACCGCCCCCTCTTTTGAAAGAGCGGCCACATCTATATATGTTATACGTGTTAGAAAAGGAAAGATAGATAGATGGATTTGTGAGGTTTAACGTCCCAAAACCACCATGTGATTATGAGAGACGCCATAGTGGAAGGCTTCGGTAGTTTTCACCGCCTGGGGTTCTTTAACGTGCACCCAAATCTGAGTACACGGGCCTACAACATTTCCGCCTCCATCGGAAATGCAGCCGCCGCAGCCGGGATTTCAACCCGCGACCTGCGGGTCCACAGCCGAGTGCCTTAGCCACTAGACCACCGCGGCGGGGCAATGTTAGAAAAGGAAAAAACTTCATCTTTATTGCAGGATGCAGCCATGTTTCTGTAAATGCGATAATGTCTGATCTACTATCTTCCAAAAAGGAAGAAATGATATCACGTTTGGATGGTGTGTTTCTTATGTTGGCGAATGATAGAGACAATGATGGTGAGATAGGGTAAAGCTTTGGTGCGATGTGAGTCTGTGCGCATGCTTCCAACCGGAGCTATCTATTCAGCGGAACAACTGTGCTTCCAGCACTATCATAAATATAAGTTGTCGAATCGATGCGCAGTTTGTCCACAGAAAGCCTAAACACTTTGTTTTGCGCTTTCGCCAATTCAATTAGTTTTTATCTCGCATGCCGAGTTTCCGGCGAGATCTCGAATTGAAGTTGATGTACCCTTAAGTTTGTGCGCGCATGACAGAATACGTTCTTTATCCCTAGAGGGTCAGCTTGGCTATTATAGGTCTTCGCTCATCGTCTCTATATTTTCCCAACCGATGGAAGCGTTCAAATTGCTGTTCATTCTTTTTAAGACCAAGATTATCTGCACAGAAGTCAATTTTTTTCTTCTCTGACTTTGCTCGATCCTCTGTAGTGTTATCATCCAAACCAAAGAAGAGCAGATTCGAACGCCGCATTCTGTTCTCGGAATCGTTACAGTGGGCCTTAATAGCCGCTGTCTGCTCAGACACAACACGTACAGCGTCAGAATCTGTCCAACTTCAGATGGGTGTCTTGACGCTGTGGCCCTTTCCAAAGACCCAACTTTGTCGCTTAAAAGTTTAATTTTGTTATCAGCTTCGACTTGCTTCTCCTTGTCTGTCTTCAACTCGGCCAACAAAGAAGCCTGGCGTTCTTCACGTTTGCGGATGGTATCTAAGGCTTGGGCAAACGCTTCTGCTTTAGTTTTTGCCATGGCATCAGGATTAGATTCTATATCACCCGAAAGCAACAGCAAAATGGCTGACAAGGCGCGACATTTGCAAGTAAACAAACACATCAAAGATTTCAACTTGTCAGCATACTGTGGTGGGCACGAAACCGCCAAAAACAATAGTTACTACTCCTAATACAATTTGTAACTTTCAGGTGACTAAACTGTAACAACAGCCATCGTAAGTTCGGCATCGTAGGTACAATGTCATGCCCGAATGGGGAGTCTGCTGGTTGTCCTTTATATCCCTCGCCGGCCGCCTCGAACGCACTTCATGTGATCCCAGGTTGCCAGGTGGGCCAGTCGGCTTTGTACAAGACCAGCGGTGGGTGAATTGAAGTGCGCAATCATCGCTGCAGCTTGGCAGGTGGCTGTAGCATGTCAACCCTCGCTTGTCCATCCGAGCGTAGACACTCGGTTGAGACCGTCCACGTTAGCGCAGCCTGTAACAACAGCCATCCTAAGTTCGGCATCGTAGGTGCGATATCGTGCGATGTCTGACGATTGAGAACCCTGTAGTTGTTCGGAGCCTTCCCACTGCTTCACTTAATTGATTTCTTCGGATTGTCTTTTGTTGCTTCGTACCGTCAACTTTGATAGAGCAACTTCATCGGTTAAATGCGCTCCTGGTCGGTGCGAGATGGTAAAGTCGACTTGCTGCAAGTAATCCAACCATCTAGCAATACGTCCTTTAGTTTGGGTCATATTCAAGAGATGAGTGAGGGCCTGGTGATCGGTGAACAAGTAAGATTTGTACCTTCCAGGTACGTATGGAAATACTCAATGGCCTTCAGAACCGCCAGGGCTTCTTTTTCCGTAGTAGTGTAGTTATTTGAGATGGATTGAACGTGTAACAGTAGTAACCTACTACGTGTCGCTTTTCTCAGCTGGATCATTTCATAGAACTTTGATACGACACTGCCCCGCCGCGGTGGTCTAGTGGCTCAGGTACTCGGCTGCTGACCCGCAGGGCGCGGGTTCGAATCCCGGCTGCGGCGGCTGCATTTCCGATGGAGGCGGAAATGTTGTAGGCCCGTGTGCTCCGATTTGGGTGCACGTTAAAGAACCCCAGGTGGTCTAAATTTCCGGAGCCCTCCACTACGGCGTCTCTCATAATCATAGAGTGGTTTTGGGACGTTAAACCCCACATATCAATCAATCATTTCATACGACACTGCACCAGTCCCATAATGTGATGCGACAGTGTCCAATTCAATGGGTAAAGTGAAGTCTGGTAGGCGTAGGACAGGGTGAGAAGAAATTTTGTGCACCAAGTCACGGTACACTATCTCACTTTCGTTACTCAAGCGAAAGGAAACGTCTTTCTGTGTTGAACGTGTGAGACATCTAGACAGCAAAGTCTTTTATGAGAGGTCCGAAATGTCCTGCCAATCCCATAAACTCATGCAGTGAATAAACGTCTTATGGTTTCTTCAACTGGGAGATCTTCTCGATGGACTGTTGTTTCGTGCTTTTGGTGTTCCCATCGAAGACTCGTCCAAGAAACAAAACAATTCGTTGAAAGAATGCACTCTTCTTAAAATTAACCTTGAGTTGTACCAAGCTTAAGGTGTTTAACACCTGAGACAGATGGTCTTAATGCTCAGCCTCTGTTTTGGAGAAGACCATTATGTCGTGTATGTACACATTCCAGAAAACACAAAAAAATGGCCTGAGCAAGCCATTCATGATCTTCTGGAACCACACTGGTGCATTTCTTCAACCGAAAGAAAGCCGGTTATATTCGTAAAGGTCAAATGGCGTGATTAAAGCTGTGTGCATTTTTGTTTCTTTGATTAGTGGGATCTGCCAGAAGCTTTCGCACAAATCGACGGGGGAAAAATTCCGTCAACCACAAGTCTCATCTCTGATTGTGTCGATCTTCGGCATGGGACTAGGAATGAGTTCTGTCTGACGATTGAGAACCCTGTAGTCGGTGCATATACTAAAGGTTCCGTCTTATTTCAGTGTGATCGATATAGGAGAACCGAAAGGTGATACCGATGGTCGTATGATATCAGGATCTAGCAGCTTCTGCAACTCTTTCTTGGGCCAAATGTTTCGCTCTATTGACATATTGTAAGCTGATTTTCAGATGACGGTCTTGTGAGCGAGCTTAAAAAGAACTTTGTATGACTTCATCACCTGAGGATAGCTTGCTCTGCATACAAGCTCAGGGTAGGTTGTTGCAATATCCTCCGCGCAATTTACAAATAATAGGTTATCTTGTCTACCTTGATATGTCTTGTTCTTTGCTACGACCCCGACAAGAACCACATCATTCCAGTATGTGTTGATCTATAATTTCTTTATATCTGGTCTTGATAGGAAAAAGTCGTACGTCACGCCCTCTACCACCAACACTTCGCTCTCTATTTTCTGACCCTGGAACTCGATATTTACAAAGGCCCACTGATCATGCAACGCTACTTTTCCATCATAACCTGTAGGGCTCTTCCACTATGCACGCGAAGTGCATCCACCATTTTTTTACACCTAGAAAAAGGGATGATTTCACGAACGAATTAATGGTGGAAGAGGTTTAGCGACTTTTCGACAGAGCATTCAAGGTCTGTCTATTACGCACGAGCTGCCTGACAATGAAATCCTGCAGTTTTTAGATTTAAAACCAACCATTTGTGACAACCATGTTTCCTGGCGTTTTACCTCCCCTGCCAAGAAAGAACATTTACCATTTGGTTCGGCCCACTCAAAAGCCGGGGGCATTGTTATGCTTCTCAGGGTCCGCTTTCAGGGGACTCGCTCGCTGGGTTTCGACCCGACCGGTGGTGCCCTCGCGATCTCCGACTTCAGCCTAGCTCTGGCCGCCAGGCCTGGCTCTATGCTCTCCCCTGACGCCGACTAGAGCTCTCGCCAGTGATTCTCCATCCTCGCACTCCTGCGACCGTGTCCATCTTTCCTGTCTTCTCCTTACTTCCGTCGTTCGCCTTCCTTGTGCCTCACTTTCCCTTTCCTCTCTCTCTATCTCTTTACCTTCAATTCCTATTCTTTTTAACCCTTCTCTACCCCCATTCCTCGTGAGGTGCTGTTGAGGTTTCCTCCCTGTGAGAGACAGTGACAGGGCTAACTTTTCTCTTCTCCTCATTTAAAATCACTTCTTCGCCCTCGCACTTCGGCAGTCGTGTCCGCATCTCATGAGGTCTACTTTTATTGCACAATTAGAGCGTTTGAAGGTCGTTGGGTTCTTTCGTTGGATTATGTATGCGGTTGCGGAATGTCTTCTGCAGAAAGTAAAAAATGGCCTGGCTGAAGCACGAAAGAATAAATAAAGGTCGGAGGTAATACCTTATATTCATAAGGTTTCCCACAACCTAAAAAAATGTCGCGAGTTGGCACGGTATACCGTGAGTGTTCCCCGCCTCAAACAGACTGGCGAGGATGTTCCCTCGCATCAACAGAATTCATGCTCAACAGCCGAAAGGCTGCAAAAAGAAGCATGCGTGGCCGTTCACAAAGCGCGCCGCTGGAGTGGTTTATGAAATTTCTCTATTAGACGGGACTAGTTATGTTGGCCACACGGGGCGCTGCATCAATGTTCGGGCGAGGGAATACGCTCTCGCAGTAAATATTAAGTATGGTGCGCCTCTAAGCGCGCATGTCAGGGCTTGTGTATTTGCATCATACTTCACGCACATTAGGATCCTGGGAAGAAGTACAAGCAAGTTAGCACGAGAAAGTTTCTAGGCATATCGCATAGAGAAATGCGGCAATAAATGTGTTAGTGAAACGTCACTCAACCTGTATGAGGCAGAAACGCGTGTGGAAACATGTGTCGAATAGCAGGATTAGGCTGATTATGTTGCATATGTGTCGAGGAAAAGGGGGTTTATATTAGCCTGTTTCCTCAAGGAATGAACAGTTGTAAGTAAGCGCCCACCGTGTCTATGCGTGTTCCTTCTCTCTGAGGTTGTTAACTCGGTGCTAAGTGGACTATGTAATCAAGACTTGCACCAATTAGCCCAACAGCGAGTTCTTCAAATGTGTTTTCAGTGTGCGGGGAGACACTGTACATTGTGACCAGTGCCTCCTAGTGCGCTGTAAGACACTGTGCCAGGCAGCACAGTGTATCCCATACTGACGGATGGACGGAAGGCCGTCTTTATAATGTACTGGACAATATTAACAGCACATTCACGGTTTTACCGATGAACCTGCGGAGCTTTGTCTACTCGTCATCATTTACGCATAGTTTGTTACATATTTAAGATTTGATTACATGATTGGAATAGTACTGAAGGAGGTCTCCATGTGTCAGACAGGGAAACCTATTATGGTGACACGAATGTGGTGATTACAAAAAAGTACAGCAAAAGGTGCGAATCTGTGAGCAATGACAAACCAGAATAATTAACAGTAACAATACAAATACTACATACCATGATGTAAATACTACTGATAAAATTAAACGTGGAAAAATTCAATAGCAAGGGCTCAAACCAGAACAACGCAAAGACAAAAAATGATCATGACAAATGAAACTAGTTTTACATAGGTTGCGTAAATTGTACAAAGAGAAATGCTAACATAACACTAACGAACCACTGTCGACAGAACTGTTGAAAGCTATTAACTGTTAATTGCACCAATCATATAAGTTCATGAATTACCTATGAAAATGTTTTTGCTACGCGAGGTGAAATTATTAATCTTGTGTGGTGATTTCAATTCGAAGGGCAAGGCATTTCAAACTGCTATGCTTGCAAACAAGGTTGTGGACTTGCCGTAGTTTGATGATGTGTGGCACTTTGTGACACAAGAGCAGGTTGATGGCCAAAGAGCGCCGATTCATGGGACAAGAGATGTGGAAATTGATTGTGATTAGCGGCTGTGTAAGGGCCTTAAAATTCCTTGCGCTAAGGCCTGTAAAAGGATAGAAGTAATAAAATCATGATCATGCCGTGAAAGTGTGTGGTGTTATAGGTGACGGAAGTTTGTGAGGATAAAAACCATGGTGGGCATGTATGGCATTAGCGAAGTGCCTCGATCGTTCGCACTCTTGCGTCCAAGGGCCGTGAGGCAAGTGCTTTGTTCAGTGTAGCCACAGCAGCAGAGACCTCCTTGGAGAGGTCGTGCTACAGCATTCCCGGTTATATCGCATGACCGCTACGGAGTTCTCTCAAAAAAGCCAGCAACGGTTCATGTGTGAAAAGTAGCTCTTACCGACGAACATAGCAGGATGAAGGTTGTGGTAGGGTAATCTGTTGTCAATAGGGTAATGGAAAGTTTTGTCTTCTCAGCGTGTCTAATTGTCTACACTGGACTAAGATGTGAAGTACGGTGTGTGCTTCTCCACATCTATCACACAAAGGGGGATCGCCACAAGACAATTGAAATGAATGTGTAGTGTAGATATGGCCTGTTCTTAACCTTGTAAGTATTACTTCTGTGTGACATGATATTGATACTGGCGGCCAATGACTAAGTTGCGGCATGATGACATGCAATTCATTACCTGCTTGTATGTCCCATGTGCTCTGCCAATAACCCCTGAGCTTTCGTTTTAGAAAAGAGTTCGTGTCGAGTGCAAGAATTGGTATCGATATATTGGCAGCGGTTTTGTTGGCGGATCTAGCTAGCAGGTCTACCAAGACGTTGCCTTGTGTTTCGCAGTGTCCTGGCCCCAGCAGACTACAACATGATGCTTGGATGAGTAGACTGTGCATTGGAGCAAATAAAGCGAGACTCGAAAAGGGTTTTTGTGCTTTTTAAGAGTTTTCGGAGCTTTTGATACGCTTAGGGAATCTGTATCTGTTATTGCCTTCTGTAGTTTTATTTGTTTATTGTTTTTAACGGCACCAAGTATGGCATAGGCTTCACCGGTTAAAATGCTTGAATCAAAGTGCAGAACGCCGGCTTCCAAAAAGAATGGGCCAACGGCTACGTACAAGACAGAAGCGTTGGTCTTTGAGGCATCCGTAAAGAACTCAGGACATGGATATTACTGTTGTAGTTTTAGGAAGCATATCTGAATATGTTCAACTGGTTTGTGCTTTGTAAACTCTAACAAGGGCACGTCACAATCTATTCCCTATCACTGGCACGGTGGTGGGCATATTGCGGAAGCCATAAAATGGTGTTCAAGTGGCACACCAGTTTCTATCGCAAGGCCCCTCACACGGAATAAGTAGGGCTGTCTCATAGAAGGCTATGTCTCAAACTTAGCAAGGCTTGACATATCAATTATTGTGGAGTGTGAAGAATGTTTCTTGTCTGCGTTCACTAAGACATGTAACATTTCTATATGTGGAGCGACCATTCAGTCAATTCTACGAACAGGCTTTCTACGGGGCTAGTGCGAAAATCACCTTCAAGAGGCGGAGGCCTTAATGATGAACAAGGTCAAGCATTTTAAGGGCAGTAGGTGTCGCAGAATAATATGCTATTACCCCATAGTCTAGGCTAGTATGTATGAGGCTTGTACACAAATTGATCAGACACCTATTGTCTCTTCCACACATAAAGCGGGACAACACTTTTAAAACATTCATGGTTTTTATGAACTTGTTTTTTAGATGCTTGATGTGTGGTATTAAGGTTGGCTTGGCGTTCGAGATAGGTCCAAGTATTTGTGTTCAGTATTAACAGAAAGACTTTGCCCATGTAGTCCGATATCGGGTTCGTATTGAACGCCTCTCTTCCAGGAGAACAAAACACACTTGCTTTTTTAAGCCGGCAAGATTAGATTGTATTTGTTTGATTTGTTGTGCGCGGATATATTTCCAAAGTATGTGGTACCAACTGGCTCCGCATTCCACTTGATTGAATGGTAATGTAGCTGTGAAAAAAGAAAATTTGACGAACAAATAACTTTCCATTCGCATTATCCGAACACGCGACCCTCGAATAACTCATCCAATGCTCTTGTTATTGTCGGTTAGTTTTATTATCTTGAACGAAACGGAAGTATTACTTGTAACTGATCGCAGTTACTGTGCAGGTGAACAACTCAAGCACATAACGGATTCCAAGGTAACAAAGAAAGAATTGACTCGATGGAAATGAGGATACATAACACTTCTTTTGAAACGCTTTTAGGACAACTTTCGAATTCATCACTTAGATAGCATTGACTTTCGCTGCAAATAACTAAATACATATAACGACGCCGAAGCAACAAGCGGAAAATATCTAGTGTTTCAGCGCCCATAGAAACTCTGCATGTGAGAATGATCCTATTATATTAAATTTCTTTCTTTCTCGACTTGTTGAAATGGCAGTGCGTGGTTCTCAAAACCTCTGAGCCAATAACACCGGTAGCCGCTCCTCAAAAAGAGCTCACGAAGCATCCAGACAGCGTAGCGTGAAACGTCATCCCACAGTGTGCGGAAGTAGGGTTTATCACTTGCGCACGTGGCGACGGAAACCTACAGGCGACGCTTCCTCTTTGGGCGTTGGAGTGGTTTGATTACAGTTCTTACACGACGGGAGTAGAGCGAAGAATGAACGGAACACTCCTCGCACTTTTTCCTACGAGTGAGATTGCTTCACAGGACAATGCGACGGACGTCAACTTGCGCTTTGAAAACTACCCACGACATATTCTCACCAGTGGATTTGTGGCTCTCGTGTGCATGGCGGTCTTCGGCGTGTTCTCCAACGCCGTCTCCATCGCTGCGCTGCTGCGGTCGTCGAAACTCCTTAAGAACGCCACCACGGCGCTCGTCTTGAACCTCTGCTTCACCGATCTTCTCTTTTCGGCGCTGAGCACGCCGCTGGCTGCGACTGTCTTCTGGAACGCCGGTTGGGTGTACAGCGATGGCCTGTGCGTGGCGTACGGGGTGAGCCGCTTCTTCAACACCGGCGCGTCCATCTTCACAGTAATGGCCATCAGCATCAACCGGTACGTGGTGATAGTGAAGCCCCGGCTGTACAGCCGTGCCTTTACCGAAGGCAACAACCTACTCGTCGTCACTGTCACTTGGCTGCTGACGCTCTCTCTGCTCATATGGCCCACAGCCGGAATTTGGGGGCGCTTCGGGTGGGACGCTGACATCGGTACATGCAGCGTGGTTCCCAAGAACGGTCGCAGTAGCAAGGCGTTCCTCTTCATGGTGGCATACTTCGTGCCTGCCACGTCCTTCGTCATATGCTACAGCCGCATATACTGGATCGTACGTCAGACGCAGCGAAACCTGCGCCAGTACAGTACTAACCACAAGTCGGCAGCCTTCGTGGCCCGGCTCTTCGCCATGCGACACGCCGGTGAACCTATCTCCGAGGAGAAGGTTCAGTGCCAGCAGCGTCGCATCGCTAAGGACTGGCGTCTGCTGAAAACTGTGTTTGCCATTTTCACGGCTTTCACTCTTTGTTACTTACCGCTGCTGGTGTTGAAGGCTTTTCGTTTGCTGGACAATTACCCCGGAATCCAGGTATTCGCGTACCTGACGTTCTATTTCTCGGGATGTGTGAACCCGATCATATACATCTGCATGAGTCTCGAGTACCGGCAAGCATACAAACAACTCTGGCCGTGTGCTAAGAGTGCGGCACTCTCCGAAAGCACTGGAAGTCAAGAGACACCTTTGTGAATATGAAAGACAAATGTGTATTCACCGCTAAATTTCCTGGACGGTAAAGCATACATTCTTGACAGAGAGTTTTATGGCTCTTTTCGTTGCTTTTGAGGGCTTCCATGTCCAATAACACACTGTTTTTGCAAGCATGACAAATCAAATTTTGAAAACTTTCCCCATTTTTCTTATTAAGTTCCGATTAGATTGGCCTATCTCTTTTTGTTCCCAAAAATCACTAGTCTTTTGTGAAAGTTTAATATTCTGGTTGAGCTAAAGGGCATCGCGAATCTCTTTTTTGTTTCAGATATCTGCTGGGTGATGAAGTAAATTTTGTCACTGGAAAGTATGAAGGGTATAATACCACAAAAATAAGTATTTTTTGAAACATATTGCAAAAACAGCGTGATGCCAGTACGCTTTTTGGCACTGGTACGCGCTGGAGACAGTGGTACACGCTTGTAATCACTGGCACTTTGCTGGGCACACTAGGAAAAAGCTGTGTCGCACTGTTAGCGGTGCTGGCTCAACCGCTGTGATGCTGGTGCGCAGTGCGAAGCGCTGGAAGCGCTGGAAGCGCTGGAATTTTCACTGGCAAGCGCTGGTAAATGCTGGAGCACGCACTATTTCTACTAGTGCAGCTGCAGCGTGATGTTATTCTAGCGTGTGCCATGGTTTGTTTTTGTGTCGTGTAATATAAAACGGCTGATTCAACGGCAGGGAGATAAGCTGCCCTAACGGATGCCGAACATACGTACTTTTTGCGGTGCACGTACGTATCGCAGCAATTAAAATGCACCTTTTCGCATCTGCCTCCACGTAAACCGGCCATATTCGCGTCATCCATGTATTGCTGTAACGATTCTAAGTTGCAGTGTTTGTAAGCCTGGGGTTGCACGCCACCCGTTACAGAAACTGGAAATTGTTTTTGCCGCAAAATTGACGAAACGTAAATGAGCTCTCTCGATCGCTTCGCAAGGTTTCCCAGCGGAGGAAAAAAAAATGCTCTCGTTCGATTCCACCACACCACATAAATGTATGTGTAGCCATGCTTATCCTTCTAATTACTTCAGGTAAGAGTTACAAATGTTCCGAAGCTCAAATTCAGAATCTTCCACCATACCGACTCAACGCGTCGAGAGTGGTCTTACCCAGTGCCCGGCCCAGTGAGCATTAAAGCTGTCGTGCCAGCCGCGTTGGTATATATGTTACCGGCGCTTCTTGCTTCTCGTACACACAACTTTAAAGTGTGACAATAACTGTAAAGTATAGTTTAGACATCCATGAAGCTAAATCAACTATTTTGTCTAGTGTCGATGTTCTCACAAGGAGCGCTGACGATCGAACATCGCGCTTTCAGCTGCACAGGCTGTCACCGAAAACTGCCGGCCGTTCTTAGCCGGTACTTATCCGACTGATATGTAACAACACGCAATATTCAGTTGGTAATTTGGTACGCCTTCATGAACTGACTACCTGACGTACGTTTTCAGCGGATTACATTGGTATTTGAATGGGTGTTTTTTTTTGTTGGTATTGATATAACTGCATATAGCTGTACACAGGCACGCCCTCTGTATACTGCCAGCGAAGTCCAGAAAAACGACTGTCGCTCACCAGCGCCACTCCGTAAATGCATTTTTGGCATTGAGTGACGCTCCACTTACTTCATGTACAGTTTATGTAACAGCTAGAAATATTGCGAAGCTCTAGTACAGAAACTTCAAGCATCGCAACTCAGCTGCTTTGAAACCAGCCTTACCCAGTGACCCGTCCAAGCGAGGGCTATCATGCCGCCCTCGTAGGTGTACCTGCTGCCGGGGCTTTTACTTATAGTAAGCACAATTCTAAAGTGTAAGAATGACTGTAAAGTACAGTTTACACATACCTGAGCTTAAGTAAACGATTTATCCGCGTGTGCGGTGCCCACACAAAGAGCCGCGATGATCAATGTGTCGTGCTTTCAGCAACGTAGGCTGTCACCGAAAGCTTTTTTCTGAGCGCAGGAGCCAGTACTCCGCTGACTTGTACGTAAGAACACGCAATTCCGAGTTGGTAATTTGGTACGCGTTAGTGAACTAACATACTGGCATACTTTTTCAGTGGATTGCATTAGTCATTTCTTCGGCGGTTTCTTAGTTGCAGGTATCGATATAACTGCAAATATGTAATCTGGCACGCTGGATGTGTACTGCTACAATGTCGCTGGCACAAAAAAAAAACTCTATATTCACTCGTGTGTGCAGATATATACCAAGCAAGACGTGTAAATCATCTGTACTTGTTGACCAGTAGCAAGTGCTGGAACCGACTATCAAAGGAAAAAAAAAAAAACTACCGGCAGAAACAGCTGACAACCTGCGGCTGCTCCTCAAGTCAATTTAGAGATTTTTCTTAGTTAAAATGCAGAAGCTTCAAAAAACCTTTGCGCTCTTGCTAATATCTTCACGCCATTCGGTGCCTGGAAGCCGTTCGTCACTGTCGAATCAAGACCAATTGTTATTTGGAAAGAAATATCGTGTCAGTCTTGGCTGTGCAACTTGTAAACATGAAGTTGAACGGCTCGTTCTTCGGATAAATACTCGTTTTACAACACCGTAATGTTCTGGCGTGACGTAGTGGGTAGCTTGCTCGCTTAAAGATCAGAAGGTGGCGAGTTCAAATCCCGTCAAGCGGTATTTTATTTTTTGAATTTTAATTATTTTTAATTTTATTGCGAAGTTGTGAATGCGCGCTGTTTCATTTATATATATTTATTTATTTAGGGCAAATGCGCATCCCCGTTTTAACCCTGTGAAGTCATTTTGCGCAGAGTACAGGGGCGCTACCACTCCAGCGTCCCAGTAGCTGCGCTGAAAAGCGGTGGTACCAGCGCCATACTTGGCCCATAATCAGGCATTAAACTGGACGCTGGTACCCAGTGGCGCTGGTTTTTGCAATAGGAGTACCGAAAATCTAGCACGTCAAAAAATAAATATTGCCGAATTGCATCTTTATTCAGAAATTCTGCTGGGCGCAAGTAAAATGTTAGTGTTGTGGCCAAGAGGCCAGATAAAATATCTTAGATGCGGATGGTTTCAAAAACTGTGTGACAAAAACGGCTACACGTACTTATTTTTTATGTGAAAAAACTATTTAGGACACTTTGCAAGGTGTGTCTCACGTCTTGGTTAGTTCGCTATGACAAAAAATTGGCAAATCTCACGTACTTAGGAATCGATGTTATGCGAAGCATCAATAATAAATGTTGATATATCACATTGAATTCAGCACAACGGTACGAGTTGGAGGTAAATGATGCAGTACATGACCTCCGTGTCATAATTATTATGTTTGGATGCGTCGTTTACCTTTGTCATCTATTCATGTCACGTGATACCAAATTTAGTATATGTGGAGCTAGCCAAACGGCCGCGAGCAAGCTATGAGCGTGATATGCTGTGATGTTCTTACATGACAGGCGTGTCAGAATTATCACGTATCCACCAGTCATATATTTCGGCATTCATTGACATCACGTAACACAAAACTTGGTATATATGGAGCTAGCGAAACGGCCGCGAGCGCATCCCGAAGGGCCCAATATACTGTAATGTAGCGTTGACGCGCGCGCACGCTGGGCACACCGACGCTCCGTTAGCAAAACGCGAGCACTCTATATACTCTGACGCTAGGCGCGACCGGCACGACCAGCGTCCGTCAGCGCGGCCCGACGCCAACCAACGCGAAACGTGACATGGTGCATTTAACACCCATTACGTTAATCAGACCGCACTGCGCCTGCCTCTTTTCGCGACGTAGGGACGCCGGACGCACTGGAACACGCATGCGTAAAAGTAACGCAGCGCTGCGCGCGCCTGCGAGCATATGGCAGGACCGGTCACAGGCGTGGCAATGCCAGCGTAACGCGACAAAACGAACAATGGCGCGCACGCGCGCTGTGTCACGTAGAAGTGTATTGGCGCCTTGACTGCGGAATGCAGTCATGTGGCCACATCACACGCATCTCATGATTAGCATATTTGCACAAGTCTCATACCTTCGTCATCCAATGACATAACGTAATACGAAATTTGCCACATGTGAAGGTAGCAAAACTTGCCGCGTTCGCATCATGAGTGTGGCATGTAGTCATGTTGCTACATGACACGCATGTGGTGATTATCATTATTGTATGTGTCATTCACTCATGTCGTTCGTTCACGTTCCGTCTTTCAAATTTTCGTATATGTGACGCTAACAAAATGGCCGCGAGCGCATCATGATCGGTCATGTATTCATGTTGTTACAGGACACGCATCTCATGTTAATCATGTTTGCACCAGCCTAATACCTCCGTAACTCATTGACGCCAGTTTTGGTATAAATGAAGCTAGCGAAACGGCCGCCAGCGCATCGTGAGCATGGCATGTAGTCGTGTGGTTACATGACACGCAACTGATGATTATCTTGTTTGCACCAGTGACATACCTTCGTCTTACGTTCAGGTACCGTAAAACGAAATTTCGCATATGTGACGCTAACGAAATAGCCGCGAGCGCATCATAAGCGCAGCATGTAGACATGTTGTTACATCACACGCAGGTGACGATTTTTATGTTAGGGTCTGTCGCTTATGTTTTTCATGCAATCATTTCACACGTTAGCACTTTTGCAACATGTCATGTGAACAAAACCACCACAAGAGCAGCAAGACAAATAAAGGTAAATCATGACATTCATGACGATCGCGTCACAATTTTCATGATATGACTAGTCGATTATGTTCGTCATACAGTCATGGTATACCATATCAAGTTTGGTATTGATACCATTATTCATACAGCCGGGAGAGCTAAAAGTCGTAGGCGGCTAGATAGATAGATAGATAGATAGATAGATAGATAGATAGATAGATCGATAGATAGATAGATAGATAGATAGATAGATAGATAGATAGATAGATAGATAGATAGATAGATAGATAGATAGATAGATAGATAGATAGATAGATAGATAGATAGATAGATAGATAGATACGCTCAAAGTCGCCGAAGTTCACTGAGAAATTCTTCGCATATGAAATTCTTTGCGCTTGTCCATCCCTCAAAATATGTTTTACTGCACATATGTCGACGATGTCCCGCTTGGTTTAAAGCCTTGAATCTGGCCAAGTGCTAGCTGCAGGTTCAGCTTTGTTTGAAGAAAGTCTCCAATTGGGCAGAGTACAACGGGTTCCGACCGAATGCACAGAAAAGAAAGTGTGTTTTGTTGTCCAGGAAGAGAGGCGCTAATATCTGAGATGCCACAACAACGTTTCGATGTTTTGTATGTCTACCTTTGTACTTGAAAAGGCACACACAAGTAAATCTAAGGAATTTACCGTTTAATCGCCCTGCGGTGACAGTGCAACGCTATGCTCAAAAAGGTGTTTCCAACGCTTTGCTACGAAGTCACGGTGGTGGCACCTTCCCGTCGCTTTGCGTTCTACACCTTATCGCCTTCTAGACTGCACACATTTTTCTTCGCTTGCTACCCGCTTTCGTTTTCGAAGATAACTGCCAGGTGGCACTTGTGCCTAACGTGCCTATATGCGCTCGTTTGCCTCCTCCACACGCTCGAGGCACTCTAACGCAGCGCCTGCGGAATACCATTCAACGATTTTCTTGCGCAGACCATCAAATAATCATTTTGTTCACTCTTTCCAGACGCAAGACTATCGTTTTTTGACGACATTTACAGTGTAACATGTAGATTCGGGCTAGTTTCTTTCTTTTTTTTGCCACCAAACTGGCTACATGTTAATACTGTGAGTTAAGATGTAACAATACTATTGCTTTTTGACAGGCAGTAAATAGAATGAAGAGGACAAAAGAGGGATGAAGAGCACATAGGGCATACAAATAAACCATAGCCACGCAATTTTACCGCTCGTAGAGTAATTTTTGATTGATTTTTTGA
The DNA here is from genome assembly GCF_043290135.1 of Rhipicephalus microplus. Classification (NCBI taxonomy): domain Eukaryota; kingdom Metazoa; phylum Arthropoda; class Arachnida; order Ixodida; family Ixodidae; genus Rhipicephalus; species Rhipicephalus microplus. The sequence goes on along the minus strand of NC_134705.1, from coordinate 15,245,890 downwards.
ACTAGCTGAAAGAAACGCTTCCAGTAGTTCATTGAAAACTTTGGGAATATATGCGCTTCTACACGATTCTTCATATCTCTATAAAGTCGCAGTACAGCAAAACGTTTTTTTTCACCCAGAGGTCGACGCACAACATATGGCATTTTAAAGGCATCAGGCAAGTTGTATTTTAGAACAACTGTTTTACGGCGAAAGCTGTTACGAGATGTCCACGTGAGTATAACTCGTCCCCTGACAAAGGGAGCACCCCTCCCGCCGACACTGTTGGGAAATATACAAATTTATCCTTGTTGACAACACTACCGTTGTGCCTTATCGTTTATATATATATATATATATATATATATATATATATATATATATATATATATATATATATGATGGTATGGGGTGCCACAAATGAACAATATAGGAAACGAAAGGAAAAAGGGCGTTGTTTAGGGCAAGCTCGTGCAGACTGGGCTCCATAATGTATGCCTACCTGTTTACCTAAAGTACCCCGGCAGCACGCCGGAGTTGTACCAAACTTGGACCAATATCGGTTAAAATCGTCTCACCCGTCGGGCCGACGTCGGTTTTTCCGCCAAGTGCAACTTCTCCCGATGTCAGCCCGTTGTTCGAGCCAACGATGTGCCTACGTTTTCACTGATGTTTTAGCCATATGCAACTAACATTAGGCTGCTGTAGATATGCCAACGAAGGCCCATCGTAATGCTGACGAAGCTGCCAAGGTTCGGCCAACAATGTCCAACCTGGGCCATATTTCAGCCAATCACATGCCATTTTTACGCCAATGTGTGCTGCACGACGAATATTGGCTGCCGATGTACGAGCGACATTGGCCAACCAGGGCCACATTGCAGCCAATCAAATGCCGTTATTAAACCGATGTTTCCTGCACAAAGAATATTGGCTACTGATTGGCTTGCCATTATGTAACCATTATTAGTAGAGAATTTTTCTTACCGGAAGATAAAACAATATGCCTCGATGACCCGGTCTTGAAGCTTTGCAGCCCTGTCTACTTGAGGAAACAGAAAATTGAATGCTGAGAACTGAAAGCAGTTACTCTATTTCATCTTTTACACCTCATTCCCTTTGCTAACACTAGTAGTGTAGTTCATTAACTTACCAATCCATCTTTCGTGATGGCGAGTGCTTTATTTGGTACTGGTAAAGTCCTTTAATGTAAATGCTGAAAGCATATGTCCTCCACATTCAATTGATAATCGAGAATATTCATACAGTTTAGAGCATTTTTTTATCACTAAAGTATGGTGATGGTGCTTCCGACTCAGAAGAAGCTAGCTGAACAGTGCACCACCGACAGTCTTCAGACCATTATTTATTTGTTTTTTATTTATTAGGTAAAAAACTCCCACTCTACTGCAGGTCAGGTGGTGTTGAGAGGGGCACAGTGGCAGTTGTGCTGTCAAGGCCCTGGCCGCTGTGGCTTGGCAGTAAGCCAGCTGCCGCGGGCCGCAGATAATCTCCACTTCGAGAGTGGGGATCATCGGGCTGCTCCCCAACAAATGCTTTTCTGAAGTGCCGCTTTCTGCCCCCACAGCGGTCACCAGACCCTGGCAGCCAGCTTTTGATAAAGTTGAGGGCCTCCGCTTGGTCGCACCCTGCTTTGTGGCAGATGACATCTGCATACAAGAACATAAATACTATAGTACACATGAAGCACTGCAATACAGAGAATACACAAGGGTACACACACATAAAACAATGAACAAATCTAACCTGTCACTAATCTACAGAGCCTCAGGTTCACAAAGGCCCTTTAGCCTTTTGTGCTATGAAGGCTGTACAGCACTTGCACGTCATGTGCCAATACAGCCTTCATGGCATTCACACCAATTTCTCAGAGGCCTTGTCCCCCAATCTGCAAGAGAAGCTTGCGCTGTAAACAATGCAAGAAGCATAGATGGGGTAAACGAAACTGCACGTCGAAATGTTTTCATGATAAAAATCTGCAAGAAAAGGAAACTGAAAACAACAACTTGAATTTTCGGGCATCATAATACTTTATTGTTTTTACGCTAACTTCAACTCACTTGACCTAAAATGGTTTCTACATCAGCCCTCTCACACTAAGTGTGCGAACTTTTCAGAGTCCTTTTCTGATATGCATACTTTCGCTGTTATGAAATCAAGTACAACACAGTTATAACCCTCAATAAATATTAATTCTAGCTATAAAATGGTATATGTATATTGTACGCTGCTCAAATTCCAATACACTTTTCTTCGAGGTTTACATTGTCTTTGCCTGAATGTTGACCAGGAATAGATTCTACACGTTAAAAACGATAAAATATGTGGACTTCAAAAAGAAGCTTGGACATGTTTTTAATCAATGCATTGTAAGAAGAGCGCAAGAAGATAAATGAACAAGATCAAGGTGTATCAAGAGGCAACCTTAGAGTGACGAAATCTTGGTCATAGATGAAACTCACAGAAAAATAAAGGTCGAACTAAATGGTCGCACCATTTGTTGTTTATATTTTTTGTGATAGCCAACAAAGAGGCATTGCGCAATAGAAATCTCATCACAATAAACAAAGGTGCATTTTTTTAGCCCTGCAAAATTGAGTGAATGTTAGATTTAAAAAAAGTAAGAAATCAGCTTACACAAGGCAGGATGAAGTGCAGCTGAAAGTAGAGAGAGCTGCAGCGGACACGAAATAGGGTGATAAATGAACAAAATTACTAAATGTCTGTTTTAAGCTGGCTATTGCTATCAACTGCCCATCAAACACACGATGCCACCTACATCGTCTGCTAGCTTAGGACAGTTCACTCGGACTTCACAGACTATAATAAATACAGTCGAATCTCATTAATTCCAACAGGGTCAACTTGAACTTTCGGTTAATTCGAACTGACGCTGTGGTCCTATCGAAGCTATGTGTATTCCTAGGGGCGAAAACACCATGTAATTTGAATGCGCAAGCACTTGCGACAGGTAAATCAAACATACCGCGCTCCGAAAATGCTCTCAGCACCACGACCAATCCTGCAGCGGCACTTCAGACACCTCATGGCTGTGCTTGAAGAAGAAAATGAAGAAAAGGAAAGCAAAGACTGCGGTGGAATGTTTGCCGTCTCTCAAATGCCAATCTGCGACGTGCCTGTGTCACGCTTCACCTTTTTTTCCGTCCCTGCCACATAGAGACCCTTCTCCTCTTAACACCGCGCACGAATAGAGAGAGGAAAAAAAAAGCTGTCACAGAGAGTTGGCTATCTTTAATGCCAATCTGCGACGCGCCGGTGCCACGCTTCCCTGTTTTCCGTCTCTGGTTTGTAGAGACCCTTCTCCTTTCAACACCACACATGAATAGAGAAAAAAAAAGCTGCCGTGGATTGTCGCATCTCTCCCGAATGCCGATCTGCTTTTCTCCGGGTGGAGACGCTCCTCCTTTCTCATCATGTGCTGGCCACGCTCCGGCTGCAGCGCAGATGGTAACAGTGGAAACACAGTTGTCCTCTTCGAATAGTGTCAGCACTGGACATTGCGGCCCGCAACTTCTTTTGCCAGGAGAACACTGAAGCCGATGTATAAATGCTTTGCTAACTGCATGCAAAACTGGTTGGCTCGTTGCGAGGCCAACGTGTATAGACATATATTGATTACTTTAATTAATGATGGATGTCTTGAGGTTTGTGAATAAAACTTCACCATGCACTTGCACCACTGCATGGTGAGCCCTCCGCTCTTTTAGCTTTCATTATTTTGAACATCTTTTAATTTGAACAAATTTTCTGGCCTTTTTGAGTACGGATTATTCATATTCGACTGTAATACAGTGACTCATGAGATTACCTGACTAGTTAGTTTCCCGAAATACAGTATCTTAAAGCAGTACTAAATTTCTGCATGTTGCATAGGCTTATTAAAAATCAAGAAACACACACCGAAGCCCCAGCCACAGCTTCACTCTGCATAGCTGCCTCTGCGGCCTCCACTTCTCCAATTGTACCTGCAGGCAGCCGGGGAAGGTCCACAGAGGGCGGTGCTGGCTGGGCGTGCTGAGGCACAGTAGAGGTCCCGTCGAGAGTCGATAAAGCATCCACTCTTTCGGTTAAGGGCCGTAACTCGTGCCTCAGCTGTCGCACCTCCTGCAGAACCTCTTTGTTGCTGCCGGACGCCAAGTCAGACCCGCAGGATCCGCAACAACACAGCTGAAACATACGAGAGTACATACCATATTTACTCGCACAATTTGCATCCTCACATAATTTGCTCACCAGCATAGTTAGCAATCCAGCTTTACTACAAGAAACTTTTTGCTCGCATACTTTGCCTTCCCCAACCAGCCCGAGCCACCTTGCCAGCACACACACAGACACATTTGATTTCATGATTCTCTGGTCAGGCACATCTCTCGTCGAGCAGGTGAGTGCAGTCATACACAAAATGGGCTGAGCGCAAAGTGCCTTCTTCCATGAACTTGTATGCTTTCCCTAGAATATCGAACTTGAAAACCGAAACCTGTTTATGTGTAGTCCGAAATGCTTGAAGGTTTGCCTGCTATCTTCCCACCTCTTCCACGGCAAGAATGTTTTCTTGAGGCACAGCACAGATGTTGGACCCGTGCAAGGACCTGTCACATCAACTAGATGAGGCAGGTTTTCGCACTCATTTTCTTTTTTGTTTTCGTTTCGCCATCTGTCGATTGCGTTTTTACCATTCCTTTTTGATAGGCTACAATAATTATATATGACGCAGATTGCTGTTATAAGGCTTACCGAAGAAAACTGAAACCATGCCAACGCCAAACACATTAGCGTGGAGTTCTCCGACGTGCAATATTCAGTATGGGAGCCAGCAGAAGAGTGCGTTGAATAAGACTTAGCATAGAAGCTTGGGTGTGTTGGTTAGATATTGGAGGGAACACAACGCAAGAGAAGACTGGGACAAGGAATGGGGACACACACACATGAAAGGTGACACACACAGCACTTTGTTTGCATCGCGCTTCCTTGTCTGCATCTTACTTTGCGTTGAGTTCACTACAATTATGGGAGAATACTTATGTTCTCTGGTATAACCTTGTCGTGGGAACTGGTTTTTGTGAGCAATGTTTGGAAGAACTTCAAGAAATGGGGGCATTCAAACAGGCTTAACAAACAAATGACAATCCACTTTGAGACAGCTGTGACAGCGCCTGCAACATATATTCGCAGTTGGGCTTTTAGACTAGCAATTCCTACTAGCTTCGCACATAACCGGATCAACTAAAAAGTACACATAATACTCGAGTATATACCGCATTTCACTCTGTAGCTTTGATGCACCAGGCAGATACACAAATTTATCCGAAACTTCATTGATTCTCTTGCAAAATTATTCAACAAAACAATTTGCGATTTCATCCATGTTACAATATGATTGTGGCACTTTACCATTGCAGCTTCCCAGGCGGCACACATAGTGCAGCGTTAGTTCACCACTGACTCGTTCACAGTTGATTGTCTGCAGTAGGTTGCTCATAGCAACTGACTGCTTGCAATGGTGAACATCCTGCATGCTTGAACCACTGTTTCAGCATGCTGGATTTTCCATACGGCTATCAATTGATGTTGATAAAGTTGGGAAGATCAAGAAAGACTACACAGTGCCCCCTGGCCACCCTATACTCCAAACCTCCAGCCAACAAACAAACAAAAGAAACCGAAGTATGCACATGAATATTAATTCTAATGCAGCTGGAATGAAGTGTAGGTTTCACCTCTTGTGAGTGTTAAGTCAATATAGAGTGAGTTATGTCCATAACGTAGCTTTTCTCATACTAGTGTTTACTCTATTGTAACACAAGGAGTGACTTCATAGCATCTAGAAGGAAAAAAAGAATCTTCAGTATTTGATTAAAATGTGAGGCTGCACCTTAACACAACAACAATATCGAAAAGAAAACTCATTACATTCAAAAAAGGTAGCACAGTTGATCCCCTTACAAGAGACACTGATGTAACAGACAAACGGGGATAAGAGGCACCAATGTGCCTACAGTAAAATACAGGTTGATAAAAAAATGAATATGTAGTACCCTGGTGATAAGAGATGCCTCATCCAATAGAGAATATTTGCTCCCTGGTGCATTTTTGGTTCATCGCTCTGTAGTGTAATACCAACTTTGCTGGCTGTCTCGCAACTACAGAAGGAACAATAATTTTTTACGCAGAGCAGCAGTATACAACTGGTGATGCTTCAGTACAGTTAAGTTTAACATGTCACCACCGATGAAAATACTTTATTTTTAACTTGCCTGCAAAGATATCACCATGCAAATAATAAATGGCTCAAAATGAATTTTACCAGCTTTTATTCTACTCAGACACCTAAAAGCGGCATTTCGAGAATAGTGCCACGTTCCATTTCCCAAGCTTTTGTTATCGTCCCAAAACAGCACACGATTCTCAGCGCAAACCGCGCCTGCAGTTTTCGAGAGGGTTCCTGACTGTAGTAGATCATTTCGATAAGATCACGCCCACTGTGCGAATGGTACAGATTGTTCTGGAACGTACGCCGCCGCCAGCGGTAGCGCTAGAACATTCGATGGCGGGAGTATAAATGCCGCCGCGCTTCGCCGCTTGTCAGTACCGACAGTAGTTGTTGAACGAAGGCCGACGCTCCGTTCGCCGCTATCAGTCCGAGACTGCTATCTGTGCAAGACTGCTGCTGTAATCGGACTTCCCGTTTACTGGGCACAGGTTCGCCCAAATAAGCAGTTAAATCCCAACACGAAGTCTCCTGTCTTCGGCCACGTCACGACCCCGTGACAATAGGAACAGACGTTAACATACTTCTCTAAAATACCAGAGCATTGCACTCGGAGCTGCATGGCCAATATATAAAGAACCCCACATACATTCTCTCTTTGTTTTTTGTCATGGCTACTACTGTTTAGGTCATCAGAGTTGCTGCCGACGGTGTAGCAAAACCGCAAAAAAGGAAAATAAAACACGAGAAATTGCCTTGGCTCGCATTCTATGCAAAGCTGCAAACACTACAGACTGAACATAACGTTTGCAGCATTTCTCGCATAGGGCACTGAGTTTAGTGACTTCACTTCTTCTCTATAGATGCGAAGCAGCTCTTTGACCAGCCTGCGTAACCTGTCCATCCGTGTCTCCATGCTAAAGCGCCGCACTGCGTTGCCCATCCACAGTTGTTGGAACGATGCCAAGTAGGTCAAGCCACAGCTGCACATTACCGTCACTTTCTCCCTCACCCGCAGCAGCTCCCAACAAACACAGGTGGTGTTGCTTCTCCGCCCGCTTGCAACAGACTTTTCTATCGCTTCACCCTTTCCACCACCCGCAATGCTCAACCGTCCGTCGAGTGGAAACACTCTTTCGTCTCATTTATCTGCGATGAAACTCACACGAAATCCAACCCACCTCCAGTGTCTTTGCGTTTCAAAGAAACGTTTACTCGAGTAAACGTTACACAGAGTTTCACTTCAACCTGTTCTTTCAGCGCCCACCTTGACGCCTGTTTCAGCCAAGTCAACGTCGGGTACACCACTGCTGCTTCCCATCTCATCATGATTCTCTTCGGGGAGATGGTCAATAATTTTTTTCTGTGGTGCTGCATCACCAACAGCACTTCTGAATGCTACAACAGTGTTGAAGCCCGGACAATAAACAAAGAGAGAAAATTCCCAGCAGGTGCGCTAATAGGGACTGTGCAGGCTGACATTTGGCCCATCATGCATCAGGCACTCCATTGATGTGCCTGTGCAGCCGGGAGCCCTGCAGTCAAGCATGCTGAACAAGACTGTTGACCACTGTACAATGACACATTGCCACAAATTTTCATAACTTCATTTCACAGACTTCTGCACAAGCTTCTTACACTCTTGCATAATTTTTGCACAAGCTTCTCACATTCTTGCGTGATTTTCATCAGTATATAAGTGTTGGAAGTTGTATGTCCCCAAAAACTTGCGCAATACATATAGCATACAATAAAGTTCACCACTTAACACGTGTATAGCGTAACAATGACAGGAAACTCACGCATGGTTCCCTCCGAGCCTTTCCCATGGGTGCCTCCTCTTTCCTGGGAGAGCACTGTACAGCTAGAGCAAGGTAGCATCGATCCAGTGTTAATGGCAGGTTAACAAGACAACAAAACTAACCCCCATATTCACAAACGCTCCTCGACGCGACTTTCACCATTCACTTGGCAAAGTTGAGCACTGCGCCGCTGCTCGTATGAAAGTGACGCTGCGCTACTCGAGAACCACAGCAGATTATTGCTGACATGCCGTGACTTTCTCTGCCTAGAGACGGCACTCCCATCGGCCATCTCAAGTGTAGGTGAAGCGTTGAGTGGATGGACGTTCTAGAATACGGGGGTAAGATTGGTTGCAAGAATACTACAACAGACAAACTTAATTTTTACGCTTCATCTATATCGCACAGCCACACACATTCTGCATTCTTATAATGCAACATATACATACAGGCTTAAAAAGTAAACACTGTAGGCTGCTCAAATAACACCTACTAAACATAACCCAAACATGGCCATGCACAAAAGTACTTTTATTTGAAACTCACAAAACTTTTGCGGTAATGGAGAATGAATAAGACAGGTTACGCTTGGAAGAACATGGGACCTTGGCAGCTTTCATAAAGTACTAAAAACAATATGCTGTGCGTGTGTGTGTGTGTGTGTATACACATGAAGCTTCAGCGTTTACATGCGGTTTCTTGAAAGAATCGACTATGAATTTTTATGGCACATGTGTCCTTCAGCACAATTGAAAGCTTGCTGATCAGTGTGTGTAATCGTGGAATAGTTACGGGGAAAACGGCGTGAAACATCTAAAATAAAATTTTTCTAGCTGTGAGTTATACCGCTGTGTACACACAACACGTGCTGCAAACAGTGGCAGGTGTGCACAAGAGTGATTTGTGTATAAGCGGCAGTATTCCGCATTCATGCACCCTGCAATTTTCTAACTGTTGCCCAAAAGCAGCACCACTTCTCAGCGTGCTACTTTTTTTACATAATAAGCAGCACGGAATTCAGCGAGGATGAAAACGACATACGCACTCAAATTTCGAACACTATTTATGGTGTGCATGAAATGATTAGGCTTCCGTAGAACGACGAATTTATAATCCACCTTCACGGACCTTCTGCTAGGCTGCACCACATACAGATCTTTCGTGACTTTCAAAACAGATTTGAAAAAATAATAACCGTATTTACTCTCGTCATGAACCCACTCACTAACTCACCCCCATTTCAGTCGCCAACGTTTGGACTTTTTTTTTCTCCCACAAAGTAAACACACACCCAATGTTCATTCGCTGCAGTTCCACGTGGTCCCCCCTCTTCCCACCTTTGCTCACTGCCACGTGCCATTTTATTTTTGTTTCTATTTGTTCACGGCACGTCCCCTGTCCTTTTTAATTATCTGTTGTAAGACTGTTGTAACATATATGGCATTATCTTGTTCCTGAGGTGCAAAACAACACAATGACGCCGTTTACACAGTTATGTCGCAACACCACATACACTTATGGGAAACGAAAACTTCAAATGCATTTTTGTCAGTTTCATGTTTTTAGACGTAATACGTAGACTTACGGGGCATTTTGACATGTTTCATTGACTCACAATAACAAGTTTGATACCAATGTAATTTATTGAATAGATCTGGCCGAATATGCTATTCATTTTCTTCTATATCTTTTTCACCAAATTGTAATTCATGACGATAGTAAACAATAGGTGGCAGAAAATTTTCACTCGTGTAGGTATTCATTTGTTTTTTTTACTCACAAAATTTGTTCCAAACTACTAAGTTAGCATCATAGGCTATGCCAGCCCTTTGGTAATCTGGATTCACACTTTGTTCTTGTGTTTGACACCGTGAAATTGCCAAAAGCCCCATAAGAAATATTCTAATTGTGTATTACAAAACTTTAACATCTTCTGTTCTAATGCAGCCATCGAAAATCTACTTAGACATTTGGAATCTGCAGAAGAAACTGAATAGGCGTAATAAGTTTGATTCAATTCAGACAAATAGCAAAAAGTTTTTCAAGACCCATGTGTCACGTTAAACGATAGTGAGAATAGAAAGGGATGAAACACTTTCGTAGGGTGCACGGGTGGTGCGAGGATAGCTTGCAGAAGATAGCACCGTCAAACACTGAAGATGTGAAGTGCAACAGAGAATATATTTCCTACTGTTTCTATGCAGTGTTTTCATATGTGACTTGAAAAACGTTAAGCTACATGACGTTTTTTTTGCATAACCACATTTGTTGCTCATCCCCGAAAGTCTTCATTAACTTTACCCCACATAATACGCTCACTCAAAACTTTGATTCGATTTGTCAGGAGAAGTACCTCACCAATTACTCCTCCTGAAAGTTATTGCCTTAAACATTGACCCGAACATTCTTAAATGGATTGAATGCTTTCTGACTAATCGCACTCAGTTTGTAACAACTAATGGCTATAACTCACCTCTTTCTAAAGTAACATCCGGCGTACCCCAAGGTTCCGTATTAGGCCCTTTACTTTTCCTTATATATATTAATGATCTCCCAGACAGCATTAACTCCGCTATAAGGTTATTTGCAGATGATTGTGTAATTTACCGCGAAATAAACAATGAATATGATAACCAATTTCTACAGTCAGACCTTGACACTGTCTCAACCTGGTGCAATAAATGGCTTATGACTCTCAATTCTAACAAATCTAAATGCATGTCAATAACCCGGCGATCTATTTCTCCCCCCTGTACCTACAGAATTAACGCCGTTCCCCTCCAGCATGTCTCTTCATATAAGTACCTCGGCGTTTACATTACCAACAATCTATCTTGGCACACGCATGTTACCTACATCTGTAATAACGCTAACCGAACGCTAGGATACTTACGCCGCAACTTTTCTCGCGCTCCGCTGTCCCTCAAAATTCTATTATACCGATCACTAATTCGCCCAAAGCTTGAGTACGCGTCCGCTATATGGGATCCCGTGCAGCAAAATTTAATCAACGCGTTAGAATCTGTTCAGAACCGCTCAGTTCGGTTCATTTGTTCTAATTATTCCCGTACTGCTAGCATATCAGAAATGAAATCTAACCTTGACCTACCCAATTTAACTGTCCGGAGGAAACTGGCGCGACTGCATTTTTTTCATAAGATATTTTTTCACAATCCATTAATGAAGCGAGACCTCATTTCACAACCGTCATACCACTCATCGCGCATTGATCACCAGCATAAGGTTGCCATTCCGTTTTGCCGCACCAAATTCTTTTCAGCAGCCTTCTTACCGAAAACAGCCGCCGATTGGAACCACCTTCCCTCTTCCGTTGTAACAATAACAGACCCTTTGTTATTCAAGACTGCAATTTCTCAGCAATGCTTGTAACTATACGCAGTTTCCATTATCTATCTTTGTCTCGTATGTGCTTGAATTCTTACTTATACATTTTTAGCTGACTTATGTTGCCTTCCTGATTTGCGCATCTGACACTTGTTTCTTTATTTTGTCTTTTTTTCTTGTGTGTTATAAACGTTGTACCCACCCCCTCTGTAATGCCCTACGGGCCCTGAGGGTATTCTAATAAATAAATAAATAAATAAATAAATAAATAAATAAATAAATAAATAAATAAAAGATGTGCATTCATTACGAGAGTGTATACAATACTCAAACTGCAAAAGGTATGATTGAATTTGTAAATATATTCAAGGTATTTTTATTTTCACCAAGATCATATCCATGTGCTGGCTGGTTGTCGGTTCTTTTAACTTAATTCTCAAAGCATTATACAGTCGAATCTGACTACTTAGAACACGCTTAGCTCCAACTTCCGGTTAATCCGAAGTCAGGATGAAGTCCCGTCAAAGCTATGTGTATTCCAATAGGCGAAAACGCCCGGTTATTCAAACGCCCAAGCACTTACGACTGTTTTTTCGAACATACCACGCTCCGAAAATGCTCTCAGCACCAGGCCCAATTATGCTGCGGCACCTGATACACCTGAACGCTGCCCGCAAAGGAAATGAAAAAAAAAAGAGAGAAAAGGCTGTGGTGGAATGTTTGCTCTCTCAAATGCCGATCTGCCACGTGCCCGTGCCACGCTTCTCCATTAACCGTCCCTGCCAAGTAAAGGCCCTCCTCCTTCCAACGTCGCGCACAAATAGAGAGAGGGAAAAAAAGAAAGCCGTCGCTAAATGAATGATTTTGTGATTAGAGGAAAGGATAAAGGCACTATTTTCTGCAGCTTTTGCTCCATGCAGGAGCACGGCTCTGCGCCTTGAGGTGTGTGTGTGTGTGTGGGGGGGGGGGGGGGGGGCTCTCACACGCCGGTGCCACACATGCCCTTTTCCATTCCCTGCCATGTAACTCTTCTCCATTCAAGGACGCGCGCGAAAGAGAGCAAAAAAAAAAAAAGCTGCCTTAGAGTGTTGGTTTGCTCTCAAATACCGATCTGCTTCTCTCGGTGTGGACACGCTGCTCCTTACTCGTCACGTGCTAGCCATGCTACAGCTGCGTGCCGGAGAGCGGGAGGCTCCGCTACGCAGCGGCCATTGTTGTCGTCGTCTTTAAAAAGTAATGGCGATGGACAATTTCGCGCGCACTTCTCTTGTCAGGAGAATGCTGAAGCCGAAGTACGAATGCTTTGCAAGCTGTGTGCGAAATTTATTGACACACTGCAACGCAAACGTCTGCAGACGTGCATTACCGATTACTTCAGCTATTAATGAATGGGCTGTGATTTGTGAATAAATGTAGGTCTTCTTAAACTTCCCCCTCGTGTGCTAGCTCAATGCACATGCACCACTGCATAGAGAGCCCTCCGTTTATTTAGCTTTCATTAATTTGAACTTCTTTCAATTCGAACAAATTTTCGGGCCCTCCGAGAGTGAATTATCGCGATTCGGCTGTACCATACATCTGACTGTTACCGCTGCCCACTTTTTAGATGCATTGCCGCTCACAGCCTGCACACAGTATGCAGAACAGTGTGATGCCAGACCCGCATGCTGAAAATAGCGGCACTGGTGCTATGTTGGAAGTGTCAACAGCATTTTTTCTTCAGCATATGTGAAAACAAATGACTAGTGAATGTGCACTGGTGTACACAGCAACGCAGCGGCAAGATTACCGCCACTTGTGATAGGGACACTAAAGTCAAGTAACATTTTACGTGAGAGTGAAAGCTCAATGTATAATGTCTAAAACAACAATATTATCAACAGCAATGCCCTATTTACGAAAAAACTAAAGTAAATGAACGAGAACACATGCGTCAAAATAACACATTGATCCCGATGACATCAGTTGCAGCCTACAATTATCCCTAATAATCAAACTAGTTGTACTAAACAAAGAACCTTCCGTGCATCAAGAGACTTAATTAAATGCTGCTTGTTCGTTTCTGTTTGATTCACGGAAAAAAAAAACTGCTATACGTTACTATGGGGAATGGCGCGAGTGGTTCAAGAGTTCAACTTTCACCTGGTTAAACTAGACAGGTCATGCCATCTAGCTTTGTAGGCGGTGCGTCTGACGTCACCGGGATCATTTTGAGTATGTCCTACTGCGGCACGTGTATTCTTGTGCATTTACCTTAATTTCTCGGTACATAGGGCACTGCTGATTATAATACAGTAGTACCTCGTTATAACAAAGTGGGGAATGCAATAATAGAAATAACGAAGCAATTGTAATTACCCTTTAAATGCCCATACACGCCCATGTATATAAGTTCATTTTAAAGAAGTGAGAATTTCCTAACAAATGATTATAACGAACCCTTGTTTGTCCACAACTAGCATTTACTGATCATTTCGGTATACGTCAATTAAATAAGTTACAGCATGTGACGATTTACATCTCATCACGGCTGCGGTAATTCAAAACTCGCCCCTTGTGCTGCCCCGTACCCGCCTGCTAACACCCACTTTGTGCGAGTCGCCTTGCCTCCCCGTTCCTCGGGAACTAAAGAATTGGCCCGCGCAGCAACTCGTGCGAGCGTGCGCATCAGCCCGCCACCCCTCTTTTGTAGAACTAGTTGGCACGCCCGCGCATCTGACCTCCTCAGTGGTATAGGTGTTCCCTGACCTCCTTCTCCCTTTCAGCTTCTTGCCGAAATGGCAGGAATTGTAGCTTTGTTCCTAGCCTTTTGCTGTGGAATAGTGACACCACATCTATCAGTTTCTCCCCTAGACATGAGAACTACAATGGCAGTGGCAAACATAAGTGCAAAAATATAACAATTGAGCGGAAGTCGGCAATGATGAAAGCCATTGAGTCTGGCATCAAGAAAAAAAAATAATAGTGCCCATAGATTTTGGCAATATCGCCAGTGAGGGTGTCGCGGGCAACCAGGCTCAGACGTCGTGGGACGCTCTTTTTGACGGTGCCATTGTGCCGACTGCGACACTTTTTGCACCAACGTCGGTGCCATTGCAGGCATGGTGAAAACCGAACAGCTGACAGATGCGGAAATTGTGCGCATGGTGACGGGGGTGCATGACAACAGTGATGGATGTGCCGACATACCGGATCCTAATGCTGGCGAACACGACGTACCGACGCCCGTGCAAGCGATGGCTGCGACAGACCTTCCGCAGCCACTTCTTTGGTGCCTACAATGACAGCGAGGACGGACTCGAAATAGCTGCTGCTGAAAAAGTCATCCGCGTGAGGAAGATTCGACAAAAGTCTATTCAAGACTATGTTTCTTCGACGTGATCTGTCAGCTGGTGTGCTGAATTGGGATAAAACAAAGTGCGTTGCCCTTTTTTACTTTGCTAGTTTTCTGCTTTTCGACGGCTGTTTTTCTTTGCGAGGGAGGCTGCTGTGATATTCAGCGGCCAGCACATTTTCTCTTGCTGGCTAATTGTCGGTAGAAATGAATACTGGCTATAATAAACTAATGCTATAACGAAGTATTTAAGACTCCCCCTTACGCTTCGTTATTACAAGGTTTACCTGTATTGTCATTTTATACGCTGTCATACATTGAAATTTTACTCTGACGTAAACTGTTAGTTGAATTTAATGAAAAAACAATTTCGACTATTTTAACACAGTAATAACACAGGCGTTGTCCACTGAGGTATCTTGAAAAATTACTTTATGAATTACTTAAGAGGTTCGGGCAACCCCAACACACGCGATGAACCGCCCTCTAGTTCATTGTGGTCTTCGTTGTCTAAAAAGAATGTTTATGCATGTACATTTATTTTAAACCACAGTTAGATATGAAACGTATAAGTGGACCTTTTAATGTGGCACGAAGTGGCAAAACAAGCCCATACCGTATTTTTAAAAATAAAATACTGTAGTAATGGAAGCCCCATTTTGTTTCGTGGATTTTATGAGCACTACCACATTTCGGGGCATTAAGAATTGGAAGCTACCATTGACCACAGGTTCCAAATATCCTGGAAAGATAGGCACTGTGTTATTTATAAAGATTGTTTGTTGTTTACACTTCAGCTTGCCAATTACATATGAATGGTTCCTTCAGGTTAACCTCCTAGTTAGCTCAATTAGCAAAGTGGTCATCATCTCTTCCAAACTTGTTTCCCCTTCTTTAACAGGCATGGTAAGCAGGCATCAGCTTACAATTTTATGTAAGTAAAGCATGAATGTAAGCAATTCCCTGATTCCTCTGTTGTGTCTGCCGCTAGGCCATACAGTACACCAGTTGCACGGCGCTCGGCTTTTTCAAGTGTGCCTGGGAACGAAAGATTTATTTTAAAGCAAATCATAATAAAGACAACATAGGGTCACGCAACTAGTTAGAAAGTGCCGGTCTAAATCTCAGAAAGACAAACGTCCCTGGAAATAAATTTGCAACCCTAGAAAATATTCACAGCAATGTGGCACAGCTATAATCAGAAACTGAAGAATGACACCAAAGCAACCGTTTTAAAGCAATGAAAGGAGCTGTTTATACAACGTTTTATGGAGATTTTAAATATATAATTAGTTTTTTTTTGCAAGCTGCAT
Source organism: Rhipicephalus microplus (assembly GCF_043290135.1). Lineage (NCBI taxonomy): Eukaryota > Metazoa > Arthropoda > Arachnida > Ixodida > Ixodidae > Rhipicephalus > Rhipicephalus microplus. The sequence continues at coordinate 15,229,867 of NC_134705.1, read as the reverse complement.
ACTTTCAGTCCTGCAACGTGACAAAGCCAAAACCTCTAGCCTCCCCGCTGCTTCTTCCACTACTAACTGATAGTTCGTAATATTTTAGATAAAGTATAGAATGCAGAAAGCCAATTAGAAAGTGTATACACAATATGTAATAGACGTGAAAAATTACAACACAGAAAGTCTCTATTTATCCTACCCTAGTAAAAGTTTACATAGAACTAAATTCTTTACTATATAAAAATACTGAAATTGAAACAAGATAACCGCTATTCTCGTACTTTGGGACAGATTGGGTGAACTTTATGCAGATCCGAGCACCAGAAGTACCCGAAAAAAGAGGAGTACATTGCGAAAATGGCAAAATTTACTTTGAGAAAAACGAGTCTGTTAAAAGTGATTGTTCATTTATTAAAAATGCAATTAAACGGAATAAAATTTTCACACAAAAAACAATAATGATTCTTGTAATAGCGACTGCCACTAAAATTTGCGAGCTCAAAGCTCTTCCGAGCAGACCCCACACACACTTCCCTCACAACAGGGTCATGAAACACTTCCCAAACACTATCTGGCAGAACCTTGTGTAGACTGCAAGCTATGCAGAAGTTCAAACGGACTTTGAAATCTTAACAAAATCCAGTGTCGAGGGACACAACAATGCCGATGCCTTTGTGGCTCTTGTGGTCGCGTTTGTGTCACGTACCGTCATAAATAACGGCAATGTCATCCCCACCAACGTCTCTCACTGCTAGCCCTCTCGACCTCGCAAGACTGTCACAGACGACGTCTATTGTCAAATCAAGGCCTTTCCAGCTGGTGGCTGTAAATGACTCATGATGCATTGGCCAAAAATGCAAGCTGAAAATTGCCGAAAATCCGACCAACTGCTCACAGCCCATTCCTACAGGGATCGCTGCCACAACAGCTTTCCCACTGGCAGCACAGCTATCGCTTAAGCTACACCTTTCCGGATCTATAAGAAAGATAAACACACGAGAAAAGCTTTCAACTGTGCTGTTTGACGAGACATGAACCCCGCAAGTAGGCTCTACATTACACACAGCGGCGTTCCCGATACGTACCACACAATAGAAAAGCCAGTCACGGCATTAAAAAAAAAAAAAACTGGACAAAAGCATGCTCCTGTTCTTTTTTTGCACTGAAGCAGTGCAGGAAACAGTGATTATTTGTAGAGTGAGGCTTGTCTCTTCTTCTCATGCGATCGACAACGGCGAGCAGCGGCGCATTATCAGGAATAGGGTGCTAAAAGACTGCACACTAACAACTTTTTAACAACCAACTTGTGCTCTTTAGAGACAATTTTAAAGCATTTTCGATTGAGAATATGCATATATATCTTCTTTCGGTACAGCAAAAGTTCTGTTCTTAACAGGTAAAAACAAAAATGTAAATTTTTTAGAAAACTCTTGTTTTTCAACCCACATCTCTCCTTAGCAGTTTTAAATGTTCCTACATGTTCTAAAAGTTATCAGTCGTACATATTGTTAGCAGTCAGTTTCATGACCCATGGAACTGTCATGTTGCTGTATATATCTTACGATGTGTTTCTACTATAGCTCCCACTAACTTGAGAAATTGATGGCAACATTAAAATTGGTAAAAGTGTGCAAACCTACCACTGCACTGGTTTAATTGCACATATTTACACTTGATCCCCATGTGGTCACTTGTCATCAATTGACACTTTGATGATCTATAAAAACTGACCTATTTAGAAACACCGACATTATGTAGAAATTCACAGATCTGGTACTGCAAGTCCTCGGGATACCGTATTTACTCGCGTAATCCTCGCACTCCCATATTTCTCGCACCCCCCATATTGACCAACAAAAATACGATTTTTTCTCCTCGAGTAATTATCGCACCCTCAGAAATCGCTGCAGCAATGTCGCCTGCTCGTTTTAGCCGTTGATGAGGATAGTGCGCGCCATCTTTTAAGCATCAAGCGTACTAATAATGCACGGAGATTCAATCGATCCAAGCGTAGCCAAAGGGGCAAGTGCACGTTGCGGCGTGTTTTATATGTTGTGTCGGCAATCTTGTCACGTTATGGGGCGATACTGAAGTTACACGGCTGCTTTAACGTTGAAAGTGATTGATCATGCACTAAAAAACGGCAACAGGGCCGGCGGTGAGCCCTTTGGAGTCGACGAGTTTTCCGTTGGCTATTGGGGACGGCAGCTGAAGGCCACCAAGACGCGTAGGGCCTGCCATGTGACTGAAATCGATAATAAACTTTACTGTTTCAAAAGGAAACTGGGGACGATTCTGTTAAATAGCCATCAGCCGAATACTGACATCCTACGCTTACATTTTGAGGGCTCCAGATGAGTGACAAACGCTACCGCAACGCCCACAAGCTTTTCGCTGGTTATTCCAATTCTCGACCATTTGCTTGCACTTTTTTGACTCAATCAAATCTTGCCTTGTGTTTGAACCTCTGCTTTTATTGTTGAGATAAACTTTAATTAGTACTTCTCAAAGCTCGCTGTTAGTTGCTGGCGTGAGAATTCCAATTTGCGGTCACTTCCTTTTCTTTTTCGCTCTGTACGTTTTCGTGGCAAGTTTTCCCTGCGCAATTCTCGCACCCCCCAACTTTGCATCGATTTTCCGACGAAAAAAGTGCAAGGATTCTGCGAGTAAATACGGTAATTTACAAACCAGCCTCAACTCTCAGCATAAAGTCTTAAAGGGGTACTGAGACTAATATTCGGTCTTGCATTTCTTTTCTGCAATGTGAGGCTAGATATACTGCACACTGCACACTTTTTGCTGCAGCACGAGAGATAAATACTTCAAGCTCCTCAATATTGACCAGTTTCAGTTTCAGAGAGATTTGAAAACGACAACCATCGTTATCTAGCATGGGCAGCTCTTGACCACGTCGGCACAACTGTGATGCATGACTTTGATATCTTAGCGCAAAAAAAAACGGAGACAAAAGAAAGAGACGTAGATATGAGCGCTAACTTCAAAGGCGGTTTGAAGTTGGCACTCATGTTGTCTACATCTCTTTTTTTGTCTCCGTTTTTTTGGTGCTAAGATACTGTGACGACGCGAGATTGACGAGCACACAAAGCGCCTCAAACAAATACGATTTATCGATCGCAGGGAACAGACTGCAACGACTTCTTCGTCTTTTTCCCTCAGCCAAGGACACTCGCGCTGCTTCGTTGTCCTCACCACTGGCACATACGCGCGTAATTATTCCCCCTTTAAAAAAACATCGTTCCGATGTTAAACGTTTGAGAAGCAAGCCGAAACCAAAACTGCACAGTTACTCACTGAAAGTAAGGCTTCATCCTAAGCACGTTGACAATTTCTGGTGAATGTCTGCGCCGCTTTGAACACTGCACGCCGTCCGGAACAACCTCGTAGTTGACGTCACTGATGCGTCGCAGAACCTTGTAGGGTGCGAAGTATCTTCGCAACAGCTTTTCGGAGAGCCCGCGCTGACGAATAGGTGTCTAGACCCATACTTTGTCGTCCACATTGTATATGACGGGTCTGTGCCGGAGGTTGTAATACTTGGCATCGTCGTCTTGCTGTTTGGTGATTCGCAACCTGGCAAGTTGTCTGGATTCTTCTGCTAGCTGGGTAAACTCTGCGGCATCCGTCTCGTTGCCATCATTTTCATGAGGGAGCATTGCGCCTAACGTTGTCGTAACCTCGAGTCTGTAAAGGAGACTAAAGGGTGTCTTCCGAGTGGTCTCCTGACGAGCCGTGTTGTACGCGAACGTGACGTAGGGCAAAATGATGTCCCAGTTCTTGTGCTCTACATCTACGTACAAGCTTTTCATGTCAGCCAGCGTCTTGTTGAGGCGTTCGGTGAGCCCGTTGGTCTGGGGTTAATACGCCCTTGTCTTCCTGTGAGCTGTACCACTTAGTCGAAAAATGGTGTCCAAAAGCTCGGCCATGAACGCAGTACCTCTGTCGGTGATGACCGACAGAGGGTGCTCGCGGGAGCTCGCGGGAGCACCGTGTCTTAAGACGATGGCTTCGATGAAAAATTTCGGCGCTTCAGCTGTCGTCGCCCGCGGCAGAGCGCCTGTCTCCGCGTATCGGGTCAGGTAATCCGTGGCGACGATTATCCACCTGTTTCCAGTGGCAGACTTTGGGAAGGGGCCCAAGAAATCCATGCCAGTTTGTGCAAACGGTGTCGCCGGCACTCGGACAGGCTGCAGCAAGCCAGCTGGTTTGATGGATGGTGGCTTGCGGCGCTGGCAATCTAAACATGCCTGCACGTAAGTTTTGACAACTTCGGCAAGTCTTGGCCAGTAATCGTTTTGCCTTATCCTCGCCAATGTTCTTGCGTGTCCATGAGACGCTGGAATGTTGCTGGCGCCGAACACAATTCGAAAGGAAGAACCTGAAATTCATAAAGTTCATCGGGCGTAACAAAGGCGGTCTTCTCACGATCTCTCTCATCCACTTCAATTTGCCAGTAGCCACTTTTTAAGTCCATAGACGAAAAGTAGCGTCCGTTTTGTAGTCTATTCAATGAATCATCAATACGCGGCAGAGGGTAGACGTCCTTCTTTGTGATCTGATTAAGCTTATGGTAGTCGATGCAGAAACGCATGATACCGGGCTTCTTTTTGACGAGTACTACAGGTGATGCCCAAGGACTGTTGGATGACCGAATAACACCATCTTCTAGCATCGTTTTCACCTGTTTTTGAATTGCCTCACGCTCCTTCGGGGCGACTCGATAAGGATTTTGCCGGATGGGTCTGGCGTCGGAATCCGTGATGATGCGATGGTTTGTCGGTGCCGTTTGACCAACTCTTGATGTGGATGAGAAGCAGCCATGGAACTTGTTGATGAGCGTGAGAAGGCGGTCTCGCTCAATGGGAGATAACATTGGACCAACGTCGACAGGTGTCAGTGTAGTGATAGTAGACGCTGATGCTTCCTCCACTAAATGACAATTTTCTGTTTGCGAGAGTTTGTCAAAATAGGCAATAGTCGTGGCGTTAACTATGTGTCGGTGTTCTCTGCTGAAATTTGTCAATAGTAATTCAGCGCATCCATCAATAACAGTGATGACAGCCCTGGCAACAGAAATGCCGCTAGTGAATGCGAGCTCCTTGATGTGTTCAGCAATGTCAGTACCGTTTTGTAACATGTCACAGTGCACGGATACGAGGGAACAACTTCGTGACGGCAGTATGACGTCGTCATCGGCAATATGAAAGCGAGGTGGCTGGTGTTCCTCATCTGTAGCAGTCTCCGAGCTTACAGTGAACGTTACGCTTCTGTCACGGATGTCAATCACAGCCCCGTATTCGCGCAAGAAATTCATTCCCAATATTAGCTGTTTACAGCACTCGTGAAGATTGACGAGGGTGGCGATAAAGGTGGAACCAGCGATGAACAGTCGGGCCGTGCGCTTTCCAGCCGGTGTCATCAACTGACCTCCTGCAGTTCTTAAATTGGGTCCCTGCCATGACATCTTGACCTTCCTTAGTCTGTCGGCTAGCTGCAGGCTTATTATAGAAAAGTGGGAGCTGGTGTCCACAAGAGCCGTCACTTGGTGGCCGTCAATGTGAACGACGAGGTCAGCGCTGATAACGTCGGTTACGTCGGCAGTTGTTCCATTCGTCGGATTAATCATTGCTGTCGTCGTTTTCGGCATCGGTGGCTTCGAGCTGTTATATGTCTGCAATGGGGGCTGTTCGGAAGTTCTAATAATGGCAACCTCACCACCCTAGGTCGCTGCGTTTAGTTTCCCCGTCGCAGGCTAGGGGACCTGCCCCTGGTGACGTCAGCAAAACTGCGATGATTAGGTGAAGTGCCCCGCGCAGGAGATGGAGAACGTGACCCGGGCTTCATTGAATTCTGCAGCGGTGTGTTCATATGAGTGTCATTGCTCGTGCGTCTATCGTCGTACGTAGCGTAATAATGGTAGCGAGGAAATATCGAGTACGGAGCGTCACGATAACGACAAACTCTGTAAACGTGCGCGGCTTTGCCACAATGAAAGCATACCGGTCGACGATCAGCGGTACGCCACAAATCGGTTTTCCGGTGCTGGTAGGTAAATGGGGACTCACTATTGAACCACGTTGTGGGCTTCACATTTTGGCTAAACGGCATTCGTCTTGTCGGCGAGATTGGTGCGGTTGGGAAAGTCGTCGGCGGTGACACCGGCTGTGTTTGCAGGGTTGGTGGTGGTCCAGTCATTGGAGTCTGCTGTGCTGAAGGCGCGACGACGGGGCATCGGACTGCATCAGCATAACTAAAATGTCGTCGCACACCATTATAGCTGGATGAAGAGAGAGCCTGGCGGACCTCATCCCGGACAACATCAGCGACGAAAGACAATGCCGGCGTCGGTTCAGTTGCTGGAATTAAACCAAGCTGCCGAATTTCTTCCCTCAAAATCTCCCGGATGACTTCCCGCAGAGGCCTGTCGTTGTCGCAGAGGCTCGCCGCAGTCATAACAGGGCTACTCGCTCGAACGTTGACCGGGTTCTGCTGGCGGTACTGTTGCTGTAGGGACCGTTCAATAGCTGTGGCCTCTTTTGTGAACTCTGCTACTGTTGTTGGCGGATTTATCACAAGCCCAGTAAACAGTTGCTCCTTCACGCCTCGCATTAGGTACCGCAGCTTCCTGTCTTCCGGCATCTCGGGATCCGCCCTGCCGAAACGACGGGTCATGTCCTCGACGAACATAGCGACGCTCTCATTTGGTTTTTGAATTCGAACTTTCGAGAGACGTTGCGCATTCTCCTTTCTGTCAAGACTACTAAAAGTGTCAATCAGCTGGTTGCGGAAGTCGTCCCATTTAGCCATGCTTCTTTCCCTGTTGATGTACCACGTCTGGGCGTTGTCTTTGAGGTAGAAGTACACATTCGCGAGCTTGTCTTCTGAGGTGGCCCACTGGTTGGACTTCGCGCAGCGTTCAAACTGGTCCAGCCAGTCTTGTGCATCTTCATAGGTCTCACCATGAAAGCAGTCAGGAATCATGGGATTCTGAAGTGTCATGTGCGATGTAGCTGCAGTGGCCATAGTGGTTGAAGGAGGCAAGTGATTGCTAGCAGTTCCTGGCAAGGGATTGAGCTCAGGAGCTAGGCCTCGCTGACGGCGGCTGGAACGGTGGACAGGTGTGTCGACGCGTGGTAGCGATTCCGGGCTCGAATGTCGGGTCCGCGAAAGGGTGCCAAGCATGAAGACATACCCAGCACCTCCACCAGTGTGACGACGCGAGATTGACAAGCACACAAAGCGCCTCAAACAAATACGATTTATCGATAGCAGGAAACAGACTGCAACGGCCTCTTCGTCTTTTTTCCTTAGCCAAGGACACTCGCGCTGCCTCGTTGTCCTCACCACTGGCACATGCGCGCGGCAATATTAAGTCATGCATCTTTACCAACCCGCCCCACTCGCAGCACTCATCAAGAACTGTGACGTACTTTCGCACGGCCTACGTCAAGCAGTCCTTTCAAACAGAGAACTGCAGTGTCACAAAACACAAAACTTTCAGCAAGTTCGCGGCGTCCACGCGTTTACCACTAGCAGCCAAGGAGTATAGACTGCTGAAGTAAACAGGAAAAAATAATGGCGGCTCTGACGCCGTCACAACTCGTTTTATGGACTGCAGTGTGGTGACGTGACGAAAGCAAGGGGTTCCCGATTAGTCTCTTTTGATGTTGTCGGTACCCTCAAAATCGAAACTTGAAAATTGCTGTGAAATACCTTTCAAGCTATATTGCCTGTTGATATTCTGCAGATGATATAAGAATGTTCATGGTATCGATCCTGCAGGCAATCTTGGCCACAAAATTCTGCGTCAGTATCCCATTAAGTATGAGAATGACCGACACAATTCTCAACCATGCATACTGAGGTCACGGTGAAAAGCACGCTGAAACAGTGCCTATAACCGCTTTCGTGAACGAACCAAATAGCTGCATTACCACGTTAATACCAGCAGCTGTCTGCCGTCAAAACGCTGAGATGGCAGCAGGGTATCGTGAAGCGGTGACTTTTGCCTTATTTTATGCCATTCTTATCATCGATCACTCGCGACTAGCTGGTTTTGTTAATAACTCGGACGAACTATGATGCTCTAATGCTTTGATTAGTCGCCCTACTCGCCAAGCGCGAACAAAATAATAAGCATTGAAATCGGAAAAGGCATCGTTCTGCAGATGCACCAAGCAGCTGTGCGAAGGCAACCATGAACTAAGGAACTGAGCGTCAGCTTCGAAACGTCTGCGGCTATACAGTCAACCGAACTTCTAACATTTTGGTGCATTTCAGGAAGTGAAAATACGTCGACGAAGTCTAAAATATGCGTTAGCACTACAAGAAACCACCTCTAATCAGCAAGCGTGGGCACCACCATTCCTCAATGACGATGGCAATGAGGCTGCCCTCCTTTTGGCAAAGCAGGGCAGCCTTATTGCCATCGCTAGCGAGCAATGGCGGCGCCTATGCTTGTTTAATAGCGGTGGTTTCTGGTGGTGTCAATGCGTGTTTGCACACCTTCGCACAAAGAATCGCGTTTCACACTTACCGCTTGGTTATAGATGGCGCTGACTGACACTAACCTTTTAAATTCACATAAATACCCAAAAAAGTGGATGTAGGAAAGGCCGCTGTGATAGCTCAGTGTTTAGAGCATCGAACGCGTTATTTAATGGTCGTAGGTTCGATTCCTGCTCACGGCTAGTTATCTTTTCAGCCACTTTTCTTTCTTCTTATTTACAGTCCATTTGTTCTAATAACTTCCCCAATACATTGCTCGGCCTTACTGTCTGTTAGATCTTAATATTATTGTGTCAAAACACGGAAAAAACGAGTCCTTAGGTATACACTTCTTTCCCCTATTCCTTTACGATGGTCTCGAACTGGCAGACTTGGTGTCATTAGATTCTATACGAGGTCTATTGGTCAGCTGCCCGCTCGTAATAAGTTCATGTGCTACGTGACGCCACACATGCGCACAAAGAAGCGTGTTCCACACTCAACGCTTGGTTAGAGATGGCGCTGACTGACACTCCTACTTCTAAATTCAAATAAACCCAAAAAAGTGGATGTAGGGAAGGCCAATGTGATAGTTCAGTGGTTAGAGCATCGAAAGCGTTATTTGGAGGTCGTAGGTTCGATTCATTCTCACGGCTAGTTATTTTTCCACCTTTTTTCTTCCTTCTTATTTACATTCTGTTGTTTCTAAGAACTACCCCTATATATTCCTCGGCCTTACTGTCTGTTAGATCTACCTGCGATACAGTAGTGGTGCAGGCTCTTCTCTTCTCACAATATGTCTGTTAGATCTTAATATTATTGTGTCAAAACACGGAAAAAATGATCCCCTTAGGTAAACACTTCTTTCCCTTATTCATTAACGAGGGTCTCGTACTGGCAAACTAGGTGTCATTAGGTTGTATACGAGGAACAATTGGTCAGCTTCCCGATCATAATAAGTTCACGTGCTACGTGACGCCACACATGCGCATAAAAAAAGTGTTTCACACTCGCCGCTTGGCTTATAGATGGCGCTGACTGACACTCCTACTTCTAAGGTCACATACAAACCCAAAAAGATGGTTGGAGGGAAGGATGCTGTGATAGCTCAGTGGTTAGAGCATCGTACGCGTTATACGAAGATCGTAGGTTCGATTCCTGCTCACGGCTAGTTATCTTTTTTCCCACTTTTCTTCTTCCTGTTTACATTCCATTTGTTTTAGGAACTTCCCTATATACTCCTTGGCATTACTGTCTGTTACATATTATTATTATTGTGTCAAAACACAAAAAAAACGAGTTCTTCGGTATACACTTCTTTCCGCCATTCGTTTACGAGGGTCTCATACTCGCAGACTTGGTGTCATTAGATTGTATACGATGTCTATTGGTCAGCTGCCCGCTCGTAATTAGTTCATGTGCTACGTTACGCCACACATGCGCACAAAGAAGCGTGTTCCACACTCACCGCTTGAATATAGATGGCGCTGACTGACACTCCTACATCTAAATTCACATATAAACCCAAAAAAGTGGATGTAGGGAAGGCCACTGTGATAGCTCCGTAGTTAGAGCATCGAACGCGTTATTCGAAGGTCGTAGGTTCGATTCCTGCTCACGGCTTATTATCCTTTTATCCGCTTTTCTTTCTTCTTATTTACATTCCATTTGTTCAAATAACTTTCTCTATATTATTCCTTGGCATTACTGTCTGTTAGATATTATTATTGTGTCAAAACAAAGAAAAAACGATTCCTTGGGTATACAATTCTTTCCCTTATTCATTTACGAGGGTCTTTTACTGGCAAACTTGGTGTCATTACGTTTCACACGAGGGACTAATGGTCAGCTGCCCGCTCGTAATAAGTTCACGTGCTACGTCACGCCACACATGCGCATAAAAAGGTGTGTTTCACACTTGCCGCTTGGCTTATAGACGGCGCTGACTGACACTCCTACTTTTCAATTCACATATAAACCCAAAAAAGTGGATGCAGAGAAGGCCACTGTGATATGTCAGTGGTTAGAGCATCGAACGCGTCATTTCAAGGTCGTAGGTTCGATTCCTGCTCACAGCTAGTTATTTCTTCACCCACTTTTCTTCCTTCTTATTTACATTCCGTTTGTTCTAAGAACTTCCCCTATATATTCCTTGGGATTACTGTCTGTTAGAACTTAGTATTATTGTGCCCAAACAGGGAAAGAAAACGATTTCTTACGTATGCACTTCTTTCCCCCATTCATTTACGAGGGTCTCGTACTCGCAGACTTGGTGTCATTAGATTGTATACGAGGTCTATTGGTCAGCTGCCCGCTCGTAATAAGTTCACGAGCTATGTGACGTCACACATGCGCACAAAGAAGCGTGTTCCACACTAACCGCTTGGCTCATAGATGGCGCTGACTGACAAGTGTACTTCTAAATTCACATATAAACCCAAAAAAGTGGATGGAGGGAAGGCCGCTGTGATAGCTCAGTGGTTAGAGCATCAAACGCGTTTTTCGAAGGTCGTACGTTCGATTTCTTCTCACGCTGATTAATTTTTCACCCACTTTTCTTTCTTCCTACTTACATTCTATTTGTTCTGATAACTTCCCCTATACATTCCTTGGCATTACTGTATGTTAGATCTCATTCATATTGTGTCAAAACACCAAAAAAGAGCCCTTAGGTATACATTTCTTCCCCTTATTCATTAACGAGGGTCTCGTACTGGCAAACGTGGCGTCATTAGGTTGTATACGAGAAACTATTGGTCAGCTTCCCGCTTGTAATAAGTTTACTCGCTACGTGACGCCACACATGCGCCAACAAAGGATGTTTCACACTCGCCGCTTGGATAATAGATAGCGCTGACTAACACTTCTACTTTTAAATTCACAAATAAACCCAAAAAACTGGATATAGGGAAGGCCGCTGTGATTGTTCAGTGGGTAGAGCATCGAACGAGTTATTCGAAGGTCGTAGGTTCGATTCATTATCACGGCTGAATATTGTTTGACCCACTTTCGTTCTCCTTATTTACATTCCATTTTTTTAATAACTTCTCTTATACATTCTTTGGCATTATTGTATGTTAGATCTCATTATTATTGTGTCAAAACACAGAAAAAAACGAGCCCTTAGGTATACACTTCTTTCCCTTATTCATTAACGAGGGTCTCGTACTGGCAAACTTGGTGTCATTAGGTTGTATACGAGGAACTATTGGTCACCTTCCCGCTTGTAATAGGTTCACGTGCTACGTGACGCCTCATATGCGCATAAAAAAGGGTGTTCCACACTCGCCGCTTGGCCTATAGATGGCGCTGACTGACACTCCTACTTCTAAACTCACATGTAAACCCAAAAAAGCGAATGGAGGGAAGGCCGCTGTGATAGCTCAGTGGTTAGAGCATCGAACGCGTTACTCGAAGGTCGTAGGTTGGATTCCTTCTCACGGCTAGTTATCTTTTTGCCCACTTTTCTTCCTTCCTATTTACATTCCATTTGTTCTAAGAACTTCCCCTATATATTCCTTGGCAATACTGTCTGTTAGATATTATTATTGTGTCGAAACACGGAAAAAACGAGTTCTTAGGTACACACTTCTTTCCCCTATTCCTTTACGAGGGTCTCGAACTGGCTGACTTGGTGTCATTAGATTGTATACGAAGTCTATTGGTCAGCTGCCCGCTCGTAATAAGTTCACGTGCTACGTGACGCCACACATGCGCATAAATATGTGTGTTTCACACCCGCCTTTTGGCTTATAGATGTCGCTGACTGACACTTCTACTTCTAAATTCACATATAAACCCAAAAAAGTATATGAAGGAAAGGCCGCTGTGATAGCTCAGTGGTTAGAGCATCAAACGTGTTATTCAAAGGTCGTAGGTTCGATTCCTGCTCACGGCAAGTTATCTTTTCACCCACTTTTCTTCTTATTTACATTCCATTTTTTCTAATAATTTCCCCTATACATTCCTAGACCCTTGGCATTACTGTCTGTTCGATCATAATATTATTGTGTCAAAACACGGAAAAAACGATCCCTCAGGTATAAACCTCTTTTCCTTATTCATTAACGAGGGTCTCGTACTGGCAAACTTGGTGTCATTGGGTTGTATACGAGGAACTATTGGTCACCTTCCCGCTTGTAATAGGTTCACGTGCTACGTGACGCCTCACATGCGCATAAAAAAGGGTGTTCCACACTCGCCGCTTGGCTTATAGTTGGCGCTGACTGACACTTCTACTTCTAAATTCACATATAAACCCAAAAAAGTGGATGTAGGGGAGGCTGCTGTGATAGCTCAGTGGTTAGAGCATCGTACGCGTTATACGAAGGTCGTAGGTTCGATTCCTGCTCACGGCTAGTTATCTTTTTTCCCACTTTTCTTCTTCCTGTTTACATTCCATTTGTTTTAGGAACTTCCCTATATACTCCTTGGCATTACTGTCTGTTACATATTATTATTATTGGGTCAAAACACAAAAAAACGAGTTCTTAGGTATACACTTCTTTCCGCCATTCGTTTACGAGGGTCTCATACTCGCAGACTTGGTGTCATTAGATTGTATACGATGTCTATTGGTCAGCTGCCCGCTCGTAATTAGTTCATGTGCTACGTTACGCCACACATGCGCACAAAGAAGCGTGTTCCATACTCACCGCTTGAATATAGATGGCGCTGACTGACACTCCTACATCTAAATTCACATATAAACCCAAAAAAGTGGATGTAGGGAAGGCCACTGTGATAGCTCCGTAGTTAGAGCGTCGAACGCGTTATTCGAAGGTCGTAGGTTCGATTCCTGCTCACGGCTTATTATCCTTTTATCCGCTTTTCTTTCTTCTTATTTACATTCAATTTGTTCAAATAACTTTCTCTATATTATTCCTTGGCATTACTGTCTGTTAGATCTTATTATTATTGTGTCAAAACAAAGAAAAAACGATTCCTTGGGTATACAATTCTTTCCCTTATTCATTTACGAGGGTCTTTCACTGGCAAACTTGGTGTCATTACGTTTCACACGAGGGACTAATGGTCAGCTGCCCGCTCGTTATAAGTTCACGTGCTACGTCACGCCACACATGCGCATAAAAAGGTGTGTTTCACACTTGCCGCTTGGATTATAGACGGCGCTGACTGACACTCCTACTTTTCAATTCACATATAAACCCAAAAAAGTGGATGCAGAGAAGGCCACTGTGATATGTCAGTGGTTAGAGCATCGAACGCGTCATTTGAAGGTCGTAGGTTCGATTCCTGCTCACAGCTAGTTATTTCTTCACCCACTTTTCTTCCTTCTTATTTACATTCCGTTTGTTCTAAGAACTTCCCCTATATATTCCTTGGGATTACTGTCTGTTAGAACTTAGTATTATTGTGCCCAAACAGGGAAAGAAAACGATTTCTTACGTATGCACTTCTTTCCCCCATTCATTTACGAGGGTCTCGTACTCGCAGACTTGGTGTCATTAGATTGTATACGAGGTCTATCGGTCAGCTGCCCGCTCGTAATAAGTTCACGAGCTATGTGACGCCACACATGCACACAAAGAAGCGTGTTCCACACTAACCGCTTGGCTCATAGATGGCGCTGACTGACAAGTGTACTTCTAAATTCACATATAAACCCAAAAAAGTGGATGGAGGGAAGGCCGCTGTGATAGCTCAGTGGTTAGAGCATCAAACGCGTTTTTCGAAGGTCGTACGTTCGATTTCTTCTCACGCTGATTAATTTTTCACCCACTTTTCTTTCTTCCTACTTACATTATATTTGTTCTGATAACTTCCCCTATACATTCCTTGGCATTACTGCATGTTAGACCTCATTCATATTGTGTCAAAACACCAAAAAAGAGGCCTTAGGTATACACTTCTTTCCCTTATTCATTAACGAGGGTCTCGTACTGGCAAACGTGGCGTCATTAGGTTGTATACGAGGAACTATTGGTCACCTTCCCGCTTGTAATAGGTTCACGTGCTACGTGACGCCTCACATGCGCATAAAAAAGGGTGTTCCACACTCGCCGCTTGGCTTATATAGGGCGCTGACTGACACTCCTACTTCTAAATTCACATGTAAACCCAAAAAAGCGGATGGAGGGAAGGCCGCTGTGATAGCTCAGTGGTTAGAGCATCGAACGCGTTACTCGAAGGTCGTAGGTTGGACTCCTTCTCACGGCTAGTTATCTTTTTGCCCACTTTTCTTCCTTCCTATTTACATTTCATTTGTTCTAAGAACTTCCCCTATATATTCCTTGGCAATACTGTCTGTTAGATATTATTATAATTGTGTGAAAACACGGAAAAAACGAGTTGTTAGGTACACACTTCTTTCCCCTATTCCTTTACGATGGTCTCGAACTGGCAGACTTGGTGTCATTAGAGTGTATACGAGGTCTATTGGTCAGCTGACCGCTCGTAATAAGTTCACGTGCTACGGGACGCCACACATGCGCATAAATATGCGTGTTTCACACTCGCCTTTTGGCTTATAGATGGCGCTGTTTGACACTCCTACTTTTAAATTCACATATAAACCCAAAAAAGTTAATGGAGGGAAGGCTGCTGTAATAGCTCAGTGGTTAGAGGATCAAACGTGTTATTCAAAGGTCGTAGGTTCGATTCCTGCTCACGGCAAGTTATCTTTTCACCCACTTTTCTTCTCATTTACATTTCATTTTTTCTAATAATATCCCCTATACATTCCTAGACCCTTGGCATTACTGTCTGTTCGATTCTAATATTATTGTGTCAAAACACGGAAAAAACGATTCCTCAGACGTACACTTCTTTTCCTTATTCATTAACGAGGGTCTCGTACTGGCAAACTTGGTGTAATCAGGTTGTATACGAAGATTTACTGGTGACCTTCCCGCTTGTAATAAGATCGCGTGCTCCGTGACGCCACCCGTGCGCATAAAAATGGTGTTCGACACTAGCCGCTTGGCATATAGATCGTGCTGACTGACACTCCTACTTCTAAATTCACATATAAACCCAAAAACGTGGATGGAGGGAAGGCCGCTGTGATAGCTCAGTGGTTAGATTATCGAACGCATTATTCGAAGGTCATAGGTTAGATTCCTGCTCACGGCTAGTTATCTTTTTGCCCACTTTTCTTCCTTCCTATTTACATTCCATTTGTTCTAAGAACTTCCCCTATATATTCCTTGGCAATACTGTCTGTTAGATATTATTATAATTGTGAAAAACACGAAAAAACGAGTTGTTAGGTACACACTTCTTTCCCCTATTCCTTTACGAGGGTCTCGAACTGGCAGACTTGGTGTCATTAGATTGTATACGAGGTCTATTGGTCAGCTGACCGCTCGTAATAAGTTCACGTGCTACGTGACGCCACACATGCGCATAAATATGTGTGTTTCACACCCGCCTTTTGGCTTATAGATGGCGCTGAATGACACTTCTACTTCTAAATTCACATATAAACCCCAAAAAGTATATGAAGGAAAGGCCACTGTGATAGCTCAGTGGTTAGAGCATCAAACGTGTTATTCAAAGGTCGTAGGTTCGATTCCTGTTCACGGCAAGTTATCTTTTCACCCACTTTTCTTCTTATTTACATTCCATTTTTTCTAATAATTTCCCCTATACATTCCTAGACCCTTGGCATTACTGTCTGTTCGATCATAATATTATTGCGTCAAAACACGGAAAAAACGATCCCTCAGGTATAAACCTCTTTCCCTTATTCATTAACGAGGGTCTCGTACTGGCAAACTTGGTGTCATTAGGTTGTATACGAGGAACTATTGGTCACCTTCCCGCTTGTAATAGGTTCACGTGCTACGTGACGCCTCACATGCGCATAAAAAAGGGTGTTCCACACTCGCCGCTTGGCTTATAGTTGGCGCTGACTGACACTTCTACTTCTAAATTCACATTTAACCCAAAAAAGTGGATGTAGGGGAGGCCGATGTGATAACTCAGTGGTTAGAGCATCGAAAGCGTTATTCGGAGGTCGTAGGTTCGATTCAATCTCACGGCTATGTTATTTTCCCACCAAATTTTCTTCCTTCTTATTTACATTCTCTTTGTTCTAAGAACTACCCCTATATATTCCTCGGCCTTACTGTCTGTTAGATCTTAATATTATTGTGTCAAAACACGGAAAAAACGAGTTCTTAGGTATACACTTCTTTCCCCTATTCCTTTACGAGGGTCTCGAACTGGCAGACTTGGTGTCATTAGATTGTATACGAGGTCTATTGGTTAGCTGCCCGCTCGTAATAAGTTCATGAGCTACGTGACGCCACACATGCGCACAAAGAAGCGTGTTCCACACTCACCTCTTGGTTATAGATGGCGCTCACTGACACTCCTACTTCTAAATTCACATATAAACCCAAAAAAGTGGATGTAGGGAAGGCCGCTGTGATAGCTCATTGTTTAGAGCATCGAACGCGTTATTCAAATGTCGTAAGTTCGATTCCTGCTCATGGCTAGTTATCTTTTCAGGCAATTTTCTTTCTTCTTATTTACATTCCATTTGTTCTAATATTTTCCCCTATACATTCCTCGGCATTACTGTCTGTTAGATCCTAATATTATTGTGTCAAAACACGGAAAAAACGATCCCCTTAGGTATACACTTCTTTCCCTTATTCATTAACGAGGGTCTCGTACTGGCAAACTTGGTGTCATTAGGTTGTATACGAGGAACAATTGGTCAGCTGCCCGCTCGTATAAGTTCACCTGCTACGTGACGCCACACATGCGCATAAAAAAAGTGTTTCACACTCGCCGCTTGGCTTAGAGATGGCGCTGACTGACACTCCTACTTCTAAAGTCACATATAAACCATAAAAGGTGGATGGAGGGAAGGCTGCTGTGATAGCTCAGTGGTTAGAGCATCGAACGCATTATACGAAGGTTGTAGGTTCGATTCCTGCTCACGGCTAGTTATCTTTTCAGCCACTTTTATTTCTTCTTATTTACATTCCATTTGTTCTAATAACTTCCCCTATACATTCCTTGTCATTACTGTATGTTAGATCTCACTATTATTGTTTCAAAACACAGAAAAAAGAGCTATTAGGTATACACGTTTTCCCTTATTCATTAACGAGGGTCTCGTACTGGCAAACTTAGTGTCATTAGGTTGTATACAAAGAACTATTGGTCAACTTCCCGCTTGTAATAAATTCACGTGCTACGTGACGCCACACATGCGCATAAAAAAGGGTCTTCCACACTCGCCTCTTGGCTTGTAGACGGCGCTGACTGACCCTCCTAAATCTAAATTCACATCAAAACCGAAAAAAGTGAATGTAGGGAAAGCTGCTGTGATATCTCAGTGGTTAGAGCATCGAACGCGTTATTCGAAGGTCGTAGGTTTGATTCCTGCTCACGGCTAGTTATTTTTGCACCGACTTTTCTTCCTTCCTATTTACATTCTGTTTGTTCTAAGAACTATCCCTATATATTCCTTGGCATTACAGTCTGTTAGAACTTAATATTATTGTGCCAAAAACACGGAATAAACGAGTGCTTAGGTATACACTTCTTTCTCCTATTCAATAACGAGGGTCTCGTACTGGCAGACTTGGTGTCATTAGATTGTATACGAGGTCTATTGGTCAGCTGCCCGCTCGTAATAAGTTCACGAGCTATGTGACGCCACACATGCGCTCAAAGAAGCGTGTTCCACACTCACCACTTGTCTTATTGATGGCGCTGACTGATACTCCTACTTCTAAACTCACAAATAAACCCAAAAAAGTGGATGGAGGGAAGGCCGCTGTGATAGCTCAGTGGTTAGAGCATCGAACGCATTATTCGAATGTCGTAGGTTAGATTCCTGCTCACGGCTAGTTATCTTTTTTCCCACTTTTCTTCCTTCTTATTTACATTCCATTGGTTCTAAGAACTTCCCTATATACTCCTTGGCATTACTGTCTGTTAGATCTCAATATTATTGTGTCAAAAGACAGAACAAAGAGCCCTTAGGTATACACTTCTTACCCTTATTCATTAACGACGGTCTTTTACAGGTAAACTTAGTGTCATTAGGTTTCATACGAGGGACTAATGGTCAGCTGCCCGCTCGTAATAAGTTCACGTGCTACGTCACGCCACATATGCGCATAAAAACGTGTGTTTCACACTTGCCGCTTGGCTTATAGACGGCGCTGACTGACACTTCTACTTTTAAATTCACATATAAACCCCAAAAAGTGGATGTAGAGAAGGCCGCTGTCATATCTCAGTGGTTAGAGCATCGAATGCGTTATTCGAAGGTCGTAGGTTCGATTCCTGCTCACGGCTAGTTATTTCTTCACACACTTTTCTTCCTTCCTATTTACATTCCGTTTGTTCGAAGAACTTCCCCTATACATTCCTTTGGCATTACTGTATGTTAGATCTCATCATTATTGTGTCAAAACACAAAAAAGAGCCCTTAGGTATACACTTCTTTCTCTTATTCATTAACGAGGGTCTGGTACTGGCAAACTTGGTGTCATTAGGTTGTATACGAGGAACTATTGGTCAGCTTCCCGCTTGTAATAAGTTGACGTGCTACGTGACGCCACACATGCGCATAAAAAAGGTTGTTCCACACTCGCCGCTTGCCTTATAGATGGTGCTGACTGACACTCCTACTTCTAAATTGACAAATTAACCCAAAAAAGTGGATGTAGGGAAGGCCGCTGTGATAGTTCAGTGGTTAGAGCATCAAACGTGTTATTCAAAGGTCGTAGGTTCGATTCCTGTTCACGGCAAGTTATCTTTTCACCCACTTTTCTTCTTATTTACATTCCATTTTTTCTAATAATTTCCCCTATACATTCCTAGACCCTTGGCATTACTGTCTGTTCGATCATAATATTATTGCGTCAAAACACGGAAAAAACGATCCCTCAGGTATAAACCTCTTTCCCTTATTCATTAACGAGGGTCTCGTACTGGCAAACTTGGTGTCATTAGGTTGTATACGAGGAACTATTGGTCACCTTCCCGCTTGTAATAGGTTCACGTGCTACGTGACGCCTCACATGCGCATAAAAAAGGGTGTTCCACACTCGCCGCTTGGCTTATAGTTGGCGCTGACTGACACTTCTACTTCTAAATTCACATTTAACCCAAAAAAGTGGATGTAGGGGAGGCCGATGTGATAACTCAGTGGTTAGAGCATCGAAAGCGTTATTCGGAGGTCGTAGGTTCGATTCAATCTCACGGCTATGTTATTTTCCCACCAAATTTTCTTCCTTCTTATTTACATTCTCTTTGTTCTAAGAACTACCCCTATATATTCCTCGGCCTTACTGTCTGTTAGATCTTAATATTATTGTGTCAAAACACGGAAAAAACGAGTTCTTAGGTATACACTTCTTTCCCCTATTCCTTTACGAGGGTCTCGAACTGGCAGACTTGGTGTCATTAGATTGTATACGAGGTCTATTGGTTAGCTGCCCGCTCGTAATAAGTTCATGAGCTACGTGACGCCACACATGCGCACAAAGAAGCGTGTTCCACACTCACCTCTTGGTTATAGATGGCGCTCACTGACACTCCTACTTCTAAATTCACATATAAACCCAAAAAAGTGGATGTAGGGAAGGCCGCTGTGATAGCTCATTGTTTAGAGCATCGAACGCGTTATTCAAATGTCGTAAGTTCGATTCCTGCTCATGGCTAGTTATCTTTTCAGGCAATTTTATTTCTTCTTATTTACATTCCATTTGTTCTAATATTTTCCCCTATACATTCCTCGGCATTACTGTCTGTTAGATCCTAATATTATTGTGTCAAAACACGGAAAAAACGATCCCCTTAGGTATACACTTCTTTCCCTTATTCATTAACGAGGGTCTCGTACTGGCAAACTTGGTGTCATTAGGTTGTATACGAGGAACAATTGGTCAGCTGCCCGCTCGTATAAGTTCACCTGCTACGTGACGCCACACATGCGCATAAAAAAAGTGTTTCACACTCGCCGCTTGGCTTAGAGATGGCGCTGACTGACACTCCTACTTCTAAAGTCACATATAAACCATAAAAGGTGGATGGAGGGAAGGCTGCTGTGATAGCTCAGTGGTTAGAGCATCGAACGCATTATACGAAGGTTGTAGGTTCGATTCCTGCTCACGGCTAGTTATCTTTTCAGCCACTTTTATTTCTTCTTATTTACATTCCATTTGTTCTAATAACTTCCCCTATACATTCCTTGTCATTACTGTATGTTAGATCTCACTATTATTGTTTCAAAACACAGAAAAAAGAGCTATTAGGTATACACGTTTTCCCTTATTCATTAACGAGGGTCTCGTACTGGCAAACTTAGTGTCATTAGGTTGTATACAAAGAACTATTGGTCAACTTCCCGCTTGTAATAAATTCACGTGCTACGTGACGCCACACATGCGCATAAAAAAGGGTCTTCCACACTCGCCTCTTGGCTTGTAGACGGCGCTGACTGACCCTCCTAAATCTAAATTCACATCAAAACCGAAAAAAGTGAATGTAGGGAAAGCTGCTGTGATATCTCAGTGGTTAGAGCATCGAACGCGTTATTCGAAGGTCGTAGGTTTGATTCCTGCTCACGGCTAGTTATTTTTGCACCGACTTTTCTTCCTTCCTATTTACATTCTGTTTGTTCTAAGAACTATCCCTATATATTCCTTGGCATTACAGTCTGTTAGAACTTAATATTATTGTGCCAAAAACACGGAATAAACGAGTGCTTAGGTATACACTTCTTTCTCCTATTCAATAACGAGGGTCTCGTACTGGCAGACTTGGTGTCATTAGATTGTATACGAGGTCTATTGGTCAGCTGCCCGCTCGTAATAAGTTCACGAGCTATGTGACGCCACACATGCGCTCAAAGAAGCGTGTTCCACACTCACCACTTGTCTTATTGATGGCGCTGACTGATACTCCTACTTCTAAACTCACAAATAAACCCAAAAAAGTGGATGGAGGGAAGGCCGCTGTGATAGCTCAGTGGTTAGAGCATCGAACGCATTATTCGAATGTCGTAGGTTAGATTCCTGCTCACGGCTAGTTATCTTTTTTCCCACTTTTCTTCCTTCTTATTTACATTCCATTGGTTCTAAGAACTTCCCTATATACTCCTTGGCATTACTGTCTGTTAGATCTCAATATTATTGTGTCAAAAGACAGAACAAAGAGCCCTTAGGTATACACTTCTTACCCTTATTCATTAACGACGGTCTTTTACAGGTAAACTTAGTGTCATTAGGTTTCATACGAGGGACTAATGGTCAGCTGCCCGCTCGTAATAAGTTCACGTGCTACGTCACGCCACATATGCGCATAAAAACGTGTGTTTCACACTTGCCGCTTGGCTTATAGACGGCGCTGACTGACACTTCTACTTTTAAATTCACATATAAACCCCAAAAAGTGGATGTAGAGAAGGCCGCTGTCATATCTCAGTGGTTAGAGCATCGAATGCGTTATTCGAAGGTCGTAGGTTCGATTCCTGCTCACGGCTAGTTATTTCTTCACACACTTTTCTTCCTTCCTATTTACATTCCGTTTGTTCGAAGAACTTCCCCTATACATTCCTTTGGCATTACTGTATGTTAGATCTCATCATTATTGTGTCAAAACACAAAAAAGAGCCCTTAGGTATACACTTCTTTCTCTTATTCATTAACGAGGGTCTGGTACTGGCAAACTTGGTGTCATTAGGTTGTATACGAGGAACTATTGGTCAGCTTCCCGCTTGTAATAAGTTGACGTGCTACGTGACGCCACACATGCGCATAAAAAAGGGTGTTCCACACTCGCCGCTTGCCTTATAGATGGTGCTGACTGACACTCCTACTTCTAAATTGACAAATTAACCCAAAAAAGTGGATGTAGGGAAGGCCGCTGTGATAGTTCAGTGGTTACAGCACCGAACAAGTTATTCGAAGGTCGTAGGTTCGATTCATTCTCACGGCTGAATATTGTTTGACCCACTTTCTTTCTCCTTATTTACATTCAATTTGTTCTAATAACTTTCCCTATACATTCCTTGGCATTATTGTATGTTAGATCTCATTATTATTGTGCCAAACATAGAAAAAACGAGCCCTTAGGTATACACTTCTTTCCCTTATTCATTAAAGAGGGTCTCGTACTGGCAAACTTAGTGTCATTAGGGTGTATACGAGGAACTATTGGTCACCTTCGCGCTTGTTATAAGTTCACGTGCCACGTGACGCCACATAGCGCATACAAAAGAGTGTTCCACACTCGCCGCTTGGCTTATAGATGGCGCTGACTGACACTCCTACTTCTAAATTCACATGTAAACCCAAAAACGTGGATTGAGGGAAGGCCGCTGTGATAGCTGAGTGGTTTGAGTATCGAACGCATTATTCGAAGGTAATAGGTTACATTCCTGCTCACGGCTAGTTATCTTTTTTTCCACTTTTCTTCCTTCTTATTTACAATCCATTTGTTGTGAGAACTTCCCTATATATTCCTTTTCATTACTGTCTGTTACATATTATTATTATTGTGTCGAAACACGAGAAAAAAAGGGTTCTTAGGTACACACTTATTTCCCCTATTCCTTTACGAGGGTCTCAAACTGGCAGACTTGGTGTCATTAGATTGTATACGAGGTCTATTGGTCAGCTGCCCACTCGTAATAAGTTCATGTGCTACGTGACTCCACAAATGCGCTCAAAGAAGCGTGTTCCACACTCACCCTTTGGTTATAGATGGCGCTGACAGACACTCGTACTTCTAAATTACCATATACACCGAAAAAATGCGGATGTAGGGAAGGCCAATGTGATAGCTCAGTGGTTAGAGAATCGAACGCGTTATTCGGAGGTCGTAGGTTCGATTCATTCTCACGGCTGATTATTTTTTCACACATTTTTTTCTCCATATTTACATTCCATTTCTTCTAATAACATCCCCTATACATTCCTTGTCATTACTGTATGTTAGATCTCACAATTATTGCGTCAAAACACAGCAAAAACGAGCCCTTAGTTATACACTTCTTTCCCTTATTCATTAACGAGAGTCTCGTACTGGCAAACTTGGTGTCATTAGGTTGTATACGAGGTCTATTGATCAGCTGCCCGCTCGTGTAAGTTCATGTGCTACGTGACGCCACACATGCGCACAGAGAATCGTGTTTCACACTTACCGCTAGGTTATAGATGGCGCTGACTGACACTACAACTTCTAAATTCACATATATACCCAAAAAAGTGGATGTAGGGAAGGCCGCTGTGATAGCTCAGTGGTTAGAGCATCGAACGGTCGTAGGTTCGACTCCTGATCACAGCTAGTTATCTTTTCAGCCACTTTTCTTTCTTCTTATTTACAGTGCATTTGTTTTAATAACTTCTCCTATACATTCCTCGGCCTTACTGTCTGTTATATCTTAACATTATTGTGTCAAAACACAGAAAAAACGAGTTCTTAGGTATACACTTCTTTCCCCTATTCCTTTACGAGGGTCTCGAACTGGCAGACTTGGTGTCATTAGATTGTATACGAGGTCTATTGGTCAGCTGCCCGCTCGTAATAAGTTCATGAGCTACGTGACGCCACACATGCGCACAAAGAAGCGTGTTCCACACTCACCGCTTGGTTATAGATGGCGCTGACTGACACTCCAATTTCTAAATTCACATATAAACCCAAAAAAGTGGATGTAGGGAAGGCCGCTGTAATAGCTCAGTGTTGAGAGCATCGAACGCGTTATTCAAAGGTTGTAGGTTCGATTCCTGCTCATGGCTAGTTATCTTTTCAGCCACTTTTATTCTCCTTATTTACATTTCCTTTGTTCGAATAACTTCGCCTATACACTCCTCGGCATTACTGTCTGTTAGATCTCAATATTATTGTGTCAAAACACGGAAAAAACGATCCCCTTAGGTATACACTTTTTTCCCTTATTCATTCATCTACGGCATCAGAGCTTGCTGCTATAAGGGCTGCTTTACAATATCTAGTTCAAGAACGTCCAGGAAAATGGGTCATATTCTGTGATTCGAAGGCAGCGCTTCAGAGTTTGCAGTCTGCCATGCGTAGGAGGAGCCATGACCAACTGGTACAAGAAATAAGACATTGCCATCATGAAGCTCTAGCTCGAGGGCATGATATTATATATCAATGGCTGCCTGGACATATCGGTATTACCGGAAATCAATTAGCTGATGATGCAGCCCGCTCAGTCCATGAAGAAACCCGTGTAGTCCCGATTCCTCTATCAAGGATTGATGCAGGAAGACAACTTTACCTGCTGGCTCGAGATCTCACACGCACGTTCTGGTCGTCCACCAGCTTCCAAAGGTGTCAATTTTATAAACTGGATCCTTCGCTCAAGCTAAAGCTACCATCACAAATTTCCCGCTCCGATGCGACACTGTTATGCCGCCTTTGGTTGGGTGTTGCATTCACAAAGGTGTACTCCTTTCGCATCGGTATGGCAGACACTCCTACATGCGACTACTGCGGAGATGAAGAGACCATCGAACACGTCCTGTGCAGCTGCGCTTGCTACGACACACAGCGATGCCAGCTACGGATGGTTTTGAATCGACTTGACCCCGGACCATTTTGTCTGCAGAAGATACTAGGAACTTGGGCATCTGCCTCAGTTGCGCAGAAAGCAACTAAAGCACTGCTACTTTACCTTAAATCAACAAACCTGAGCGACCGCCTGTAAACTGTGTGTGCTCCCCGAGTGTGCTCTTGATTGTGTGTACCTTCTCATCTTTCTGCAACCTCTTTTCTCCCTTTTATCCCTTCCCCAGTGCAGGGTAGCAAACCGGGTGTGCGTCTGGTTAACCTCCCTGCCTTTCCTTGTATCTTTATCTCTCTCTCTCTCCCTTATTCATTAACGAGGGTCTCGTAGTGGCAAACTTGGTGTCATTAGGTTGCATACGAGGAATAATTGGTCAGCTTCCGGCTTGTAATAAGTTCATGTGCTACGTGACGCCACACATGCGCATAAAAAAGGGTGTTCCACACTCGCCGCTTGGCTCATAGATGGCGCTGACTGACACTCCTACTTCTAAATTACCATATAAACAAAAAAAGTGGATGTAGGTTAGGCCGATGTAATAGCTCAGTGGTTAGAGCATTGAACGCGTTATTCGGAGGTCGTAGGCTCGATTCCTGCTCACGGCAAGTTATCCTTTCAGCCACTTTTCTTTCTTCTTATTTACATTCCATTTGTTCTAATACCTTCCCCTATACACTCCTTGTCATTACTGTATGTTAGATCTCACTATATTGTGTCAAAAACACGGAAAAAACGAGCGCTTAGGTATAGACTTCTTTCCCCTATTCAATAACGAGGGTCTCGTACTGGCAGACTTGGTGTCATTAGATTGTATACGAGGAACTATTGGTCACTTTCCCGCTGGTAATAAGTTCACGTGCTACGTGACGCCACACATGCGCATAAAAAAGTGTGTTCCACACTCACCACTTGTCTTATAGATGGCGCTGACTGACACTCCGACTTCTAAATTCACAAATAAACCCAAAAAAGTAGATGGAGGGAAGGCCGCTGTGATGGCTCAGTGGTTAGAGCATCGAACGCATTATTCAAAGGTCGTAGGTTAGATTCCTGCTCACGGCTAGTTATGTTTTTTCCCACTTTTCTTCCTTCCTAATTACAATCCATTTGTTCTAAGAACTTCCCTATATATTCCTTGGCATTACTGTCTGTTAGATATTATTATTATTATTGTGTCAAAACACGAGAAAAAACGAGTTCTTAGGTGTACACGTCTTTCTCCCATTCATTAACGAGGGTCTCGTGCTGGCAAACTTGGTGTCATTAGGTTGTATACGAGGTCTATTGGTCAGCTGCCCGCTCGTATAAGTTCATGTGCTACGCCACACATGCGCACAAAGAAGCGTGTTTCACACTCACCGCTTGGTTATAGATGGCGCTGACTGACACTACAACTCCAATATTCACATATAAACCCAAGAAAGTGGATGTAGGGAAGGCCACTGTGATAGCTCAGTAGTTAGAGCATCGAACGCGTTATTCGCATGTTGTAGGTTCGATTCCTGTTCACGAGTGATTATCCTTTCATCCACTTTTCTTTCTTCTTATTTACATTTCATTTCTTCTAATAACTTCCCCTATACATTCCTTGTCATTACTGTATGTTAGATCTCACTATTGTGTCAAAAGACAGAAAAAAGAGCCCTTAGGTATACACTTCTCACCCTTATTCATTAACGAGGGTCTCGTACTGGCAGCTTGGTGTGATTAGGTTGTATACGAGGAACTATTTGTCACTTTCCCGCTTGTAATAAGTTCACGTGCTACGTGACGCCACACATGCGCATAAAAAAGGGTCTTCCACACTCGCCGCTTAGTTGTAGATGGCGCTGACATACACTCCCATTTCTAAATTCACATATAAACCCAAAAATGTGGATGGAGGGAAGGCCACTGTGATAGCTCAGTGGTTAGAGCATCGAACGCGTTATTCGAAGGTCGTAGGTTAGATTCCTGCTCACGGCTAGTTATTTTTTGCCCACTTTTCTTCCTTCTTATTTACATTCCATTTGTTCTTTGAACTTCCCCTATATATTTCTTGGCATCACTGTCTGTTAGATATTAATATTATTGTGT